>NC_092875.1:164386188-164704105 GCF_028372415.1 Notamacropus eugenii | reverse complement strand
GTCTTTGTGAGGCCTGGAGAAGAAGAGTTACTGGTTTTTATGCGTTTGCCCTTGGGGGCATATGAACTTCTAATCCTAGTAAAATGTCTTTTTTTAAAGTTAACCCACAAAAGTCATAAATTGAGGACAGGCAGGCTCATTCTCATTCCTTCCCTTCTCAGCCCTAATCTGCCTTCCATCTGTAACAAAGAAAGTTCAGCATTGTGTGTAGAAAAAAATACACTTGTCATATTTCTTCAATAAATTTAAATTAAAAACATTTATTAAACACTCACTGTGTTTGAGGAAGACTGTGATAGGCATTGGGGGGAGTAAAATGATGATCTTCCGCATTACAAATTTTACAGTCTATTAGGGTCAGTAATTATAATAACTAAAATAGCACTTTATGATATTATTTTCTTTGGTGCCTGTCACAAACGTATTAAGTAGGAACTATGAATATTATTATCCTCACTTTCACAGAAAAATAAACTGAGGCTCAGAGACTTATCCATGGTTATACAATTAATTGCAAGTAATTGTAAGACACTGGACAAATCCTGGACAGAATTTTAAAATTGTGTGAGGCCATACTGCATGTAATCTTCTTTCTTCTTCCCCCTTCTCCTTCTCTTCCTCCTCCACCTTTTCTGGGATATTTCTTATCTTGGCAAGATTAAACATTTTTCTCTTTCAGGCAATTTCTTGGATCTTCTGGCCTCCTTCTGGCAACATTTTGTAGTTTAAAGTTATCTAGAAAACAGTTAAGGTTAGACTTCAAATCTTTATATTTATCCATTTCTCCTTTGGGGGAAAAAGTTAGTAATTTATAAAATTTTTTGTAATTTATGTTTAATTTTGCCTTTATCCTTTTTTTCTCATATGATGTTTACCTTGACCACTAAGTAAGCTACAGTAGCGCATGAGTATACTCCACAATTACATAAAAGTACAAAATGACCTTAAGATTTGAATGTTGTTCAGTTGTTTCAATCAGGTCTGACTTTTTGTGACTCCATTTGGGGTTTTCTTGGCAAAGACACTGGAGTGGTTTGCCATTTCCTTCTCCAGTTCATTTTCCAAATGAGGAAACTGAGGCAAACTGGATTAAGTGATTTGTCCAGGGTCACAACCAGTAAGTATCTGAGACCAGATTTGAATTCAGTAAGCTGAGTCTTCCTGACTTAAGATCTGGCACTCTATCCACTACACCACCCAGCTGGGAGATAATTGTCTCTAGTCAATGATCAAAATGTTCAACACATTACAATAAAATACATTTGTGTCTTTTGCTTCTGCTACCAGACTCTAAGGGCCCTAAGGACAAAGTCTAGATCTCATGTACATCTTGGGATCTTTCACAGAATATCACTTTGAATATAGTACATCCCTAATAAATACTTTCTGGATTAAAAAAATAGCTCACATTTAGTTACTGCTTTATGGCTTACTAAGTACCTTCCCAGGAATAACTCTGTGAGGTTGACAGTGCAAATATCAACATCTCCCATTTTACAATTGATCAAATTATGATTAATAGATAGGAAAAAGAGATTATCCTTAGTGAAAGAAGATGAGGGCTTCTGATAAGCCTAGATAAGCATAAACTCCTAGTCTTCTCCCATTCCCACTCTTACTGCACAAGTGGATCAGAAAGTCAAGACATCCTTGCTAGGATCTGGATTAAAACCACAGACAGAGCTGACTACTGCATCTCAGAATATGTGATATAAGAATAGAGAAAGGGCAGGTATAATCTAACATCTTAGATTTAGGGAGAGTAGACTCCAAATAGTTTAGAGAATAAATAGGTAATATATTGTGGACTACAATTCTATTAGAGAAGTCACCCAGAAGAGCACTCAATGAAATTGTTCTGATGAGGAAGAACAGATGCAATTCCCTAAAGAAAATTATGGGAATAAACATCAGTCAACTTATTCTAAAAGACACGTATGAAGGAAGGATGCAGTGACAATGAAAAATGTATAACAAAAATGGTAGAGCCTACTTCTATGAGAATTTTGTCCAAAGTATTAAAGCTTATATAACACATCTATAGCTGGCAGGAAAGGCCAGACAATTTTAAAATGTATTCCACTCATTTGTTAGTTTGTTTTCAAAGCTACTCTGGGGAGAAGAGAAGGATCTAACAAGTGATAGGACTGATGTCTGGTGTGGATGACTATGACAAAATACGATAGAAGTGGAGCCAGAATTACTCAGCCATTATGTGATTGCTATTTTCTCTGACAGGGTAAAGGGTATATTCTATAAGGGATAGAACAAAAAATGACGTATGTGGAGTTGAAAACCAAATTGTGCAGGGAATAATAAAAGAGCATATAGTGGGGAGTAGTCATCTAATTTGACAAGTATGAGGAAGTTATAAATCATATTTTAGTTACGTGCACCAAAAAGACAGCAGATCTATATTTTGCTATAAGTCAACAAATAAAGTTTCAATGGAAATTACTCATCTCTTTTTCTTCTGGTTCTTATTGGATGACCTCTCAAATGACAGCCATTATGGGTTATAATACTATTCCTTGGAAGACAAACTACTTCCTCCTCAAATTATGCAGCTTCTTCCTCCCCAGGAAGGGTCCTATACGTTTTTAAACTCCAAATATTAATTTAATCTTTTCTTCCCTTTCTTTTTCATGTGACATTCTTTCATATTCAGACATATTTATATCATACTCATGTTAAATTCAATCAGGGAAGATCATGGGGTGGTTCACTAAATTCACAATTTTAGCAAAACTTCCCTTCCTTTACACGAGTAAATAATTATTCCACAAATTTAAAAAATTATTGAAAAAAGATTCAAGGAAAAAATATTTCTCTTGGAAAACCATGAATTTAATACTTTTCTAAGATAACTTTTGAAAGCCTACAGCTAAGCTGAAAAAAACACTGAAACATGGATTTTGAAAACTGGTTTGGGCCTTAGAGATAACATAGTCCTATATTATAGTCCCTTGAAACATTTCTGGAAGATCATCATTCAACATAATCTTGAACATTTCCAGTAACTACAGAACTCCAGACCCGAAAATATCACAATAGACTAGAACAAAGACTTGATTTAATAAGATGAAGCTTCATAAGTGTAACACAGGAGATTGAACAAAGGGAATGTTTGCTTCAAAAGATAATTTCAAAATATACACATTTACTCCCCTTCCCCTTTCTTTTTGTGTCACTTCAGTCTCAGGGAATCAGAAGAGGAGTAGGCTCATAATTTTTCTCAATTCCCATAGAGAATAGTCCCCATTCCAAGCCCAAATGCCTCATCAGAATCAAGTCCCAGACACCCTGGCTTTTCAGTGCCCCCACAACAGGGTGGCTGTACCACACTGCCTGTAATCTTGGCTCCAGAATCTCCATGGATCAAACTCCTGATCCCATGAAGATCACCTTTGGCACCTGCAACTAAGTACAAACAACACAGAACAGAAGCAAATACCAATACATTCATTTCTTGGAGCTCTGGCAAAAGACAGAAAAGGAGGGAAAGAAATCATTCCCCTATCACTAGTTCAGTTTGTGATAGTAGACAGGAGGCCCAGAAGAGAGGATAACCAAAAAATGATAGAAAAGAGGTCTAATATCTCTGTCTTATTACTTTTGAAGACACAAGCAGTCAATCAAAAGAGGCTACCCCCACCCATGTGATAGAGGATGCAGTGGGCTCCATGTTACACAAACTAGGCATGCTCAAAGAAATCCTGGTTACATAAGTATTAATGTAAAATCACATAAACTCAGATTTAGAAAATATCTCAGAGATCACCTGGTCTAGTCTATACCAGAACATAACCCCATCTACAACATCTCTCATGAGTGGTCAACTAGTTGGTACATAAAGACCTCCAGGGAAGAGAAATCCAAGACTTTCCAAGGCAACACACTTATCTTTTAGAAAGATAAAATTACTAAGAAGCCTTTCCTTGCAGTGTGTTTAAATTTGTCTCTCTACAACTTTTTCCATTGTTTCTACTTCCTCCTTCTGAGACCACGGGCAAAGAACATATTCTCACTTTGTCTTAAAAGTCCTTTGTATATGTAAAGACAATTATCATATTATCCATTGATCCAAGTCTTCTTGTCTCTAAGCTAAACTTCTCCCGTTTCTTCAACTGATTCTTATATGTTTTGGTCTACAATCCTCAACTCTTCCTAGGTATACCTTTCATGCTTAGTCATACACTCTGTCTTGTCTAATCTTTCCTCAGGAATGGAAGCCAGAACTGAAAATAGAATACCAGAAGTGATTTCAATAGGAGGGAATATGAGGGCCTAGTCATCTCCATCATTCTAAGTACTGTTCTTCTTAATGTAGGCTAGATCTTGTCAGCTTTTTTAATATCCATGTGAGTCTTCAATTATATAGCTCAGAGTTCACTAGGACTCAAGATGTTTTTCGCACAAATTACTATCCAGCGACATTTCTACAATTCTGTACTCAGTTTTGAACCTAGACGTAGAACTTTACCTTTATCTCTATTAAAGTTCATCATTGTCATCATAACTAATAATTATATAGTACTTCCTATGTGCCAGGTTTTACAATTACTAGACCATTTGATTCTCACAATAACACTGCTGGCAGGTACTATTATTTTCCCCATTTTGCAGATGGAGAAACTGAGGTAAATCTGTGAAAAGTAACTTGCCCAGGGTCACAGAATTAGTGATTGCTGATGCTGAATTTGAACTCAAGTCCTCCTGATTCCAGTTCTGGACCTCTATCCACTATGTCACTTTAGATGCCATAAAGGGGCCATCCTTTGAGTAAAGTTAAAGAGGCCTATTCACTGAATGGCTGCTCTCTCACTCAAACTGAGAACCTGAAAAGACCTTAGTCTAAAAGGCCAAGGTCTCCCATTGCTTCCTGGCCATCTCCAGTCATTCTGATGAATATCTGGCCACTGGACTCAGATGAGTCTGGAGGAGAAAGTGAGGTTGGTGACCTTGCACAGCCCTCCCTCACTCAAATCAAAGTCAACTGAAAATCGTGCCATCATCTCCCTGATATCAGGGTTCTCTTAGAGAACTAAGGACAGAAATAACAACAACAATCCCATCCTGGAATAATTTTTAGAATGCAGTTCAGTCACCCACCATATTGTCAATCCCTACAATCTTGGTATCATTTGATAAATTTGATAAAGTCTCTATCTATGCCTTCATTCAAGTAAAAGATCAAAAAGAGTAGGCAGATGGTGCAATGGATAAAGCACTGGGCCTAGAGGCAGGGAAACGAGTTCAAATCAAGGTTCAGATAATTCCTAGCTGTGTGTCCCTGGGCACGTCATTTAAATTTTGTGTACTTCAGTTTCTTCACTTATAAAAGAGGAATAATAGCACCTACTCCCAAGTTGGTTTCAAAGATCAAATGAGATCATACAGAGTCTGTCATATAATAGGTGCTTTAAAAGTTTATTCCCTTTTCCCTTCTCCCAGAATAGCACCAGGACAAGACAGGGAAAAAATGTTTTGCAGTCCTTTAGCGGTTATACAATGAGAATTATTGTTGTTATTACTACAATTATTAACCTTGGAGCAATTCTCTAGAGACTTCTCTCCTAGCTGACTGATCCATTGATTGATATGAAACTATTAACCAGAAACTAGGAATTCAATGTTTCTGTATTGCTCAGCCATGGTTGGGTCATATTCAGAGTACTGTTTCCAATTCTCAATGTTTTATGTTAGTAAGTAAATGGACAGAATAGATTCAGAAGGAATGGTAAGAGCACCAAACATCAGGTTTGAGAGATGGTTGAAGGAAAGGAGCATATTGAGTTGGGGAAAAAGAAGACAAGGAGAACATGATCATAATCTTTAAATCACTGAAGGGCTATTCTATGTGTAAAGAGGGTTGTTCCCCAAATGTACCAAGGGAATATCATTGTGTAGCTCAAAGGGAGGCCAAATAACATCTCTAGCCTCTTTTCTTCTTATTCTTCTCTGAGAGAAACTTTGTTTTCTACCAGGAGGGAAAGTAAAAGATTTGGGCCAAAAGCCTAGCCATTCTGCTCTTCTCGGAGAGAGGGGGTATTGGGCTAGAATTATATCTCTTTGCTACCTTAAAAATTATTAGTTTACGGTATATGATTGTTGGTTTCAAGATAAATTCTAATTGCTATTCATTAATGGGGGGAGTAGCACAGAACCTCAAGCTTTATCTCCAAGACTTGACTGCCCACCAAATAGCAGCTCTATAATGAAGATACATAACAAAGATGTTGGAGTTAGGGAAGATAGAGGCAGCAATAATAACTGTGGGATCTAGAAAGTCTTCATGTAGAAGGAGAAGCCTGAACTATGCTTTCAAGAAATGTAGGAATTCTAAGAATTGGAGACAAGGAATAAGCACATTTCAGCCACAGAGGACAGTCAGCCTCTGAAAAGACACAGAAGTGGGACATGGACTTTAGAATTATGACCTTAGAGTTCATGATGGGGAGAAATGTATAATAAAGGTGAAGAGACAGTGGGATCAAGTTATAAAGGTCTTTAAATTTCCAACAAGTACATCTGCATTAAATTCTAGACATATTAAGAAGCCACTAGAACCTTATAAAAAATGATCAAACCTGTAGTTTAGAAAAGTCACTTGGGTCACTGTATTGATCAGAGTAGTTAAGCCTGTTAAAGTTGTCTATCTTTACAACGTTCTTGTTATTGCATAAATTGTTCTGGTGGTTCTACATACTTCACTCAGTCAGATCATACAAATTTTCCAGTTTCTCTAAAACCTCCTCCTAATCAAGGTATTATATTTAAAATGAGACATATTTTTGGACAAGGTCTATGCAGGAATTTGTTTTGTTTCACCATGAGTATTTGTTAAAAGAGCCTTGTTTTGTTTTTCTCTTTTTTAAGTTATGGGGTGAAGTTGGAGGAAGAAAAATACTCTTTGTTCCTTAAAATAAGAAAAAACATTTTTATAATGTTTATTTATTTATTTTTAGTTTTCAACATTCATTTCCCCAAAATTTTGAGTTCCAAATTTTCTCCCTATCTCTCCCCTCCTGCCACCCCAAAGGGTCAAGCATTCTGATTACCCCTTCCCTCAATCTTCCCTCCCTTCTACACATTCCTCCCTTCCCTTATCTTCATCTTCTCTCTTTTCTTGTAGGGCAAAATAGATTTCTATATCCCATTACCTGTATTTCTTATTTCTCAGTTGTATGCAAAAACAATTCTCAACATTCGTTCTTAAAACTTTGAGTTTCAACTTCTCTTTCTTCCTCCCTCCCCATCCATCCCCACTGAGAAGGCAAGCAATTCAGTATAGGCTATATATGTGTAGTTTTGCATAAGACTTCCATAATAGTTCTGTTATCCTATCCTGCCCCCCATTTTTTCTATTCTCTCTTTTTACCTTGCCCTTCCCCAAAAGTGTTTAGGTCTAATTACTCCCCTTTCCCATTTGCTCTCCCTTCTATCATCCCCCCACCCTACTTATTGCCTTCTCCCCTACTTTCCTGTAGTGTAAGATAGATTTTCATACCAAATTGAGTGAGCATGTTATTCCCTCCTTAAGCCAAATGTGATGAGAGTAAACTTCACTTTTTCACTCTCACATTCTCCCTTTTCTCCTCCATTGAAAAAGTTTTTCTTGCCTCTTTTATGAGAGATAATTTGCCCCATTCCATTTCTCCCTTTCTCCTCCCAATATATTCCTCTCTCACCCCTTAATTTTATTTTTTAGATATCATCCTTTCCTATTCAACTCACCCTGTGCCCTCTGTCTATATGTGTGTGTGTGTGTGTGTGTGTGTGTGTGTGTGTGTGTGTGTGTGTATAATCCCTCCAACTACCCAAATACTGGGAAAAGTTTCAAGAGTTACAAATAGTACCTTACCATGTAGGAATGTAATCAGTTCAACTCTAGAAAATCCCCTATGATTTCTCTTTCCTGCTTACCTTTTCACACTTCCCTTGATTCTTGTGTTCCAAAATCAGATTTTTGTATTCAGTTCTGGTTTGTTCATCAAGAATACATGAAAGTCTTCTATTTTATTGAATGCCCATGTTTTCCCCTGAAGTATTATACTCAGTTTTGCTGGGTAGGTGATTCTTGGTTTTAATCCTAATTTCTTTGACTTCTGGAATATCATATTGCAAGCCCTTCAATCCCTTAACGTAGAAGCTGCTAGATCTTGTGTTATTCTGATTGCATTTTCACAGTACTCAAACTATTTCTTTCTAGCTGCTTGCTCCTTGACCTGGGAGTGCTGGAATTTGGCTACAATATTCCTAGGAGTTTCTCTTTTTGGATCTCTTTCAGGAGGTGATCAGTGGATTCTTTTAATATTTTGCCCTCTGGTTCTAGAATATCAGAGCAGTTTTCCTTGATAATTTCATGAAAGATGATGTCTAGGCTCCATTTTTGATCATGGCTTTCAGGTAGTCCCATAATTTTTAAATTGTCTCTCCTGGATCTATTTTCCAGGTCAGTTGCTTTTCCAATGAGATATTTCACATTATCTTCTATTTTTTTTCATTCTTTCGGTTTTGTTTAGTAATTTCTTGGTTTCTCATTAAGTCATTAGTTTCCATCTGTTCCATTCTAATTTTTAAAAAACTGTTTACTTTGGTGAGCCTTTGAATCTCCTTTTCCATTTGGCAAATTCTGCTTTTTAAAGCATTCTTTTCCTCATTGACGTTTTGGGTCTCTTTTGCCATTTGAACTAGTCTACTTTTAAAGGTGTTAATTTCTTCAGCATTTTTGGGTCTCCTTTAGCAAGCTGTTGACTCACTTTTTATGATTTTCTTGCATCACTCTCATTTCTCTTCTCAATTTTTCCTCCCCCTTTCTTGCTTGACCTCTTTGGCCTGAGATAATTGAATATTTATTTTGGAGGTTTTGGATGCAGAAGCCTTGACTTTTAGGTCTTCCTCTGATGGTATGCATTGTTCTTCCTCATCTTAAAGGATGGAATAAAACACCTGTTCACCAAGAAAGTAGCTTTTTTAAGGCATTTTTCCAGCTAGTTAATTGATTTTGAGTCCTTTGTCAAGAGGAGGATATATCTTGGGACCTATAAGTTCCCAGTTCCTCCAAGGTGGCACAATCAAGGGAGGAGGAGTTTACTCCTCTCCTTGCCTATGCTCTAGTCTAGGAGCAACCTTAAGCACTCTGTTCTGCCCAGGATCTGCCTGCAGTGTTCCTTCTCCAGAGTCACCCCCAACTCCACTGCCATCACTCTTTAGCACCCCGGGAGAGCCACTCAGGGCTGAGATCCAGATCAGTGGCTCAATTCCCCCAGGATATTTAAGCAAATAGCTCCAAAAATGGACACTTTTGCTGGTGGGTCCAGACCGCGTTCTCTTCTCACTCAGATGAAAAAGCTTTCTCACTGACTTTTGAAGCTTTCTTTGGTGTTTGTGGCTTGAGTAATCTGTAAACTGCTGCTGCCTGTGGCACCCTGAAACCTGTTCTCATCCTGTCCCTGCCACGCCCTGTGGCCTACACTGGGCTGCACTCTTCTCTGCACCCAGTGTGATAGACCTTTCCTATAAGCCTTTCAGGCTATCTTGAGCTGGAAATCTCTTTCACTCTGTTGTTTTATGGCTTCTATTGCTCTAAAATTTGCTTAGAGTCATTTGTACAGGTATTTTGTTGGCTGTGGAGGGGGAGAGTTTCTAAAGGTCTGTCTTTCTACTCCACCATCTTGGTTACACCCCACGACCAGAAAAAATATTTTTTAAAAAAGAAATCACTTTGGCATCTGCATAGACAAAGGATCGGAGAAGGAAAAAATACATTAAACCTGGTAAAGGCATTAAACATTAAATCCAAGTTGGGTAAAAGACAGCACAAAAAGTTTGTTAGTAAATGTTATTTCATAAAGTAGTTAAGTTTGGTGGAGGTATTTGAACTGACCTGACCAAAGAACATGTATTGATGAGCTCCATTAAAACTTCTGGAGGCCCTAGTCATTTAAGAGGAAGTTTGTTGAACAAGTAGTTGCTCAGAATATTTGTCACATCATAGATGACTTTTGTGGCATCTACTCTAAACAAAAACAGCAGGCTTATAAAGAAGGAATTGCATATTGCCCAAGTTAGTGCAAAAATAATGTTTTTAATCATCTTCAACTAATCATCCATTCCTAGGTTCAGTTGAGATCACGTCAATAATAATAAGAGGTATCAACAATAGAAAAATAAGCTGTTGAGATGCATTCAAAACCGGTAGAACATAAAAACTTATTTTAAAAAATAAGCCACCCCAGAACCTTAGATAACTAATCTGTTTGGAAGTATGCCTTTCTATTAAGCAATTTCATGGTGGTTGTTGTTGGCCCTTTATGTCTTAGCTTATACCACATAAAAGGAAAAAAACTTGTAATTTTAAAACAAAAAAACAAACGTGGTATCAATGAGTAAAAAACTTTACTAGAATGTTGAAAATTTTGAACTGATTCATCTTATAGCAGTAAGTTCCTCTGCCATCTACCAAATTATGGTAGAATTGTGCTGGTTGATCTATTGTTGCTTTCTCTAAAAAGACAAGTTTCAGTAATTATGTTCAAATTTTGACCAGTGCTTCGTCTGGTATCTGCTTTACAGTACCATGAATTTGAGCCATTTTTTGATATGTTGACAAGTTTTCCACTATTCTACATTGCCTTCCTGATTTTTTTCATAATAACTCACATTTATTACATACTTTAAGCATGGTAAAGTATTTTTCTCATATCTGCCTGGGAGAAGGTGTCTATCCTGGGAAATAGGCAGATCATTTTCTGTAGGAATCAGTGGAGGCTCAGAAAATAACTTTCCCAGAGTTATATCTATCAGAGCACATTCTTCCAATCCCAACTCTAACACTCTTCTCATTATTGACTTTTTGTCTCTTCCTATGATCATGTTGTCTTTGTCCAAGACGATGGCAACATCATTTGAATGATAACCCTACAAGCTGTGTACTTTCTTATAGTAACACATATTTGTTGATGAAAAAATGTATTTATTAAGTACTTGTCATGTATCAATCCCTATGTTAAGCACTGAAATATTTGCTGCCCTTAACATACTTCATACGTTCTGTTGGATGAGTGTTATACATATACATACACATGTACAGACACACATACATCTACATAGGAAATGAGAGAGAAGAAGAGAAAAGGACAGGGAAGGAAGGGAAGGGAAGGGAAGGGAAGGGAAGGGAAGGGAAGGGAAGGGAAGGGAAGGGAAGGGAAGGGAAGGGAAGGGAAGGGAAGGGAAGGGAAGGGAAAGGAAAGGAAGGGAAGGGAAGGAGACTTGAGGATAGAATGAAAACTTAATACTCAGGGTTTATCAAGAAGTGGAAGCTGAGTTGAACCTAAAAGGAAGATAAGAATTCAGAAAGGATTCTAAGGAATAAAGGTGAATGGGTGGAATTTGACCTGTTAAATTCATGGAGCAGTTGCAATGTGGACTATATAAAGGTAAGTAATATACAGTAAGGTTGGTATCAGACTATGCAGGATTTACTATCTGTATGGGGGAGTCACTGAGGGATTTTGAGCAAAGGAGTGACACAGTCAATGCCTTCAAGAAATTATTTTGGCAGTTAAGAGGGTAAATAGACTGGAGTAAAGAGGTACTAGAAGCAGAAAGAGCATTTAGAAGGCTGGTTCAATAGTCCAGATGAGAAGTAATAAGTAGGTAAGTATGATAGCCATGTGAATGGAGAGATGTGATTTCCCCTTTGATTTCCTAAGATGAATATGACCTCCCCAGTTCCTATGAGGTCTCATAACATCGTGTTCATGTACTCCTCGCTATTCTTATCAATCTATGAAGTACCTCATATTCATAAACTTCTAGAGACACTGAGATTAATAAAAAAAAAATCAGTACCAGTCCTCCCAGAGCTTATTTTCTCTTTGTGATACAGTTATATTAATGTTTCTCATTCCTTCTACACTATAATCAGTTCTGCATCTCACTTAAGACCTAGCACAGAGCTTTGTCTTTAGTTGATGTTTCATAAGTGTTTGTTGGATGAATAACTGGGGGAAAGAGGTAACAAAATGGAAAAGTATGGATCTGTAATAAGCATGAACTTTTTGCTTTCCTATTTGACTTTTACAATGAAGCCACCGTATGTAAATGGAGCAAAATGACTCTTTGTTATCCTTGTCAACCTCCTGCTAATGAAATATACATTCTTTTACTTCTATTCCTAGCATGGGTCATTGTAACATATCGTTGTCTGCTTTCTAACAGCAACAGCATCAGGCACACAGGCCTATCTCTATAATATCTCCTATGCAATTTGTAAAATAAAGGAGATTGGAATGGATAAACTTGAAGGCCTCTTCACGCCCCAACATTCTGTGATCCTAGACTAGATTGTGGCTTTGACTCAGTCTTACTATTTTATGCTTCTTATGAAAGACTAAGAGACATAAAGAATACAGAGTGACATCCTTGCTCCTGTAATCTTATCTCAGGGGACTCCTTTGATGAAAGCATGAGAGCAGTTCTTGCTGAAGGAGAAAAACAAAAGATGATTCATATCCAGGTTGATAAAGAGGTTTCCTGAGCCAGAACCAGGATTAGGACTAGGGTAGGGAGGCAGCTGCCTAAGAAGCAATGCATGGAGGAGAGTATTGAGAGACATTTTTCAACATTAACTTTTTTTTTATAAGTGTACATATTCAAATGCCTAAAAATTCTACTCTCTCTGTTACATAGATATATATCCCGTGAAAGGTCAAAATGTATGTGTTTCAGGGAAGGTGCAAAGCTTCTGACAGATAATAACAAGAGGACATAGACTTCAAACTTTACTAAACGTACATAAAAACTTTATTCCAGGTATGGTGAGACATCACTGCCAGACAGACACCAGATGATGCCAATGGTGAAATAAAAAATACAACTAAAAAGAAAATCATGATAAACTGATGTTTATATAGTATCTTAAAGCTGTAATTCACTTCCCACATAGATTATTTCATGTGATCTTTCCAACAACCTCATAATCAAAGTGAGGCTTCCTTTACAGATGAGAAAACTGAAGCTCCAAGGGTGCTGTGTTACCCAGTTATAAGTGACAATTCCAGACAGGATTCCAAACCAGGTCTCCCAAATGAAATGTTCACAGACTCAGAATCTGTGATTGATTGTATCGTATAGTGAAAGGACAATAGATTTGGAGTCAGAGAACCTGAGTTCAAACCGAGCTTTGCTATTTATAACTTGGGTGACTTTGAGCAAGTTGCTTAAGCTTGCTGTGCCCCATATTCCTCATCTAGAAAACAAACAAGTTTGACTAAGTGTAGTTCTTTCTACCTCTAAATCTATCACCTAGGGATTTATATAATCCCTTTAACCCTGCATTTGGAAGATTACTCAGAAATCACGAAGTCCAGAATCCTATGTACCATATAAATGACAATGGGCTGCCATCCTCCACTTGAAGAACTCAAGGCATTGCATTCATTTATGAACAGTTCTAATTTTTTGGAAGTATTTTCCTTATTTTGTGCCTATATTAGTTGCCAAATTTACTTCCTTAATCTTACCATTAAAATAACTGACCTGGAAAATAGAATGAGGAGAGAATTAAAGAATTATTAAACTACTTGAAAGTCATAATCAAAGAAATAGCCTAGATATGATATTTCAAGAAATTATAAAGGAAACTGCCCCAATATCCAAGAACCAGAAGATAAAATAGACAATGAAAGAATCCACCAATCACCATCTGAAAAAGATCCCAAAAAGAAAACTCCCTGGAATGTTGCAGCCAAGTTCCAGAGATTGCAGATCAAAGGAAAATGCTTAAAGCAAATAGAAAGAAACCATTCAAATATCATGGAGTAGTAATCAGTATAACACAAAAATTTGGGAGTTTTTACATTAAAGAAGTGGAAGATTTGGAATATCATATTCCAGAAGGTCAAAGACTTAGGATTATATCCAAGAATTACATGCCCAGTAAAAGTGAATATAATCTTTCAGGGTAAAAATTGAAAATTTAACAAAGTAGAGGACTTTCAGGGGTAATTGATGAAAAGTGCAAAGCTGAACAGAAAAATTGATTTTGAATACAAGATTGAAGAGCAGGATAAAAAGGTAAGCATGGAAGAGAAATAACAAGGGACTCAATAAGGTTAAACTGTTTACATTCCTATATGAGATTATATATATAATTTCTAAGAACTTTATCATTACTAAGGAAGTTAGAAGGATTTTACATAGAGCATGCAGGAGTACAAAGATTATTTTGGAATGATCGAGGGGAAAAAATGGCAAAGAAGGATGTCCTAGGAGAAGGGAGAAAGGAGAGGAAGAATTGGGAAAATTATTTCACATAAAAGAGGTGTGCAAGGAAGAGCTATTACAGGGAAGAGAAAAATGGGGAGAGGAGGTAGGCAACACTCCAAACTCACTTTCATCTGAAGTGGTTAAAAGAGTGGCAAATATGTATATACAATCAATTATGCATAGAAATCTATCTTACTCAACAGGGAAGATAAAGGTAGATGTGGAGGGTGGGACAGGTGATAAAAGGGAGGGTAGGAAAAGGAAAGTAATGGTCAGAAACAAAATAGGATTTAGAGTAGGGACAGGATAAACATGGAGAGAAGGATAAACAGAAGAAAATACACAGTAACCATAACTGTGAATGTGAATGGGATAAACTCAACCATAAAATGGTAGTAGATAGCATACAGAAATAAAAACCAGAATACTTCTAAACAATATGTTGTTTAGAAGATGCATACTTGAAATAGAGGCACAGACAGAGTTAAAATAAGGGGCCAGAGCAGAATCTATTATACTTCAGCTAAAATTAAAGCAAACAAACAAAAAAAAGCAGAAGTAGCAATCATGATCTCAGAAAAAATATAAGCAAAAATAGACCTAATTAAAAGAGAGAAGTAGGGAAACTACATCTTGATAAAAGACACCACAGATATTGAAGTAATATCTTTGCTAAACATAAATGCACCAAATGTCATAGCATCCCAATTCTTAAAGGAAACATTAAATGAATAACAAGAGGAAACAGAAAGTAAAACTGTTAGTGGGGGACTTCAAATTTCAGAGTTAGATAAGCCTAGTAATAAAAGAAATTCAAAAATTAAGGAAATGTATAGAATCTGAGAAAATTTAGATGACAGATCTCTAGGTGAAGGAGTATTTATTAAGAGAAAAGTATTCCTTTTTGTCAGCTTACATGGTGCCTTCATAAAAATTGGTGATGTATTGGGCATAAAAACTTCACAAACAAAAGCAGAAAAGCAGAATTATTAGGGCCTGTGAAGAATAGATTAAAAATCATTTTGAAATTAAATAATATAATCCTAAATAATGAATGGTACAAAGAACAGATCATAGAAACAAGCAATAATTTCATTAAAGAGAAAGACAACAATGAGAAAACATACTAAAATTTGTGAGATGCAGCAAAAGCAATGCTTAGGGGAGAGCTTATATCTCTAACTTTCTACATCAATGAAAGAAAGAGGAAATCAATGAATTGGGCATGAAATTTTAAAAAAAAACTAGAAAAGAACCAACTAAAATTCTCAATCAAACACCAAAACAGAAATCCTGAAAATCAAAAGCAGGATTAATAAAATTGAAAGTAAAAACATTGAACTTAAAAATAAAACTGGAAGCTGTTTTCATGGGAAAAATATAGGTAAATTATTGATTAGTTCCATTTTTAAAAAAAAGAAAGAAAAAACCACAAGTATCAAAGTACCAAAAATGAAAGGTGAATGCACCACCAGTGAAGATCAAACTAAAGACATAATTAGGAATTATTTTGCCCAGTAAAACTGCCAGTCTCACTGAAATGAATAAATATTTAAGAAAATATATATTGCTCAGATTAACAGAAGAGGAAATAAAACACTACCTGAGAAAAAGAAATTGAACAATCCATGAATGAGCAACCTGCAAGGGGGGGGGGGGGGGGGCGGGGGGGAACCACATGGATTAGAACCACATCGATTTATTAGTGAATTCTGTCAAACATTTAAGGAACAAATAGTTCCAATACTCGTTCCAATACTATACAAACTATTTTTAAAAATAGGTAAAGAAGTAGTCCTACCAAATTCCTTTTATGACACTGCTATAGATTGGTAACTAAACCATGGAGAGCAAAAACAGAAAGAAAACTATAAATCAATTACCTTAATGAGTACCAATACAAATTTTTAGAATAAAATATTAGCAAAAAAATATTACAGAAGCATATCAAGAAGACCATGCTCTATGACCAGATGGAATTTATAGCAAGAATACTAGACTGGTTAAATATCTGAATTGACCATAATTGACCATATCGATAACAAAAACAACAAATACATGATTATTTCAATAGATGCAGAGAAAGCTTTTTATCAAAATACAATATCAAATAAAAATAAACACTTAAAAGCACAGCAACCAATGGAACTTTTTTAAAATGTTAAGTAGCATCTATCTAAAACCAAGAGCAAGCATTATCTGCAACAGGAATAAATTTGAATCCTTCCCAATGAGATCAAGAGGGAAGCAAAGATGTCCATTGTAATCACTATTATGCAATACTATATTAGAAATGCTAGCTAAAACAAGACAAGAAAAAGAAATGGAAAGAACAAAAATAGTCAGTGAGGAAACAAAATTTTCGCTCTCTGCAGATGATATGATGGTATACTGTTGAAATAATTTACAACTTTAGCAAAGTGGCAGCATATAAAAAACCCACATAAATCATTAGCATTTCCATATATTAATAACAAAATCCAGCAGCAAGAGGTAGAAAGAGAAATTCCATTGAAAATAACTGCAGAATATATATATAAAATATGTTGGAGTCTACTTGCCAAGACAAGTTCACAGATGATTCAAACACAATTACAAAACACTTTTCACACAAATAAAGTTGACTCCACATAAATGAAGAAATATTAATTGCTCATAAGTAGGCTGAGCCTATGTAAAAAAATGATAATTCTACCTAAGTTGCTTTACTTATCCAGTACCATATTAATCAAATTATCAAAGAATTATTTTACAAAGCTAGAAAAAAATAACAAAATTCATCTTAAAAAACAAAATGTCAAGAGTATCAAAGGAATCACTGAAAAAAATGTGAAAGAAGACAGATTAGTAGTACTGGATTTCAAACTATATTACAAAGTGGTAATCATTCAAAAAATCTGGTACCTACTAAGAAATAGAGTGGCAAATCAGTGAAATAGATTAGGCACATGATAGTAAATTTTCATAGTAATCTAGTGTTTGATAAATTCAAAGATCCAAGCTTTGGCAGTAAGAACTTACCATTTAATGTTGGAGAAGTGAGAAAATTGGAACGCTAATGTATTGTTGGTGGAGTTTTGAACTGATCCAATCCTTCTTGAGAGATATTTGGAACTTTGCTCAAAGGGCATCCAAACTGTGCACATCCTTTGATCCAGTAATAGCACTACTAAGTCTATATCCCAAAGAGATAATGAAAAATGGGAAAGGACCCACATATACCAAAATATTTATATCAGCTCTTTTTGCGGTGGTGAAGAGGAAATTGAGGAAATGTCCATTAGTTGGGGAATGGCTGAACAAGTTGTGGCATATGAATATAATGGAATCTGTTCCATAAGAATAATATTGTTCCATAAGAAATGATAAGCAGATGGATTTCATAAAAACCTGGAAAAACATGAAATGATGCTGAGTGAAGTGAGCAGAACCAGAACACTGTACACAGTAACAGTAGCATTGTTGATGACCAACTTTGATAGATTTAGCTTTTCTCAGCAATACAATGATCTAAGACAATTCTAAATACTCATGACGGAAAATGCCATCCCAAATCCAGAGAAAGAAGCATGAAGTCTGACTGCAGATCAAAGCTTATTATTTTCTCTTTTTCTTGCTGCTTTTTTCTTTCCTTTTTCCCTTTTTCCCTTTTATTCTGATTCTTCTTTCACAACATGACTAATATGGAAATATGATTAATATGATTGTACATGTACATAACCTATATCAGATTGCATGCCATCTTGAGGAAGTGGGAGGAGAGTGAGGGAGAAAATTTGGAACTCAAAATCTTATAAAAGCAAATGTTGAAATCTATAAATAAATTTATTTTAAAAAAAAGAATTCACCATTCAAAAAAATTGCTAGGAAAACTAGAAATCATTTAGCAGAAACTAGGCATAAACCAATATCTCACACTATATACCAGGATAAGATTAAAATGGATGAATGATATAAAAAATGATAATATCATAAGTAAATTAGGAGAACATGGAAAAACATACCTGTCAGATCTATAATAAGGGAAGAATTTATGACCAAGCAAGAGATAGAGAGAATCACAGGAAAGAAAATGGATAATTTTGATCACATGTAATTAAAAAGTTTTTACACAAATAAAACTATTGCAGCCAAAATTATAAGGGAAAAAAGAAACCAGGGGGAATTTTTTACAGCAAGTTTCTTTGACAAAGACCTTATATCTCAAATATATAGTGAACAATAACAAATTAATAAGAATAAGGGCAAATGATCAAAGGATATGAACATACAGTTTCAAAAGGATAAAAGCCATCAATAGTCATATAAAAATGCTCTAAATCTTTATTGATTAGAGAAATGGAAATTAAAACAACTCTGAGTTATCACCTTATATCCATCAGATTTGCAAATATGGTAGAAAAGAAATATGACAAATTTTGGAGAGGATGTGCAAAAACTGGCCTACTAATGCAGTGTCAGTGGAATTGTGAAGTAATCTAACCATTCTGGAGAAAAATTTAGAACTAGGCCCAAAACTCTGTATACCATTTGTCCCAGCAATACCTCTACTATGTCCATATCCCAAAGATATCAAAAGGGTCTATTTGTACAAAAACATTTATAGCAGTTTGTGTGTGTGTGTGTGTGTGTGGTAACAAAGAATTATAAATCCAGAGGATACCCATCAATGAGGGAATGGCCAAACACATGATTGTGATGGAATACTAATGTGCTATAAGAAATGATGATCAAAATGGTTTCAGAAAAACCTGGGAAGACTTTTATGACCTGATGAAGAACTGAAGTGAATAGGACCAGGAGATTGTTGTACAAAATAACACCAATATTGTAATGATGATCAACTGCAAAAGACTTAACTGCTCTGACCAGGACAATGATTCAAGATAATTCAAAGGGACCCATGATAAAAAATGTTGTCTACCTCCAGAGAGGGAACTGATATCTCTCAATGCAGATTGAAGAATGGTTTTTTTTTTTTTACTTTCCTCCTTTCTCTTGATTTTTTTGCATTTTTTCTTTTATAACCTGGGTAATATGAAAATGTGTTTTGCGTGACTTCACATGTATAGTCAATATCATATTGATTCTCAAGAGGGTAGTGGAAGAGTGAGAGGGAGGGACAGAACTTGAAACTCAAAATTTTCAAAAATAAAAGTTAAAAAAATTTTACATGTAATTTGGAAATATTTAGTGCAATAAAATATATTAAAGTCAAAAAAGGTGGGCAGTCATTGCAAGCTTCATTTTGAAAGTGATCCTTGAGTTGAGTTTGAAAAGATAAACTGAATAGACCTGCATGGACTATTCAGTGGTAGGAGGACTTTCCAATCACTGAGAATAGTTTGAGCAATGGAACAGAGACAGGTAAGCACGGGATGTGATAAAGATAGAAAGAGTAAGTGAAGAAAGTAGTAAGAAAGTAAAAAAAAAAAGAATAAGAAAATAAAAACATCAAGAATTAGATAAAGTTATAATACAAAGATCACTAGGTTGTTGTGGCAAAGGGGCTTGCATAGCTCAATGAAACTATGAGGTATGCCATGCAGGGTTCCCCAAGGACGGATCATAGTGGAGAATTTTGACAAAAGGTGATCTACTGGAGAAGAAAATGTCAAATCACTCCATTGTTTGTCTTTCTCCTTATTTTTGAGGCAATTAGGGTTGAGTGACTTGCCCAGGATCATACTCCATTATTTTTGAGGCAAAAGAACTAAAAAACAAATTGCTAATATTTCCTGGCTTATGGAGAAAGCAAAGGAGCTCCTGAAAAAACTCTACTTCTGCTTCATTGATGACACTGAAGTCTTTGACTATATGGATCACAATAAAATGTGGCATGTCATCAAAGAGATACGAGTTGCAGATCATCTTACTTGTCTCCTGTATGTGGAAGCTGTACACGGGCCAAGAAACAACAGTTAGAACTGGATATGGAACAACTGATTAGTTGAAGAGTGGAGAAGACGTATGGTGAGGCTATATATTGTCACCTTGTTTATTTAGCTTACATGCAGAGGATATTATGTGAAATGTCAGGCAGGATGAATCAAAAGCTGAAAGAAATTTGCTGGGAGAAATATCAACAATCTCAGATATGCAGATGATATCACTCTAATGACAGAAAGCAAAGAGCCATTAAGAAGCCTCTTGATGAGGGTGAAAGAGAAGAGTGTAAAAGCTAGCTTGAAGTTTAACAGCCAGAAAAAATCTTGGCAAGTGGTCACATCACCTCCTGGCAAACAGAGGGAGAAAAAATGGAAGCAATGTCAGATTTTATAATCTTGGGTTCAAAGATTTCTGCAGACAGCAACTACAGTCATGAAATGAAAAGACATTTGCTCCTTGACATCACCTTGCTGACAAAGGCCCATATGGTCAAAGCTATGGTTTTTCCAGTAGCAACGTATGACTATGAGAGTTGAATTATAAAGAAAACAGCACCACAGAATCAACACCCTTGAACTGTGGTGTTGGAGAAGACTTTCGAGAGTCCCTTGGACATCAAGGAGTTCAAATCAGTCAATACTTAAAAAAATTAATTCTTGCTATTTCCTAGAAGGTCAAATGCTGAAGTAACTCCAGGTATGCTGAGAAGCTTGGCAAGTGAGCTTCACTCAGCTGAATAAACTCAAAGTGTCCGCAATACCTATCCTTGTTAAATTTCCTATTAAAGCTAAGTAAATCTTGTTTTCCTGTTGAATAACTCTTAACTGTAGAATGACTTATGACTGTGTCATTTTCTTCCAATATAAAGCCTAAATTACTATCGTAGATTGGGTTGTGTCCTCTAGGATTTTCATGCTTCACACTGAGCATGTAGGGTCCTCATGCTGCCCACTGGCTGCCAATGCCTATTTATCTTACCCATACTGAGCCAGGAACATTCCATGCTCACTCAGGGGTTATGGTAGATAATTAATAATAATTGAGGAAACCATCTGAGCCATGCAATTTATTAGCAAAACAGGCATAATAAGTGAGTCAATGGACTCCTCCTCAGTCAGTCCAAAGATCCTGAATAAAGAATAATACAGATTTTTATATATTAAAAATAATCATCTAAGAAGAACAATTAATTAAAAGAAAACCATTAACCAGGATACAAAATTAGGTAATCTGATTCCTACTTGGAAGAAAGATTAGAGACTTTCCAAGCTGGGAGGGAGAGAATGAACAGGTACAATTGCCTGAAATCAGAAAAAAGAGGTGTCCCATTTCCCCCAAATGTGTATAAAACATCAAAAGAACATGGAAACAAAAACTGATTGACCACTCCAGAGCCAGTCTTTAGAAAAAGCATTTGAATTGCTTGAGATGCATGATTATGAGAAAATTCCTGGCATCAGTCTTCAGATATGACTGGGCTCCTGGTTAGCATAATTTAGGTCCTTAGTTATGAATCTCTAAGCAGTAGGTAGAGGTAGTCCACCTTCCTAGTCATGCAGGGCTAGGTTCAAACAATTCAGTAGAACTTTCTCACATTTTCCATAACTGAATGAAGTTTTCTCATAAGACAGAAATGTCTTTTCCCTCACTCACCTTCTAACTGACCTAAAGTATTAATGGTTCAGTATATTAACTGACTGATAATTGAATAGAAAGGGAACTGAGCTAGCACCAGAATTGAATCACAAAATGGAGTCAGTCTGGTTCATTCATTTCCCACAAGGTTTTGGAACCATCTTGTCTTTGAACATTGTAGAGATGAAGAGGAAGATTCATTGGACACTACCATGCTTAACATGAAAAGATCATAGATTTAGAATTAGAAGTGATCTTAGAGGTCATCCAGGTCAACCCCCTCATTTTGCATTGAAGAACTTGAGGTGTTGGAAGAAAAGAAGGTTCAGCATTTCCACAGGACAGTAGATTTCCAAATAAATTACATAGAGAATATCCTCAAAACTCAATCATCCCATTAAAACAAGGATTACAACATACAGCTTTTGTGTCAAGAACCCCTTTTGTAGTCTAGTATAGCCTATGAACCCCTTTTCTGAATAATGTTCATAAATAAGCATTATGTATGTATGCATATATACATGCATATATATAATAGCATTGCAAAGAAAACCAATTATATCTGATAAGATGCAAATATTTTACTCAAAAATGTAATATACTGAATCATTAATGCTTTAGGTCAATTAGAAAATAAGAGAGAGAAAAAATAAGAGAAAATAGTAAGGCAATGTGATCATAAGGTTATGGATCTAGGGCTAAAAGGTATCACTGAAAGAAAACATGTCATACATAAAGATCTATTCTGTATGATATATGTATATATACATATATATACATATGTGTATAAATATATGTGAGATATATGTATGACAATATCAAGGCCAAGCCTGGATGCACATAGCTCTAGTTTTGATTCCGTATTTCCATTTGACTAGCTTCTTTGATTTGGTCCCCAGACTGCAGCTGCTCCAAACCTGGAGTGTTCTGTGAGCCATTCAAAGAAATGTTTATTTTTTGCTTTTGGACTTTATGACTCTCTCTCTTATATGCTGATATAGGCAACAGCATGAGGATAAATGCAGACCATAGAACTAAATTCATTACCTTTCAAATGGGCAATTTTCTTTGTAGTCTATTTAAATTATTCCCCCCCACACAATGCATCAATTAAATATTTTTAGAATTAGCTAGTGCCAAATACATGCAATGGTCCAAGAGAAAATCAAGGGAGAAAACAAATGGTGCTTGCAAGCAACAGCCATGTGGCATTCCCAGTTGTGTTTGGATATAATCATTAACTTTGCTTCACCAACATTTACTGGGAAAATGAGCTCCCATGCAATTTTATTTTCTAACATTATTCAGGTACCTTGCAAATTAAGTTCTTGTTAACTGAATTAAAGCTTTGTACTTCAAGTGTGTGGGCGAGGAACAGGAAAAGTTGACAGGGTGGGAGGGGAGAAATATTAGGACTTTTTTTTTTTTTTATAGAATTCTTCCCCATTATATTTGAAGAAAACTGCATGGTTTCAACTGCTTGAAGAATATGAAAGAAATTTCAAACAAATGCCAAAGCATCAATAGTCTGTTGCTTTACTTAAGCGTTTATTAATATGACATTGTTTACAATAATATTTGCTCTCCTGGGAAACCATTCATCATACTCTATTTTTTATACGTGGTTTAAGCTGAATTAGAAGAAAAAAATTCCCAATACAATAAAACTCTGATTTACATGTTCAAAGATTCCTTTGTGCTCCCTTCATGATTCAATGATCAGATTTCCATTTTTTACCACTATAACACCATCCCACTCCTTTTTAACAGACCCATTAAATTTCTTCTGGTGGTAATGTACTAAGTAGTGCTGTACTAAGCACAGAGATTCCTTTTGGACTAATGCCCAAGTTAATTTTAAGAAAGGAACTTTAATAAAATAGAGAAAAGGAAACTTGAAAAGTTAGCTTTGCTACATGCAATAAAAAAAGCCCATGATGACCACTTTACTTAGGGAAGTCTTTCCGGAAGACCCCCAGATATCTGTGTATCTGCTACTCAAATTACCTCAAGTTTGGATTTATTTATCTATGTGTAAGTTTTACCCCTGGTAGAATGTAAGTTTTGTTTTTTTTTTAAGGTCAGAGACTGGTTTTTGTCTCTATATCCCTAGCCTTTCACTGGACCTGGCACAGAGGAGTCATTTAATGGTGTTGTTACAATTGAATCTTCAGCACTTGACTCTGATCCTCAAATGATCCTATCACATCTTAAAACAGTTAAGAGGATCAGATGTTCAGTGTGAAGAAATGCCTAGGACATTATCTAGCTTACTAACCCTTTTATTTCTTACAAAAGGACGTAGAAGTCTAAAGATGCCAATGAATTACCCCTAATCCTAAATAAATGAAGAAAGTGCCAAAATGCTGGCCTCAACCATCCTATAAAAGCAAAAAATATCAAACTTTCATCCTAGAATTTCCTAACATTCATTATATAAGAGCTCCACTGTCACTTACAGCTTCCCCTTTGAGGTTGATGAATTATTCCCCAATTTTGCAGTGCATTTATAAAGCAAAGTCAAATCTCAAAGTTCTTTTGACTTCTTAACTGTGGAAATTAATCATTTGAGGCTTTAATTAAACATAAGTTTCTTGGGGAAAGTATAATAGCACCGAGTGCATTGCTTTAGACATGTTAGATAACATTTAATGAAGCATTTTATATACCGCAAAGACTTTGTAGTATGCAAAGCTTTTGACTTAAAAAGGCTCAAGACATGTATAAAATGGTTATTTAAAGAGAGATACTTTAAATGTAAAAGTAATATATATATATGTATATAATTCTACATGCAAGTAAAGTGAAACATATTTTATAAATCTGGTGTGTTGCTCAGTTATTAACATTTTCATTGCTCATTACATTAATATTTGTAATATCCATATAGAATTAAGTGATTAATTTTTATATGATTGAAATTATTGCAATAAATTTTAGTGAAAGAAAATGCAAAGAATGCTGTTACTTGCTTAAGCAAAAATAAGACCAGAATTAAAGCCAAGAGACTTGAGTTCAAATCCCTGCCCTGCCATTTACCTGTGAGACCTTGGGCCAGTAATTTCAACTCTCTGGGACCCAGTTTCCTCATTTACAAAAAAAAGAGACTAAGACTTAATGAATACAAGTTACAACGTTGCTTCCATCTCATATGTATAATTTGAATATAAATATATGTATGTGTTTCAATTAAATCATATTTACCTTATGTGAGGTTTATCCTTTGGTGTTCTATATTGTAAACATTCAATCTAGTATTCCTCTTTATATTCAAGAAATGTGATTGTGACATTTCTTCCTGGGAATAAGGAACATTCTTTATGCCTCTTTTGAATTTCTCCTTTTGAGAAAGACATAAACCCAGCTTGTAAAAAATATTACTGAATTGATGATTATAGCCTCCCTGATTACGGGCAAAGCCATTTTTTCATGTCACTAAAAATGTAAATTCCCATAGTTGAAGGAATTAAGAGTAATAGGAATGAAGAGGATGACTAACACAACTGGGAAACTACATTTGGTCCAAGTGCTAGCTCTATTTCCAGATACCTCCCAGCTCTATCCCCCTTACACACACACACACACACACACACACACACACACGCACGCACGCACGCTCCCACATGCACACATGCATACACACACATGCATACATACATACACACACACACACTACAGGACGACAGCTCTTAAACGAGGGAGGGAGTAATTCTCTCCATTATCACATATTAGAAAGGACATTTAACTCAGAAGACTTGGTTTTGAATCATTGACTGGTCACTGTTGCCACCTCTCTGCATTATCTACCTCAATGAGTTAGTCTGAAGTTCAAGTAAAATTATGCATGTAAGTTATTCTGTAGCCATAAAGTCTTATGTAAATGTAAGCTCTTATGACATACACCCTTGCTACAATCTCAAGCAGGGGCCCAAGTCTGGCTGTGTAGTCGGATGATGAAATTTTAGATGTAGAAGGAGTCTTGGGAATCATCTGAGTCAGTCACTCATTTTGGAAACTGAGGCCCAGAGAGGCAAAGGGGCAAAGTGACAGAGCTATTTATTGGCAAAGCCAGGGCTGGAACCAAGCTCACCTAGCTCCCAGGTTAGTACTTTGGCCATCAGACCATAAGGAAGAAGACCAACCCACCTCAGCTAACCACCCACCAGCTAGAGCAGCAGCCTGCAGTCAGTAATATCAAAATGAACCCTACAGGGAGGCAAGGAAAAACAGTTCTTTAAAGCTGCCTGTAGAAAGCTTTCAGAGGGAAAGAAAGAAAAAAGAGGCTTCAGGAGTCACTCAGAAAGACTTTCCAGTGAATCAAGACTGACAAAGTAGGCTCACAGAGATGGGATGAAAAATCTGTTTTCCACTGCCCACAGAAATGGTAGTAAGATTTTTGTTAGAAAGGTACACATTAGGCAAGTTGAAAGCTTTATTTTAATCCATTGCATCTCATTTCCAAAGACCTTTGTAACTTTCTACTAGAAAGGACAAATAAGAAAAGAAGAAAGGAAGGAAGAAGGGAAGGAGGGAAGGAAGGAGGAAAGAGGCAAAGAAGATGAAAGGAAGAAAGAAAGAAAAAAGATAAAGGAAGGAAGGAAGGAAAAAAGAAAGAGGGAGGGAGGAAGGGAAGGAGGGAGAAAGGAAGAAGGGAAGGTGGGAAGAAAGGAAAGGAAGGAAGAAAGTGAGGGAGAGAGGGAGCAAGGGGAAGGGAGAGAATGATGGAGAGAGGGAAAGAAAGAAGGAAGGAAAGGAAGGAAGGAAGAAGGAAGGAAGAAGGAAAGAGAAAGAAGGAAGGAAGGAAGGGAGGAAGGAAGGAAGGAAGGAAGGAAGGAAGGAAGGAAGGAAGGAAGGAAGGAAGGAAGGAAGGAAGGAAGGAAGGAAAGAGAAAGAAGGAAGGAAGGAAGAAGGAAAGAGAAAGAAAGAAGGAAGGAAGAAGGAAAGAGAAAGAAAGAAGGAAGGAAGGAAGGAAGGAAGGAAGGAAGGAAGGAAGGAAGGAAGGAAGGAAGGAAGGAAGGAAGGAAGGAAGGAAGGAAGGAAGGAAGGAGAAAGAGCAGGCATAGTGGAATACTGTCTAACAAGGTCCCATGTTTTAACCTTCTTGGTAGGTTAGACAGTTCGTATGCAGTATACCCCGCTTGGTTTGAACCCAACAGGGAGAGGTTTGGTAAGCCTTTTTCTGACTGTGAGTGACTGAGGGGTTGGTACTGTGCTGACAGAGTTTCTAATTAGATAAGGAGGCAGAGCTGTGAATGCAAACACTTGATTCCAGGGAATGATCCTTTGCTCTCTTCCCTGGCTGCTTTTGAGTGAGAAGGACTACATGCTGTGTGAGCTGCTGTGTGGGAGAGCCCTCCCTAACCTCACTACCATGTGACACTTAGCACATAGTGTCTGCTTCTTTTGTCATTATTCTTTCTTGATCTTAGGGAAAGTGATAGGCAGAGATGGAATGGACCAGTTTACCACTTGTGAACTTTGAGTGATTGGAAGAATCTCTTGGCAGAAGGAAAACAAGGAAAAGCCACCTTGCTTTCCTCTCTAGAAAGGAAGGAAACATTTAAGTCTTACACTTTTGCTTATGTTTCTTTTATTATTATTTTTATAGCATTATAATCTATGAGGAAAGAAGGAGATAAACATTAAATGTCTACACTGTGCCAAGGGAAAGTGTACCTTAGTGGGGTGTGTAGGGTGGGGAGGTGATTTGTACTTCTGCATTGCTATCCTTTCTCAGTAAATATCCCTCTGTAAAATCTAATTTATATGCAATTGATATAAATTAGGAGGAGTAGATCAGATGGAGGCTCATGAGAGACAGTGCTATAAGCCACAATCTCTTAAACCACCCCTAGCATCCAGGTCATGACTGCTAAATAAGAGCACCTCCCAGAGTTTGGTCCTTGGGCATCTTCTCTTCTCCCTCTAGCTATTTCATCTGATTCCAGCAGCTCTCATGACTTCAATTATGCTCTCTACACAGATGATTCTCAAAACTACTTATCCACCCCTAATTTCTCTGCGAATTGCCAATCTAGCATCTTCAACTGCCTACTGAGCATCTTGAACTGGATATTCCGTACCACAGATAACTGAAACTCAAAACATCTAAAATTGAGTCCATCATCTTCTCCTCCTTCCCCCACTTACAGTTAAGGATATCCTTCTGATCACCTAGGCTCAAAACCTAGGTATTATCCTTGACTCCTTATTCTCCCTCTCACCTCCCATATCCAGTCTGTTGACTTTGGTCTGTCAGTTGCACCTTTTAAATATCTCTCACTTATGCCCCCTTCTGTCTTCTGACATTGCAAATCCCCATGTTGCAGGCCCTCATCATCTTATATTCCATACTATAATAGCCTGCTGGTTGGTCTGCCAGTCACTAGTCTCTCCCCACATCATTCCAGCCTTCACTCAGCTATCAGTGATCTTTTGAAAGCATTGCTCTGAGCACATCACCAGTCTTACCCACTCAATGAAATCTAGCACTTCCTCATCACCTATGGAATCAAATATTATATCCTCTCATATTCAAAGACATTTATAATCTATCCCCCTCTTCATTTCCAATCTTCTTACACTTTACATTCTGCCATGTACACTTTGATGCAGTGACACTGGATCCTCAAACAAATACACTCCATCTCCTTACTACAGACATTTTCATCAGCTGTAGCCCTTATGCATGGAATGCTCTGTTCTTCATCTCCATCTATTGGCTTTCCTGAATTCCTTTGTCAGTATTAAAATTCTACCTCCTATAAGAAGCCTTTCCCAATTTTGTCTTGTTCTAATTCCTTCTAGTTCTAGTTCCTTCCTTCTGTTATTTCCTATTTATTCTGAATATAGCTTGTTTATACATAGACATTTTCATGCTGTCCCTCATTACAGTAAGCTTGTCAAGTTCGGGACTGCACTTTGACCTTCTTTGTCCTCAGCATTTAACCCAGTGCCTGACACAAAGCAGATACTTAATAAATGTTGATTGACTGATAAATTTCTCTGTCTATCTTTACCTCTGTCTCCTTCTGTGTTCTCTCTCTCTCTCTCTCTCTCTCTCTCTCTCTTTCTCTCTCAAAGGGGTTCAACAGACTCTCATCTAACCTATACTTCGGTATCTAGCAAAGAAGGATATTGGCTATGTCAGCAACAATCAAGAAACTTTTGTATTGTATCCAATGAAGTAGTCATCATAAAACTCCATCTATATCAATTATAGATTGGTTTCTAGCACTGTCATCATTGAAAAAGTGCTGAAAAGTAGACTGCATATGGTTTCAAGCTTAATTACTTTCCAATGTTAACACATATTTTCCCTTTTGAAATCCTGTCTATTTCCACTTTTCCAGAAAGTAACAATTTAATAGTTTTCCTCCATTGCACCGAAATATAAGTTGTATGCACTTTCAGTTATAAACAAAAAAAGCAGTCACAGTAACATCTTCATCATAATGAAATCAAAATCCATTGAAGTACTTCCATGCAAAGTTCACACTGCAGGCAGATGGAAGTGATTCAAATAGCTGAGCCTCTCATTAAATGTTGAGAAAAAAATACAGAGTTGAAATGCCACTCTAAATGAGCTGCTCTTTCAACATCTGGACACACAAATGCAGCCATCCTGCTCAATTCTTTCATAAAAGCAAATGCAGTTAACAAGTCTGTTATGGAAGCTCTACTTGCTAGAGCAGACAATGCAGACAATGCAGCAGGCTTGACCTAGGAAATATAGATACAACATCTTTGCTCTCTGGATCTCATTTTCCTCATCAAATTCAGATTGGAATATGAATTGATGAAAGATAGGTCATCTTTTTATCACCAATACTGTTAAGGTGTTATAATTGTCTGCTGGTTACTAGAATACCAGTCTTCAAAGAATTAAAGCAGACATGTATAACCTGCAGCCTGCAGATCACTTACAACCCTCAACCATCTGCAGCATGCCAAAGGATTTCAGGTGACCCTAGGGAAAATGTAGAGGAAAACATCCCTTGTATGTAAAGGAAATCCATTGGCTTGCCACAAGTGGCCCATTCAGTAGACACCCTGTTCTACATTTGGAGAACATGTACAAGAGAAACAGAAAGGAATGTACCAGAGTGACAGTCTGCATCACTGAACAAAATGTCAACAATGTCATCAGTAAGATCCTAGACACAATGAAATATTAGAATTTTGGAGCAAATGATCTCAAGTCTACATTGAAATAATAGGAAATGATATCATTTTATGAAAATTCCACAGGAATATATATTATCTAGAACAAGAAATATAGAGAGTGTGGGGGTTTTTCTTTCTGGATATGGAAAGGAAAATACTGGTATAGGAATTATTGGGGAAGAACATTGAAATGAGCTATGAGTTGCTGCTACCAGCATTAGGAATGGCAAAAAAAGAGAGGTACTATGGCAGTCTAGCCAAGTAAGGGAAGGGAACCTGAGAGAGATGTTGAAAAAACTCTTTTCACTCCTTTAAAAAGAGGAAAAATCATATCAGCTATTTACAAAAAAAAAAAATCTTTTAACCCACCATCTTTTCTTATTGTTATCAATACTCTCTGCAGCAATTCTATGCCAGTGGTTCCCATGAAATCCTTGAATACTTCTCTAGTCTTCTCTTCACGATGAAAAAATGACTCCCTCCAAATATGTCTAAATCCCTGAGTCCATGTTATGAAGGTAAGATAGACAGTAAGTCAAAGTAGTCAAAGAGGAAGGTAGTTAGCTAAATTCAAATCTGACCTCAAACACATACTAATTGTGTGACTCTGGGCAAGCCACCTGACCTCTGTTTCCCTTAATTCACCAGAGAAGGAAATGGAAAGGCCTTCAGTATCTTTGCCAAGAAAAACCCATGAACAACATTGCCATGCTATGGTCCATAGAGTCATGAAAAGTTGGGCATAACTGAATGACTGAACTACAATAACAAAATGGTCATGGGCTATCTGCTTCAGAAGAGGTTGTCAGATGGGTGAGGATGTCGGGAAAATGAAAGCACAGTTCAAACAGAACAACTTCTCATGGATACATAGAAAAAGTTGAAAAACTATTTAAATGAACAATAAATTTAAGTGCTACATCCATCCTGCCAATATCATAAAGAAACCGCCAGCTTCACAAGGGTTAGCAAACTGTCTAGTGATTTAAAGAAATATAATCAAACAGTTATGAAACAGTCCCTAAAGGGATACATATATCCTGTCACTGCCTTGGAAATTTAAAATAAAAGCCGTCATATCATTTTTAATAATTAAAGTGAAATACAATGAACTGGAAATATTGGTCCAATGTCTGTAGGAAGATTGAATCTCACCAGGACAATTAATGTCTGTTTGAGATAACAATTGTTATTGATTCATAAATGGACACTTGCCCAAGGTTAGTTAATATCCTCTTCACAGCAGCATTGAAATGTGTCAAACAGAATGAGTAGGAAAATATTCCCTGTAGTAGGGGATCAGGGAGTTATTTATTCTTTCATTCCACATACACTGTTGGCCAGGTTAAATTGAAATTTGGTTCCTTCCAAGAATACAAAAACAATCATAATATGGCTTCTTCTGTCTCTTTGTTCCAACATAGTAGTTACCCCACATTCTTCTGATCTTCATTAAATCCTATAAATAGGAACATTCAAAATTCACCAGCCAAGGAAGGGGTTAGCTTAACCAGAGACAAATGACAGCTTCAGCAAATGACCAGAATACTAATTTAAAAAGAACAATTCATAAAATGTTTTTGTATTGGTCTCATTTCCCCATTCTTTTCTTTCTCATACTAATATTTTGTCATAGCCATGTCTTGGCTGACAGCAAAGTGGGTCAGAAAGAGGTGGCCAGAGTCCTAGACAAAGCAGTAGAGGCTAGGCAGGAAATCAAAAGAGGACCAAGAAACACAGAATAGGAGGTCAAGACATGGAGGAGAAAGAGAAGCAAGGCAGGAGGAGCAGAATATTCTCTCTCTTACTATCATTAATTAACCAAATCTACTCAGATGAACAATCTTCAACATGGAACTTTGGCAACAGGTAGCAAGAAATCAGCCCTGATTACTCAGTTCCTTGAGAAACTGAGGCAGGAACTCAGGTATTGGGGGAAATCAGAGCTCTAGTTATTACAACTGGAAAACAACATAAGTAGGGGCTAGAAGTAGTCAAAAGTGGAACAAGGGCAGGATCCCATAACTGAAATCAAAGTAGAAACCTTAGCAGAGTCAGCAGCAAAGCTGATTCCTGCATTTGCAAATTTTTATCTTTGTTCCTGACCTAGAATCCCTCCTGTTGCAATTAGTCTGCTTTTTTGTCCCTGTGCTCCGATGTTCAGGGAGCGAGATAATACAAAGTTTTCTTCTTCTTTCTTTCTTTCTTTCTGACTTGCTTGCTTTCTTGCTTTTCCTTCTTTCTTCCTTTCCTTCTTTCTCTCTTATTTCCTTCTTGAAACAAGATGGATCCTAGCATTTTAGAGCTAAATTTCTGAGGGGGGGTTTCATGAATTTAGATGGGGAAAAAACTTCATCTTTTTTCAATAAAATTAGTTTGTTCTGTGATCCATTTTAAAACATTGTTCTAAGAAAGGGTCCATAGAATTCACCAGACTAACAAAGAAGTGAGTCCATGACACAAAAGAGGTTAAGAACATCTGGTCTGACAAATTCTTCATTTTACTCAAATACCTTCTCTGTGCCTGGCCTATTAGTCTCCTCTCAGGTATTTTCTTATCTATCCTATAATTCTGTTCCTTCACATCATCTCCTCTTCTGCTTCACTGAACTCTATTTACAGCTTAATTCCAATTTTTCCCCTTTTTTCTTATCCCCAATCACGTCTACAAAATAATATGTTCAATAAAAAACAAAGAAGTGCCCATTTCTGCATGCCAGTTTTACTGTTGCCATAGAGACATATCAGTTTCCAATCAAGGAAGAGAGATGAATCATGGTTCATGAATATTTATTTCATTTTATATCTGATTATTCCATTTTTAACATCTGTGGCAAAACTGAGTATTTACTCTTTCTTATATCTTTTCAACACAACATTTTACTTTTTAAAAAATAAGCTTTAATTCATCTTCCAAAAATAAAGGCTAGCATAGGCTATTTGTATTTTACCTCACAATTCAGTTTCTAAGTTAAGCTGAGAGAGTTAATTCATTTCTAAACTTCATGGGTTTACTTTAGTTTTAAATTGGGTTTTTACTAGATGAAATGTCTAGCTTTGGAGTTGTTCCATTGCTATGAAGTACCTTCAATATAGCTACAGGGGCTGTAGGCTTATTGTCAGCACTCCCCCCACAGAGTTCAATGACATCGTGGTGTCAACCAAAAGACTTGGAGAATATCATTAAGGCAAAATCTGGACCTAAGTGAAATTCACCGTGACTTGAGAATTGATGTGGCAGTCCTTCAGAATGTCAAAGAAACACCTCATCCAGGGATTGCTACCATTCCTTCATCTTCAAAAAACTTCAACAAACATTGATGAAGTGTTACACTTTCTGTCAAAGCTCAATTCAAGAGCCATTTTCTACTTTATAATTAGCCAGTGTCTGCATCCCAAAATTGTCTTATATTCATATAATTATTTGGTCCATGATTGCCAGGCCTAGAGGCCTGTGTGGGCTACCTGAGTCTTTCTTACCTCACCTCCGAGGTCTTCGGTTGGCCAAAACCGGATGCACATATGAGAGAAAGGACGTTCCAGAGTCGAACAAGGGTTGAGCTTTATTTCAGGGTCTAGTTACAAGTGCAGAGGGGTCTTCCTTAGGAGGAAGAGGGGTAACTATTTATGTATGTAATGATCCAATAGTTGGATCTGTCTGTTGATCTGTGATGTATATATTGCTTATGGTCAGAGAGTTGAAAGTCCTGTCTGTTGGTCTTTGTTTCTCTGTTTTTATTTTCTCTGAAGTTCAGGGTGCTGATTTTTTCCCTTGAACTAAGTGAGTGATACTATGTGCTTGATTAGAATAGATTGTTGACCCCTCAAAATCTGCTTTCCTTTTAGAAAAGCAGGTATAAGAACCTATACAGTAGGCCCTCTTGTGTATGTTGGGGTCCTTGCTGATACAAATGGCAATAGAAAGGAGGGGAAAGATGAGAGAGAGGTAAAAATTGTAGGAATTTTCTATCCACTATACTTCATGGTTTAGGAATACACACACACACACACACACACACACACACACACATACACAATCAGGACTTCAAATATGGCATCCTAGATTAATGTGGTACCACTGACTGAGATATCCAAGTCAGTGGAAGTATATTTGAGGGTAAAGATAAAAAGTTTCTCCAAAAGAAAACATCTGGATGTTCCACCAATGTATCCATAATGATTTTTTTTTGCCCCTGACTGGAATAACTACATGAAATCAATCATCTCAAGTATTTTCCTCTACTCCTGTGCACTTGTTCCAGATGAATCCCTTTCACATAGTACTTTCAAATCATTCCCTTGCTCAAAAACCTTCAAAAAATTCAAACAACTTGACCCAACCTTTAAGAACCACTACAGCCATTCTCCAAACTTGTTTGCCAATCCTCTCTCTTCTGCCTTATGCAATCTTTCCACTCCAGTTAATCAACATACCAAGGACACAGCTGCCTTCCTTCTTCCTTTGATTTGTACCATTTTCCCCCCATCTGGACTGAATTGCCCACTCTCCATTATTGGTTCCTAAGGCCTCTCTTCAGCTGCACCACTCCAGCCTCTGGTGATCTCTGCTCCCTCTGACCTTATGCCACATAGTTCTTGAACCAGTCATTTGGCAGACAGTTCTTCACTGGACTGTGATCTCTTTTGCTGCTGCCTTACATGTTTTGCAATTATATTTCTTATTAGAAATCAAGCATTGACATTCAGTACAAGCAACCAACTTTCTTAATGAGAAATATAGTTCATATTGAAATTAATCAATTTTAGCACATCCTCATTAACGTTTCACTATGTCCTCATTAACACCTTTTTCAATCCTTCTCCTTTCCAGCCTTCCTCTCTAGGGGTAGCTTATATCTACTTTGTATATATCTTGTATGTACTTCTCTATTTATAAACCATCTTCCCTATTAAAATATAAACTCTTTGAAAGCAGGAACTGTTTTTGCTTTTTCTTTGTATCTACAGAACCTAATACAGTGTTGAAAATATAATAGGAATTTAACAAATATTTCTTGATTAGATCATTCATTTACTAAGGTTTCATCAGAGCTCTTTGACCATGTGTTCTTATTCATTCACATTGCCTTCTATCATCGTAATTTGCTCTCCATTCTTCTGGTTCTGCTTTTTTTTTTGTATTCTCTTTATCTCATAGAGGTATTTTTATAGTCCTCTGTGTTACTAATACTTATCAATCCTAAATGCATCATAATATTCCATTGCATTTAATGTAATTAAGATTCACTGCATTTAATCACTACCCTATTGCTGTACAATTAAGTTGCTTCCAGTTATTATTCCTGTCTTGCATTTACATATACAGGGTGCCCCATAAATCTCATTTTAGGCTTGAGCTATTAAAATTCAAAACTGGGCTGTCTTAGAATAGTTGTTGTTGTTTAGTTATTTCAGTCATGTCAACTCTTCATGACCCCATTTGAGGTTTTCTTGGCAATTGGAATTCTTTGCCCTTTCCTTCTCCAGTTCATTTTTCAGATGAGAAAATTGAAGCAAACAGGGTTAAGTGACTTACTCAAGGTCATATAGCTCTCAAGTATCTAAGGCCAGATTTGACCTCAGAAAGACAAGTCTTTCTGACTCCAGGCTCAGCACCCTATCCACTGCACATTTTAGAGTAGAAAGAATGTTATATCCATCTATGTAGAGAAACAATGTGGTGAAACGGGATGGAGAACTGACATTGGAACTAGGAAGACTTCAATTCAAGCCCACTCTATCACCTACTGGTTCTATGACCTTGGAGAAATCACTTTTCCTCTTCATCCTCTAGACAACTCTCGAAGATAATAACTTGCAGAGAAAATGCCAGCCTACATTCCTCACCTGGGAATTCCCTATATCAATGAATGAAATCACAGTTCCATTTCCTGTCTATACATCACTCCTACAGAGAACGTATGAGAGGCTTAATAAATATTTCAATAAGCCCGGAAAGACTTACGTGAACTGACACAAAGTGAAATGAGCAGAACCAGAACCATATTGTACACAGTAACAGCATCATTGTACAATGAAGAACTGTGAATGACTTAGCTATTCACAGCAATATAATGATCTAAGACAATCCCATAGGACTCATGATGAAAAATACTGTCTCCAGAAAAAGAACTTATGTTATCTGAACACAGACTGAAGAATACTGTTTTTCACTCTTTTATTCAAGTCTTTTTGCACAAGACAGCTAACATAGATATGCTTTATATGATTGCACAGGAATAATCTATATCAGATTGCTTACTGTGTCAGGGAGGGAAGAATGAAGGGAGGGATAGAATTTGGAACTGAAAACTTTAAAAAAAGAATGCTAAAATTTATTTTTACATGTAAGTGGGGGGGGCAAGATATTATTTAAAAAATAAATATTTCAGTACTTCAAAAAGATCTAACATTTTGTATCAGCAAGTACCCTGATGCATCTAGAATGGCCTGCTAGCACAGGTTCTTAGGTCTGCTTTTCTAAAAGGAAAGCAACTTTTGAGGGATCAATGATCTTCTTTAACCACATATGCCAACAGAGAAGGTACAAGCAAAGAAATAAATACCGACAGACAGGGCTTCTAACTGTCTGACCATAAGCAATACATACATCACAGATTAACAGACAGATTCAACTGGCTGACCATTACAAATATACATAGTTGCCAGAGAGAGAAGCACCAACATCTGGGTTTTCAAAAGTGGGGGTGGAGTGCTCTTTAACCCAGAGACCCAGAGTCTCATTTGGCATAGGAATTTTCTTCCAAAGAGTAAGCCCCCAACAAAACCTCACCTCAGAATATATATGTATATGTATGTACATGTATGTATATATGTATGTATGTATGTATATATGTATGTATATATGTATGTATGTATGTACTTTTCAGAGCCACAGGGCCTCACAACCCTCATGACCCAGTGTCTCACTAGAAATTACAAAAAATATGGACTTTCTACAAAACAAGCCTCCCCTAATCAAGCTTTCCTTAATGAGCTCCACCTGAGGCCCATTAATGGACAGAGAAGATCTTTTAGCTCTCATTAACATTACACATTTGAGTGCTATAAGTACTCACCAAAGTAGAGAAAAATCCTTCCATATCCTTAATTAATAATTTTATGACCTGCTGCAATCAAAATAATTAGCCATTTACTTTGTAGGCAGACTTTTGCTGATGAATCTTGCTGGACTTAGTAAGGTTCATCTATCCACAAAAAAAAAAAAAATGCTTATGCTGTCTGTTACCAGCTTGTTCTCCAAGCTCCACCAGGTTTATAGAAAAAGATTGGCAGAGCTGGTGATACACAAACAAAATCTTTGAGAACTCATGAGAACTTCTACACTATAATGAGGCATCTGAAGAAAACATGTGCAGAAACTCAATAATATTTGTTAATAATAGTTGTTGAATAAGTGAGTTTCAGCTGAATGTCTCTTTTAATGAGAGAGAAATGCTTAACATCAACCCCACATTTCTATGTCTCTTTCCATTCTAACAGTCATTGAAATTAATTATCTCATCCCTTCTACGTGGGAGAAAACAGTTTTTGCACAAAAGTGGGGATTTTTTGACCTCATTGTAAATAGACAGACCATGATCATTTTCATTCGACATACACAGAAGAGCACCTTTAGCAGTGTAATGGTGGGAAGCAGAGTAGACAGGAAGACTGTGGTACTTAAACAAAAGAAAGTGACAGCAGAGTAACCTCAAGATTAGTAGATCACAAAGGCCAAAATGGCAAGGGGATGGTAAAGCAGACTTTATCAGCTTCAAAAGGGAGGGTGTGGAGTAGAAAGGCAGCCATTATCTGGAAGCAGCAGTGGGGATTAAGAGGTATGTTTACCCTTCCTATTGACTGCTGGTCTATAGGAAAGGTTCTCCCAGGAAAAAGAAGTTCAGTGGGTTTCATGGGAAAGTCTAGTTTCACTTACAAGGTGAATGGGGAATTTCCAGAGAAAAGTGGAATATAGTCATAATAGAAGGAGGATTTGAAAGATCATAGGATATATCTCTAAAACTGGAAGGGAATTGCAGGGTCATGTAGTCCCACCCAATAATTATGTAGATGAGGAAACAGAAGCCCCCAAAAGTTAAATGATTGCACAAGGTCATTGCATACAGTTATTACATGGAAAATCGGGGATTCAAATGAAAGTCATCTGATTCCAAGTTTCATGTTTGTTCCACTGAAACATGCAGAGAGCCAAAGAGAGCTTACAAAGGGACAGGTGGAAGGGAGAAGCATTAGAAAGGGTAGGACTAAAATGCATAAGGATGAGAGTATACACTTAGTGGTCAAACAGTTTAAGTGGGGATGAGATAAAACTCATCTCATCATGAGTCCTAAAGCAATTTCCAAACATTAATCAAACCAAAGCCAAATACATACTTGTGAGATTTTACACTAGAGTCCTTTAGATTTTTATTTCATAATGAAAATTATCAATCCTTCACTATGAACTAATTAATTTAGCAAAGTCCCTCTTCTACTGATCAATAGAATACCTTGCTTCATCTTGGTATGGGCCAATTTTCATGTCAACAAATGAGAATAATAAGTTTTGACATTTGTCTATATCGTGAGAAGCAATCATAATTTCATTGGAAAACTCAAGTTCCTTAACTCAGTCAATTCTCCACCTAATGCCAAGGAATACGCATTCATCCTAAATGCCAGTGAGGGTAGTCCCTCCAAGATTCTTCTCATTACACAAGCTCTCGAATACATGAGAGAAGGAATAGTCCAACTGTGCAGCTCTATGTTTATGCTGCTTCCTCTGTATTCTTTTAAAGAGTGCCAGAGTCTTTGTTAAGGAGTTCAATAAAAGAGACATTACAGCTCAGGGACTCATAGGAAACATAATAGTTGATTCATTAGCCAGTGAAGAAGCTGTATTCCCAGATCTATAAACCTAGACCTCAGTGCCTTAAGGGATTGTACAAAAGAATTCCACAGGGATCTGTGGAGGGGTCATCCATACCTGTAAAAGTTTATGGAAGTTAGATTACAAAACTCAAAAGTGATCACTGGTTAGACAGTTCTCTTCCCACAAGCCTAGTGAACTAATTGTACGTTTTAGGCCTTGCTCATGTTGCTCCTATGACCAGACATGCCCTCCTCTCTCCCTACTACTGATCTCAATCCTAACCATCCTCCATATCCCATATGGAAGTCTATATCCTCCATAACATTCCCTCTGCTCTCACTTAACTTCTCCTTTGCTAAACCAAATCTCTAAGTCCTACTAGTCTGATCCATATAATTTAGCATTCAATCATATATCATCTTACTTGTTATTTTTTCCTTCCCAAACTTACTCTAAAGTCCCCAAAGATGGAGACTGCCCCATGCTTCTGCATCATTCATAGCATCTAGAATAATGCTGTGTTTCATCAAGGTACTAAATAAACTGGTTTTCTGTTTGAGTTGTAAATAAAATTCATTCTCAAAACAGGGTACCAAAGCAACTCACTCAGACCAAAGCAAAAAGGCTCTTGAATTTTCCAGCAGCTTCCTTTTACAGAAATTCCCTCTTTTTGTAATTTGTTGATCAGAATGAGGAGGGATGATTCAGAAGGATGATGATCCTCACTGGTGGAAGAGAAACAGCAAAGTATATTAATTTCACTCAGAAAAATGTTGCAATTTGATAAAGGATTGTTGTGAGGAAAGGACTTTGTGAACTTCAGTGTGTCATATACACTTAAGTCCTCTCCATCATACTCACTGATAACATCATGGAACTACCAGAGTATCAGTTAGAAATGAAGAAGAGTCAGACTGGTTTGTCTGAATAAATAAATTTTAGTGGCACTCTTCAGACTGCTAGCATTAGCCTGAGGGCAGCATACAAGTCATAAGTTAATAGTTATCATTAATATTTTAGGTTTGTAATGTCAAACAAATAGAAATGGGGGCCACTAAACCATATAAGGATCCCTACAGGGCACAAATTCACTCAGAAAGACATATATTAGCACTGTCTATGTCCTCTTGTTTTTTTATTTATTTTGTTATATGTTATATATAGGGAATATACTTAGGGTATTACAGATATATAGAATATAAACATGCTAGGAATTTGTATGTTTGTATATGCATGTATGTATACAGATATTCCAATCTGGTTGCTGCAGTGCATGTTTAACACCTGTGGTTAGCAAAAATCTTTTAGTTAAGTTTCTGATAAGTGAAAATGACTAGCTAAAAGCAACTTTCATATTCTTTTACTTATATGCCAGATGCCACATATTGAAACCAGTTACCAGAATGAGCCAATTGAGAAAAATTGATCAGCAGAGCAGAACCTAAAAAAGTCGTTGAAAAAAAAGAAGAAAAAATTCTCTATAGAACTTTGTGTTCAAAAGAGACAGAGAGAAGGTGAATTGTCAAAGATAATGTACAATTTAGAAATAAATTTCAGTTCTACCTAGAGGCAGTTAATGTTGTCCTTAAAAGACCATTGGGTCTGAACCCTGTTGCAAACTCTAGCTATATGACCTTTGTCAAATCATTAACCTCTCTCATTTTTAGTATCCTTCTCTGCAAAATGGGCATAGTTGTAGCTGTACCGCTTAACTCATAAACTGTAAGGAACAAATGAAATATGGTATGATAAGTGTTTTTTCACTTTAAAGTTGTATATATTACATTAGTTTATATTATAATTTTTCTACATTGAAGAAATATCACCATCAAAATGAGGTATTTAACTTGGGTCTGTGAATTTTAAAAAATATTTTAATAATCATATTTCAATAGAATTACTTTACTTTCTAATCTTATTTCATTTTCCACAGGCTTCATCAGATTCCCAAATGGATCTGTGAAACAAACAAATAAAAGTTAATCCTTGCTCTAAAATCATTTCATTGACACTACACTTGCGCATACCTACCCTAGGAATGATGACATTTAAAATAATGTGGCTAAACTAATTGTCATTTTGTAAGAGATTGTAACCGACCTCACAATAACAACAGTGGTAATATCTTTATTTACTGGAATTAGCATATTCCAACTGTTCTGAATCAGGGAAGTATCATTCCACATCTGTATAGAGATTTACAAGGGCCTATTTCATTGTTAAGAGGTCATAAAATGACTTTATTTAAATCAAAACAGCTACCCAATCTGTCGCAGTATTTTAGCTGAAATAATTAAGGTGACATAATTTCAAAATTAACTATATGTTGATTGGCTGAGTTAGTTTTATGTAACAATCCATGGTACCGAAGAAACATCTACTTGATTTAATACTGTGAATTCATAAGTGTGGGGTTTATAGGTGATGGATTTGTGAGTTGCCAGGGGTCAAACAAGCAACATTAGGGAAAACATCATTACCAACTTAAGGGGATTAGTTCTTACATGACACTCAATGGGTCCGTTTCAGAGCTGCTGGGGCTACAATTTCACCATCACAACCTGAGAAAACCTTCAGTTACCTCCACACAATGAAATAGATTTTAAAGACAGAAAACATTTATCTTGTTAAATTTCATGAGAATGTACATACCACAAAGCAATTTTGAAAAGAAAAGGATTTTGAAATCACAAAAAAACCCAAAGTAACTCACGTAGTGTTCTCTGAGGGTGCTGTCTCAAACAAACAAAAAAATGCAACTGTTGGTAGTGGAAGGCAATAAATATACAACAAGAAATGGAGGGTGTATGGCTGAACAAATAAACCAGAAGGTGAGTTTTGAAGGAAGAAGTAACATTTTTTTCAAGGTAGCTTTCCTCTCTTTGAATAAAAAGATGTTGACATCTGCATATAGTCTTTTTCTAACATTCTTTTCTATCAATATACTTAGATTATTGTAGGGTTTTCTCTTCTTTCCCTCAAAAATACTATTTTCTGTCAAGCTAAATGTTGTCTCATTTCAATTTTAGAAACATTAGTATGGCTTTCAATTTCTTTTTTAGTTTCAAGAGAGAAATTATCCTTTATACTAAGTTTGTGACACTATATCAGCTCTGTTATAGAGGCATGAAACAATGGCACTGCTTTACCTGGCCCCATTTTAAAACAAATTTTTCATTTTATTGTAAAATATGCAACTAAAGCAGAAGGGGAAAAAACATGCTTTGGTAACAATAATTCAGTAAAAAGGACGTGCTGGCCTTCAGTCTTATCTTTATTTCATCTCACTGTAGGGAAGGTTTTTTTTAATATTTTTATTGTGAATTTAAAAATTCTCTACAATTATAAACATTTCAATGTATAAAGAACAAGAAAAATGATTGTACATAAACCCATGAACTTCTGTTACATATTCTATATATGCATGTATCTACGTGTATGTGGATGCATATGCATGTGTGAATATATGTACATATATGTACCCACCTTCCCCTTTCCAAATAGAATTTCATTTACCAGTAAATAGTTCCCTTCACCACAGAATTAATACTGTGACCAGAGAGGCCTGTTTGGGTATCAGAAAGTGTCAGACATAGGGAGAGGCTCAATCCTAGCACCTAATGCAAAGAAAAAAAGAGAGGCAAAGACCATGAAAGAGACAAATAGCATAGATTTGTCTCTCCATATATAGAAAGAATTAGAAATTGGATATATTTTTTTTAGATGGCAAATGAAATATAGACTCATACAGCTTAACAGATATACAAAAATACAAATTTGTCACAGCCTTCTGACAAATATAGAGGGTGTCCCAAAAGTCTTCATGCCGCTTATTAAAGCCTAAACCGAAGCTAAGACTTTTGGGATATCTATATCTGCTTAACCACAATAAATCTGGCTCCTCTTTTATTCCTTCCAAGGTTAGTGTGGTCTTTACCTGTTCAGTGTAAAAATGACTTAGTCACATGTAGTTCTCTCCTTCCACACACCTGAATATTGATCATCGGTTAGACACCTCAAAAAAATGAAAAACAGTACCTGACAGTTCCAAAAGATAGTAAACTCATAAAAAGATAATAGCAGCTATATTTAAGCCTTTGAAAATACTTTACAGATGAAAAACCTGAAGCTTAAAGCCTGGGACCGTCAATCAAAAACAAATCTTGTCACTTCAAGTCTAACGTCTTTCCTCAACACCAATGGTGCCAAATTCAGGTAGAAAAAGGGGGTCGCTAAATTGTTCACAGAGATCAAGGGTCACATATTGACCTAGAAAAACACATGTTCACATTTTCTATGTTCTATTGTATTTTTATTTGTTTTGTTAAATATTTCCCAGTTAAATTTTAATCTGGTTCCAGCACTTAGTTGAAGAGTGCTTGTTCCCTCAGTTCCAAACCTTGATAAGAAAGATGTCATTGATAATGAGAAGAATTTATAAATAGTTTAAGTTTTGCAAAGTGTTTTACATACACTAACTAAACTGAGGTTCAAAACAACTCTGTGAGATAAATACTAAAGGTATTAGCATACCTGTTATATAGACAAGTTATATATTATACTTATTAAATAGATGAGGAAATTGAAGTTGAGAAGTGACGAGAAAAGGGTCACACAGTAAGTATCTAGGCAAGACTCAAATGCAGAACTTTCTAATTGCAGGTTTAAAACTCTACTGTAAAATATAAAAATATGAATAGTTTGCTTTGCACCTAAAACATTAGTACTAATGTACCTAAACACTTGAGACCATAACAATAATAAAAACATACACATAGATAATTGTTGAAAGCTATGTTGGCTCATCATCCCATTGTTCCCAGCCCCTTATCAAGCAGTACTGGGGAAGGCTCTGGTAGGGAAGGAGCACCAAGTTTGCAGCTTTTTGTCATGCACCCCTACCTACGAAATTGTCATGTCCTTGCTACCTTAGGGAAGAACTGAGATTCAAAGACCCAACTTCTGGATTATCTTAAAGTTACCTATGAAAGCTGTTGCCACCTTGAAACCATTGCTGATTTTCAGTGATCAGCCTATCAAGCCTACCTTGATGTCCTTATAATAAAATTCTTTTAATTCTATTTAATTCCTGAGTTTTGCCTCATTAATCAGGGTGAAAACCTGAAGAATTTTCCTTTCAACAATATGATTTTCCCTTGCTTTTCTCAACAAAAATAGCACATTCTATCACAACTGTAGAGCACACTGATTATATTCATAAGCTGAAAATGGAGAAAATTGTTCATTTTTTTGTTTGTTTTTTATGTTATTTTAGACTCAAATGCCAGAAACAAATACAGAAAGAAAAAAGAACCAAAAGCATATCATAAACTTAAATATTGGAACTAAAATACAAAGTTAAAAAGAAAAAAGTACATTATGTGCACAGCAGAACGTGACAGGATTCAAATTATGCAAGGATAAATTTTCATTTCAACAAAGCCTGCACGATAAATAATACTTATGTTGAAAATTGTCCATCTCTTCTTTGCTTCCTTGTGAGTTCTTTTGTTCTCTGCTGTGTACTTTTTCACTGTGTTCTTTTTTCCCTTCCCCCACCTCTCCCCAGAAGGCTGCAATAAAGTTAAATATATTTCTTTATAGGTATAGATATATACATATACATATATACATAAATATAGAGAGAGGCACATACTTTCCCAAACATATTCTACTCCTCCTGATCTTTGTTTTTTATGTTTGTGCATATCTCTTGGTTCCTATCCCTCCTGTCTCCTCTACTTTACTTCTCCTCACTGTCTTACCCTCTTTTATTTGCCTACTCACCTCCAAGGATCCCTACCCTATCCTCCCATTCCCATAAATCTAAACTGCTTTCTATAACCCCTTTTACCTATTCCTTCCCCTTCCCCTCTAAAAATCTCTCTCTTGTCCTTTCACCCCTGCCTACACCCCTACCATTTTATTTCTTCTGAATTTAGAAGACTTTTATACTCTTCTAAATATGTATGTATTGTTCCCTCTTTAACCCACTGTCGATGAAAGTAGGTTACCAGAACTTCTAGCCCTCCTCCCCCATCTAATTCCTCTGTACCAATTCTTCTTCTTGCACCTCATTTGTATAAAATAGTTATTCTTTTTACCTGTTCCTAAATGGTTTTACTTTTTAAATTTCTATTCTGCTTAGGTTTTTCCCAGTCATACTTATGAACTTCCCAATTATTAATAAGAATCCTAGGCATACATTGTACATAAGTAGACATAAAAAGTAAACAGTCTGTCTTTATGAACCTTTGGTATATACCATCTGTTTCTCTTGGTTCTTGTATGTCAAAACTTCTATTAAGTTCAGATTTTTTTAACAAAGTCTTGAAAGCCTGAGAGTTTATCAAATGTTCTTTTTTTCATTCAGGATAATACTTAACCTTGCAAAGTTTCGTATTTTCAGCCAGAGCCCAAGTTCTTTGCTCTCTGATACATTATGTTCCAAGACCTGCGGTCCTTTAGTGTCTCTGCTACTAGGTCTTGTGCGAGTCTAGTTGTGGCACTACCCTATTTAAATTGTTTTAACCTTGATGCTTTTAATATTTTATCCTTGAGTTGGGGGATTCAAAATTTGACTGTGATATTTCTGAGTTTTCCTCATAGGATCTCTTTGAAGTGGTGATTGATGGACTTTTTTCTACTTCTACTTTCCCCCTTGTTCTAATGCTTCAGGACATTCTCTTTCATTATTTCTTGTATTATTGCATCAAGATTCTTTTTTTGATGATAACAGTTAGTCCAACTATTTTTTTTATTTTCTTTTCTTGATATATTCTCCAAATCTGTTTTTTTTTATAAGATGTTTCACTTTCTCTTCTATTTTTTCATTATTCATATTTTGGTTAATTATTTCTTGAACACTTCTAATTTTGCTGGCTTCACTTTGTCCAAGTCTAATTTTCAAGGTGTCATTTTCTTCCTTAAGGTTCTGGATTTTCTTTTCTAAATGGTTGACTTTCCTTTCATAACCTTCTTGTTTTTTCTTGGATTACTTTTATTTTTTTCTTTAGCTTTTCCTCCATTTTGGTCATTTGGTTTTTAAACTCTTTTTTAAGATCTTCTAAGAATTCTTTTTGGGGAAGTAACCATTTGACATTATTCTTTGGGGATTTCTTTACTTCAATATCCTCCCCTGAAAATGATCCCCAGTCATCCCTATCCCCATGATAGCTTTCTATGGTTGGATTCTTACTCCCTTGCCAGTGTATTTTTTTGTGGTAATAGTTTAATTTTTGTAATCACCTCTAGCCCTGGGGTGTGGGAAATGGTGCCTCTTGACCCAGATCTTCAGTTCTCCCCTCCCAGCTGGAACCAAAGTCAAATCTCCAACCTTCTGTAAGTGCTTGCTTCCAGAGGCTTTCTGCCTCACTGCTTCTGCCCTCACAGGTCTTGTACTGGTTCCCTCTAGTGGCTCTTCCACAACACAACTGGGGCTGGCAGCATAGGTTCACTCAGTCTTCCCAGGCTCAAACACCCAACTCCCTTCATGATCCTGGGGGTAAAAGTTCCTGTGGCTGGGGCAAAGGCAGCCTCTCAAACCAACTAAGCCCAGGGCTTGCCACTGGTTGTTAAAATGGACCCTAGCCTGAAGGTGTTTACTCTTAACTGGGACTAAACTTTATCCTGGGGATTCTCTTCTAATCTTCCCAAATTGTCCCAGAAAAACCCCAGGTGTGCCCCTATTCTTATTTGTCTCCACCCACACTTTGCTCACCCTAAAGTGCTATTTTAACTCTTTTGTAGGGAAAAATCTTGAGAGTCTGGAATTTTCTGACCTACTCCACCATCTTCCCAGAATCCTCTCTCTCACTTTGAAACTACATTCAATGCTTCACTCTTTTTTGCAGATGATATAGTAACCATGTTATTATAGAAGGTAAATATATCAGAAATGAAGAGAGGAGTGAGAAAAGACTCAGAAAAGGATAAGAAAAGAGATGTGAAAGAGGAGAAAAAAATGGACGAGACATTCTAAAAGAATTTTTTTAAAGAAAAATACCAAGGAGGAAAACAAAAATGGAACAGAAAGAAATTGAGACAGAAAATCTATTTTAACCAATAAATATTTCCCCTTGCCAGAGCATCAATACCGTGTCCAGAGAGTTCTATTAGCACATCAGAAAGTGTCTGTAGACATAGGGACAGGCTCAATCATAACACTTAATGCAAAGGAAAAAAAGATGCATAAACTATGAAAGAGACAAAGAGCACAGACTGGTCTCTCCTTATAGAAAAAGGACTGAAAATTGGACATGTTTTTTTAGATTGCAAAGGAAATATAGATTCATGTGGTTAAGGTGATGTGAAGCAAGAAGAAACACAATTTCTTCTTCAAAGACCAATAATGCCACTTCTAAGCAAGATCAAACTACTGCAGAACATCCCTCAGAGCTACTTGGCCATTTACTCCTAGATATCAGAATTTTTCTCTCTTTAACTTGAGTTGCAAAAGGGGAGATTAGAAAATAGGGCTAGCTTAGGAGGCCCTCAAGGGTTGTGAGGTGGCTCCTGTTTTCTAAGTACTCCAGAAAACCTTTGGCATTTTTATCCAATCTCCCATTCATATTAGTGAGTGAGATTTGTCATAGCAAGACTCTATCTCTCTCTCTGGCTTCTAAAGGTACCCTCAAGTAGTTGGGAGTATTTTTCTAATGCTTTAGGTTTGAGACTCCCTTTCAGAATCATTTGATCAATTAACATTGATTAACTTGTCTTTTAACTGAGAAGATATGAGAAGTTACAAAGCATCTCCTTCCAGTTTTTAAGGATATGCTCTCCCCACACATATACTATCTTAGCCTCTAGAGAGAATGGGTTTGAATGTAAAGTAGTTTCTACCCAGGGTTTGCCCCATCAAGTTCACTTCTGAATGTAACTGATGGATGAGATTCTCTTGCTCCCTCTTTGATGGTGAGTAAAATGCATTGCTGAAGACTGCTCCTCATTGGGCTCAGCTATCTGCAAAAATCTAGCATGTACTCCAGTTCCCAGATTGCTAGTGTCTCATTGGTCTAAGGCAGCTGGATGGTTCAGCGGATAGAGCTGGGCCTAGAGCCAGGAAAACATGAGTTCAAATCCAGGCTCAGACACTTACTAGCTGGGTGACCCTGGGGCATGTCACTTAATTTTGTTTGCCTCAGTTTCCTCATCTGTAAAATAAGCTGGGGAAGGCAGTGGCAAACCACTCCAGTGTCTTTAGCAAGAAGACCCTCAAAAGGGGTCATGAAGAATCAGACAAGACTGAACAACAATAAAATCATTCTGAATTCTTACAAGTTCACAGGGTCATAGACTAGCTTCAAAACTCCTACAGTTTCACTGAGTATGAAGGAACAAATACCAAAAGGTAAAGAATAGAAGCACTTATTCACAAGTCAGATGTCGGATCAGCTAGGGAGACTATGAAACCTCTCCCCACCCAAAGACTTAGAGCTTGTCTTCCTCATTTGTACCAGTCTGGCCGTTAAAAGGGAAGAGTTTGGCTGGTTGGTATCTTTTTTTATGAATTTCCACTTCTGGTTTAGCAGCCAATAAAAAGCCCATTTTTTTTTTACAGGTGGTTAGCAAACCAGAAACAATACAAGTGCAAGCAGAAAAGTCTGTGTAAGGACTACATCAGTGGTTCCTAAAAACTGGACTTTCATTCACCAGTACCAGTCCCTGATTGCATTTATATCAACAAATCAACAAACATCGATTCAGTGCCTTCTAATTGTCAGAAGTTGACAATACAAAGACATAAATAAACCATTCCTGCTTATAAGGAAATTAGATTGCCATTTGTTCCTTTGCCCTCCCTTTCCTTTGGGTAATGGGGATAAATAAAGCCAAAGGGATTTGCATAATAATAGGTGAGTCTAATAACTGATGGTGAATGTGGACAGAGGGATGGTATCTAAAAGGAAGAGACTACAAAAAGAGAACTGTGGAAACTAAGGGGACAAAATAAGGATTGTCAGGTATTTTTGGACCTCATCTTGCACCAAGTGGGGGGTTGGAGAACCTTAGATACTTGCTCCAACTTGATCTGAGAAACTGGTATCCTGGATGACAGTATTACAAAACTATGAAGAGCAACAGGAAATTAGAGAGAAAAATATCATCTTCCCCCTCTGTGAGTCCCTTCTCCCAGCTGGAAGCATCCAGGGCTCAGTAGGCTTAGGTAAAACCTGCTGTCAAATCACTCTAATAAACTGTAGATGACGGGAGTTTGTACACTTCTTGGTGACACATAGATATTCATCTGAAAATTTCTGTTTTGCTTTTCACCTTTTAATAGAAATATAGCCCATAAAATTGTAAATTCTGTCATTTCAAGTCAGGAGTTCGGCTCAGATTGCTGGAGAGTTTGTACTATGAGCACATAGGGCAGTTACAAGAAAGCCTCAGTAGAAGGCAGAGCATGGTGGAGAGATTGTTCGTCCTGGAGTAGGCAAAGACCTGGATTTGAGTCTTATCTCCAGTGTTTGTTTTGTGAGGATGGACAAGTCTCTTAACCTCCTTAGAACCAGGTTCCCTCATCTACAAAAATGGAGATAATAATTACAACAGTTATGTCAGGAGGCTTTTGTGAAAATCAAATGAGATCATACATGTAAAGGTTTTGGTGGAACTGTGTTACTGTTTCTTCAGTGGGGTTCAAACAAAAGCAACCCTGAAGGAAGCCATTATCTTGCTCCTGTTCCTCTGTATTCAGTCTTCTATGAACTGAACTACCTATGCACAGGTAGAGAGCCTCCATGGGTTCAATGGAAATATTCTCAGGATACCTCCAGAAGCATCTAAGATAAGAAGGATGCTATTCCTTGATGGCAGGGGCCATGTCCCTTCTTCTCCTTTCTTTGTACTCCCAGCACTTAGCATAGCGTCAGGCACAAGATGAAAATGCTACATACCTTAGATTGCTTCCACAAGATGCCCATTTCCTTGGCCAATTCTCTATAGTTTCCAAAGGTTTTTTTTGTTTCATGTAGTGGAAATCATGAGTATTTTGGGTGGTAACATCTATTTAAAAACTCTATGCTAAAGTTTTTATGGATCAATGTTATGGCTGAGCAGTTGTGGGGAAACAAGTCAGTGTGTATTAATGTAATTATTGTCTAAGCACAGGAGGAGTTTTTTGAGGTCTGCATTTGTAGTATGGTGGTCTATTATCTGTTAGGCATGAAGGACAATGACAACTTGGCATAGTATTCTAGCCACCTCTTATGTCTTCTGAGGTAGTCAGTAGGTGCTGAATTTTTACAGCCAGCATTGATAGTATACTAATTCCACAATTTCTTGTACAATCTACATTGACATTACATCCAAGCTCCTTATTTATGATCTTTTCACGGTGGCAATCCTTGTAGTTTGTACCAAACTGAGATCATAAAGTCCTGTTTTCACCAACAAATCCACATGACTTAGTAATTTATTGTCATCATTAATATTATCAGTTATGAGTATCATTGTTTTTACATTAAACCAAATCTCTTGGATGATTGCCATGTGCTGTGAGGAAAAACTTCTCCCAAATATCCCTGGACTCTTCATGGAATGAAAAAGTTTATAACACAAGGATTACAATCATCTATAGATACATAAGCAAGAGGAAAGAGTCAAAGATAGCTAAAAGCTTTTTTAAAGTGTGGATGATTGAGAAACAAAATGGTGGTGCACTCAACAAAGAAGTTGGATATTAGACAAAAAGGTATATTTTGGTGGGGGAAGGAATATAGATGGGGGGGAAATCACCTAAACTCTGAGTCCTCAGCTACTAGCAGTATAATCAATCAAGCATTCACTCCTTCATTCAAGTATATATTTCATGCATTCTATATATGAGACTCTGTGATAGGCACTAAGGAGTGTGCAAAGATGAAAAAGATATGGTCCCTGAAGTCCTTCCAAGAGTTACAGCCTAACTGAGCTTTGGATAGTTTTGAAAATGGCAGGGTTAACACAGGAATCCCAAGGTACCTGCAGTACTATTTTGTAATCTCTCTCCATGGAAACCATTACAGTAGCTAGAGGAACTGAGTATGTTCATTTTGGCTAGTCACATGAAGGCAAACTTATATTTTAATAAGATGATGTACTGGCACTAAATGAGAAATAAACATGTCCCTAATGAATCTAATTTGGACACCAAAAAACAAATAAAAACCAAGACTCCTGTACAAGAGGCATTGCCTTCCTAAAACAAATTTTCGATCCCATGAATATTGACATTCAGATATGACAATAATTAGCCTTCACTTCCCTTTAACTCTTAGTTGAAAGGTTGACTACAGATATGTTCTTTAAAATCCTATGAGTACAAATTTCAGAGGTGAAATCATCACAGAAAGGGCAGTGAGCCCCACCGAACACTAGATCAAAAGGAACTTTTGCTCTTCTGCAACACAGGAGATTTATTTAGACAACTATGTCCAGACTTCATTTTATGTTCTAGTGATTCAGTACTTCACATAGTGCATGTCAAAATTTCCTTCAGAGCAATTCAACCTGGAAGATTATTTCAGATTGGTGAGCTCAGGTAATTAGCCACATTTGGCACATAGAATTTAATTAAGCCTTGTCTATCTGCAGGAAAATAATTCAGAGTCAACTGATAGGATTTGAGGATTTTTCTCTCAAAAATAACCTGTAAAATTAAATTATTGTTACACTTCGTTTTTCTAAAAATAAAAAGACAAACTATTAAAATATTAATTTTTACTTAAAACAAAATAAAAATAGATCTTCATGAGCACTATTACAAAATAGGAAGATTTGAAGTTATATTTTATTCTAAGGTACTTTTTACCAGAATAGTGAAATCTAATCAGCTAAAAAAAAAAAAGAATTTTCATATCTGAGCGATTTAAATATGCTTATTCTTCCACTATGCAAAGCAGATAAGTATGTCTCTTCTATTCTTACAAAAATGAATACTATCTGAATCCAAGCCTCTGACTCCTCAGCAGCTACAGCCATAGAATAACCAGAAAAGAAAATTCCTGCCATCCTCTTCTCTCCACAGAGCCTAGCACCACGCATGGCATATAGTAGGTGATTAATTGCTTGTCAGTTTATTGAAGTAAGTCATATGTAGCTAGCTTATTGGATTTTCAGAGATACAAAGTTTGACAAGCTAGCCAATACATTAGATGACAGAATGCAGGTCCAAAAAGATCTCAGCAGATTAGAATGGTGATGATTAAAGCTACCTTGCCACCTGCACCAGAAGTCATGCCCTGAGGACTTAATACCTCCATACTTGGAGCTGCTGCCCAAGGACCCCACTGGTCTCAGTGAATGCCCCAGTCATGCTTCACTTTACTCCCCAGCAATCCTCACTCCTCCCTCATTTTTGCTTTCCATTTCTTGGAATCCTAATTAAATCAATGTTGTCATTGCTATTAGAGTAAGCATGTAAATCTACTTTCCTAAGCTCATACTCATCTTTACTGTGGCTTTCCAAACCAAAACATCACTCCCTAACCACCTTCCCTCTATGTATGTTGTCTCTTTTTATTGAAATATAAGCTCTGTGAGGGAAGAGACTGTTTCCACTTCTGTATTTGTATTCCCAGCATTTAATACAGTCCTTGACAAATAGTAAATATTTTTTGTTCATCCATTCACTCATTCGTAGTCAGACATACTTGAAGACAATCACCTTGACAGCTATTTGAAGAATCTTTTGTAGTGACAAGAGACATGAGAAAGAGAGATCAATTAAAAAATCATTGCAATAATACAGGATGGAGGTGATGAGGGCCTGATTAAAGGTAGTACTGTGTGAGCAGAGAGAAGGAGATATATACCAAAAAAAATTTTCTAGAAAAATAAATGGAAAGTTTTGAGGATGGCAAAAGATTGTAAAACATTCATGATTAGAACAATGGTGTTACTCAACACTTATAGAGAAGTAAGAAGAGAAGATGGTTTTTGAGGGGAGGGAAGGAAGAGGAAATAATTTCTTAATTTAGACTTTTTTGAGTTTGAGTTTGAGATGTCCACCAGGTCATAACAGATGCAAGACTAGAGCTTAGCTTTGCTAGAGAAATCCAAAGACTAATGAAATAATTCCCTAGGGATAGGGGGTTTATCTATTTCAACTGAGTGAGGTTTGGAACAAGAGAGGATGAAATCCTGTGACCACACAAAGTTTGGGGGTACAAGAGAAAGAGGAGAGGAGAGGCTATTCAGGCAAGCTGTAGGTGAACCATGGGCAAATGAGCCACTAGCAACAAGAGCTGACCTCAGACTGAGCCTTTATTGACATTTTCCCCACTGGTTACACAGGCAATTTGCTGAGGATATTTTCTCTCTTTCCCTCTTTCCTTCCCTTGGTCTGCTGAGATGGAAATTTGTTTTTCCTCTCTTAGAGTTTCTACTCATTTTATAAGGAATTTTGTCTGCAAGAGGGTAGTTTTTATTAAACCTGATTCATTTAAAGAATTAATTATACATTGTTTTGTTAATTATATCCATAAATGCCTTCCAAGTGTCCTAAAAATGGTGAGGAGGGTATAGTGAGAAGGGTAGATGGGTAGCAAGGAATAGCTCTGAAGAGGTTTTACATTCTACAAAATATTTTGGTGGTCAAGAAGATCTCCTGGGGGGCATATTTTATGAGCTTTTTATCTTATTTTTTTCATAGCCAAATACCCAATGACTTTCTGTTTGCCCTTCAGATAACACCCTTGTCTTCCTATTTCTGTTGGTTCTAGTCAACAGATATGGTTCCCTGTGTGAGAAAGTGTCTCAATGTTTTCTTTTTCCTCTAGTCTCAAGATAGAGAGAGAGGTAAAGAAAGGAGATGTGAAAAGAAGGAGGAAGGAAAGAAATTCCTGCCCCAGTTTGGTCAGGAGGAAGGGAATAGATGATCTGTAAGGTTTCAACCCTTCCCTCTTTAGGGGGGGAAGGGCAGGATTGAGAAGGACACAGGCATCAGAAAGACACAAGGCTACAGGTACATGTAGATAATGTGGTAGGATTCTACCTCCCTTTGTGGAGGAATGTAGATTAGTATTTCCTATGCCCTGGAATGATCTAGGCTTTTAGCAGACAAGGGAGATTTATTAGACATAGCTGACCTTGAAGTTTGCTTCCATTTTTAGCCCTAAATTTTAGAGTTAAAGATTAAAACATTAAACCTTCTGGAAAGAGGAGGTCATGCCCTGCTGGGGAAGTTCAAACCACAGGGAGCAATGTAAGCCTGACAGTAATTGTGTAAGATCCTGCATGAGAGCTAGAAAAGCCCTGGAGTGTCAGTGTTGCCCCACTTTGTAACCCAGAGTCCAATTCCTTGTTCAGAGAACTACTGTGAATGCTTTATGTATTTTCTTTATCTCTTTAGGGAATCTTTTGACTCAACTGCATTTGCTGTATTTTTCTGGAGTCAAACAAAATTTGTTCTGCACTAATATGTATCTGTTACCTTGAATATTGAATTGGAGTTGAAATTTTGTTAACCACATTTAAGGATAACTAGATATTGGATTTTGGATAATTGGATATTATATTGGAATAACTCCAGGTGAGGGCAATGATGAGCCTTTGGATTTAACCTCAAGATTAGACCATCCTAGGAAACCAACAGTCTTAGGGAAGCACTGAGTCAAGGTCTACATGAATGAGTTCTAGATTTTTTTTGATCTTGAATCCTTATTAATTACTATTTTTTACCCTTGGTAGATATTCTGGGTACCTGAGTTAGGTTTAGACTAATGCCCAAATCAAAAGAAGAAAGATTTAGAATCTTACACACCCAGAGGAAGGACTGGACTCATCAAACAATCTATAAGTATTCGGTAAGCACCTACTACATGCTAAACTGTGCTTGGTGCTGGGGATACAAAGAAAAACAAAAGAGGGTCTCTGCTTTTGAGGAGGTCATGGTCTAATGGGGGGAGACAACATGCAATTAACTGTGTATGAATAAGCTATATACAGAATGATGAGAAAATAATCAACCAGGGAAGGCATTAGAATTAAAAGAGATTGGGAAAGACTTCCTGTAGAAGACAGGGTTTTGGTAGGGACTTAAAAGAAGCCAGAGAAGACCGGCAATGGAGCTAAAGGGGGAAAACATTCTAGGCATGCAGGACAGCAGAGAAAATGCCTGAAGCTGTACAGATGGCGTGTCTTTTTCATGGAATAGCAAGAAGACCAGTGTCACTGGATTAAGGAGCACATGTAGGTTAGGGTGGGAGGAGGGTGATAACATATAAGAAAAATGGAAAAGGTGGGGGGGAGGAACTAAGTTATGAAAAACTTTGGACACCAAAGAGAAAATTTTGTATTTGATCCTAGAGACTATAGTTAGTAGTAGAGTTTATTGAACATGGAGGTGACATGGTTGTACCAGCACTTTAGGAAAATCATTTTGGCAGTTGAATGGAGAAAGGACTGGAATGAGTGGGATGGGAAAAGATTTGTGGCAGGCTGATCAACCAGCAGGCTATTTCAATAGTCTAGATCTAGCATGAACAAGACCTGCACCAGGATGGTGGCAGTACCCAAAGAGAGATGGGAGCTTATTCCAGAACTATTGCAAAAAATAAATTGACAGGTCTTGGTATTAGATTGGATATGAAGGAAGATGGTGATATAATGAGGAATGGAGTATGACAGCTAGGTTGCAAACCTGGGGGACTGAGAAGATGGTGGTGCCCCCAATAGTAATAGAGAAATTTAGAAGATGAGAGGGTTGGGGGGAGGGGGAAGATAATGAGTTTACTTTCAGACATGTTAAGTTTAAGATGTTTGTTGGATATCCAATAGAGGAAGGAAGCTGTAATGGGTGAAGGAGAACTGTGGTTTTCTTGGATATAAGCCTTTCATTAACTATCTGAGTGTGGTCCATTAGTCCACCCTCTGATTAACTGATCACATACTTCTTGGGGTCATGCCCTGGCCCCAAAATTTGGGGACCATTAGTTTACACAAACAATACAATTATTTGATGTCGTAATAATTTTTAAAGCTAATTAACTGTCAAACTCAGGAAATTGTTATATTATGCAATCACTTTATTTCACATGGAGCTATAGTTAAATGTAACTAGCAACAAACAACAAAGTTTACATCTGTGAGGAAATGTGGATAATTAATTCCTTTCCATTCAGATCCTATTTCATCACAAAGAGCATGAAGTTCCACAAAATAAGATTATTATTTTTATTAGGATTTTTAAATAATTAACAGTCAACAGCAATCTAAGCTATAGATCTTAAAAATCTATGTCATGGTACTTCCTTTTTGTCAATGGCTTCTATGTATTAATATATGCTTTATATATTGTTAACATATATTATGCTTAATTCACATTAATATGTATATGTTAATATATGCTAATTTTAAATCTCTTTGTTCCTGGGACTATTAAGGCCATGTTTCAAGCTATGTTCAATATACACATATATATGTATATATCTATATGTATATATGGATGTATATTGACAGCTAACGTTAATTTACCATTGTAAGGTTTACAAAGCTCTTTACAAATATCTCATTTGATCCTCACAACAAACCTAGAAGTTAGGTGCTCTTATTATTCCCATTTTTACAAATATGGAAATGAAAGCAAATAAAGGTTAAGTGACTTGCCCAGAGTCATACAGTTAGTGTTTAAGATCAGATGTCAGTACTGGTCTTTCTGACTCTAAATACTCTCTCTGTTATGTCACCTACCTATCACTTCTTTAACATTATTTGGATGATACATTAGTAATACAGTCGGTGATACATTGACACTTCGGTATATCTAGTGTCTCAACAATGTGGGTCCTCCTCCTCATTATAATTTCTCTTCCTATTTGGTTCTTGTCAATATCTATCCAAAAGAGAGAAGAACAAGATTTGTTAAGTACCTACTATGTGCCTTGCCTTGTGCTAAGTGCTTTAAAATATTAAATTAAAAATAATCAATCATTTGATCCTCACAATAACCCTGGGAGGTAGGTACTATTATTATCCCCATTTTACAGATAAGGAAACTGAGTCAGAGGCTAAGTGATATGCCCAGAGTCACACAGGTAGTAAGTGTCTGAGATCACATTTGAACCCAGGTCTTCCTGACTTCAAGTTCAATATTCTCTCTTTAGTACTACTTAGGTGCCACTTTTAAAACATTATTTGGGTGACAAATGGTAATACCTTGATATCTCGATATATCCAGCATCTCAACAATATGATTTTCCTTCTACATTTGTAAATTAAAAACTCATTTATACCTCTTCACCATATTTGATTCTTGCCCCTCTCATCTTTCCATAAGTCCCCTAGAGAGGATCTACCTTCTGATTCAATCAATGGCAAGCATTAATTAAGCACCTACTATGTCTTAGGTACTGTATATCTTGCAGGCAACATGAAATAAAAAATAGGGAGTCAGCCTTTGGGTTCAAGTCCCACCCCTTAGAAATATTGGATTGTGACAACGGGCAAACCATTTAACCTACCAGTGTCCCCAAGGCATCTCTCTAAAGCTACAAGCTGCAGAACTGATGCCAGCTTACATTGATAGAAGGGATTTCTTCACTGGATGGTCTATATAACAATAAGATCACAAGTTTAATACAAAAAATAATGTGCCAACACAGATAGTGCTTCTAAAATCTCATGATTACCCATCCAGTAGTCAGGGTATCTATCTCTTATTCTTTGTACTTTCCATGTGTCCAACCCACCTCCATTTCCAGTAACATATCCTGACGATGCCTTTCTTGCAGGCACTTCATTTTTGATAATAAGTTACAGCTCACTTATACCCACCACCTTGTAATTTTCACTTAGGATCATTTGAAACTGATTATTTTGAAATGGTCAATGATGTAGAGCTAAGAGAGCATCACTAGGACAGTATATCAATATACTAAGGACTTATAGATATGTTTTATATCAATATGAGGGGAAAAAATTTTAAGCATTAAAGCTGCCCCCAAATGGAGTGGATTGCCTAGGAAGGAAGTGGGCTGCCCATTAGTAAAGGCTCTGAGCAAAAACCAGATAGCACTTTGCCAGGGACGTTATGGAGAGGATACCATAAAGGAGTGTTGTCTTCTAGGACGATACAGACTAGGTGGGTTTCAAGATCCCTTCCAGCTCAGAAAGGTGACCCTGTTCCCTTCTATGTGTATACAAACTCAATGTGTCTGAGACCAATTTCACTTCTGCTTTCAAATCCTCTTCTCTAGGCAACTAGGTCTCACAATGGACAGAGCATTGGACCAGAGTCAAGAAAACCTGAGTTTAAATCCAGCCTCAGATACTTACTAGTTACATTACCTGGATCAGTCACTTAACCACCATCTGCCTTACTTTCCCCAACTCTAAAATGGGGCTAACAATAGCATTTATCTCCCAAAGTTATTGTGAAGATTCAATTAGCTAATATTTGTAAAGAGCTTAACACAGTCCCTACTTCATAGTTAGGCACTTAATAAATGCACATTTTCTTCCCTCTCATTCTCATTCTTAATTATTATTTTTTTAAATTATAGCTAGATACAAGTTTTTCCAAGCCTTTCACATTTAAATCTCATCTGAAGATCCTCTTCTTTTTCTTTTCCTTTTTCTGTTTGGACTTTACTAAGGTGTTTAAAAAAAAGATAAGTTTGAAATTTATTCTCCTCTATCTGCATCTAGAGCCAAAGCACTAATAACCCACTTTAATTATATTCTGGGGCAACTATTGCAATCACTTATCCTTGGCTACCACCACTTTGTTATTTTCCTTAGTCAGCCATTAAAGGAATCAGACAGGGGATAATGAGGGGGAAAATCTGAGTCCAAGGCAGGGAATGTTTGAGCATTTGAGGGTATGCCAGCTGATATATAGCTTAGCTATATGGTTGTCTCCATAGGCGAGTGAGCCAGTATGTGAGCCAGCAGAATTGATTTCAAATCACCTAAACTTGTTGGTCTGCACAGTTATTGCTTATTAGACTCAGAAAAGACCAACTTCCTTTGGTTACTACCCTACCACTGAATTTCCCCTTTGAAAGAGAAAATATTTGTGAAAGAGGCCTGAGATGGGAAGGGATCTGCAAACATAAGTGACTTGCTTTTTACTATACTGAGTTCACTTATCTTTTCATCCCAGCTTGGTTTTCTAGACTGTGTTCAGGCCTTGCTTTGTGGCCCCAGTACTTAACACTGTACCAGGTTTAATAAATACTTGTTTACTTATGAACTGACCTATGTCCTGCTCTGTCTAGGAATCTGGATCAACAACTGTCACCAAAGCACAAGCCTCTAGGTCCCTAGACATAGACCCCAGCTTGTCTATATTTTTCCCAAAAGTGGCATTCTTGCCCAGGTACAAGAATCCAGATATAATCTAAGCAGAAGACAGTACAGAAGGAGTACAACCTCACTTCACTCAGTACCATGCATGACCGCAATCCAGCGAGAACATTCATCTATTTGGCTGTTGTATCACATTTGTTATCTTATATTGGGCTTGCAGTCCATTAAATTCCCATATCCTTTTCACACAAATGTTGGATAGCCATGCCCCACCATCATCCTGACTTGGAAAGTTCATGTCCCATAGGACCCCAGATTTAGAGTGGGAATGGACCTCAGAATCCATACAATACAACCCTCTTATCTTACAGATGAGGAACCTGAAGCTAGAGAAATTAAATAACTTGTCCAAGACCACACAGGTCATAAGTAGTAGAGGTAAGATTTGAATCCAGATTCAAATCCAGCACACTTTCTACTGCACTAGCTTGATCTCTTTATTATTTATAAATAATTAAGTTCTTAATAATAACAATTGTTCTTGTATAATGCTTCAGATTTATAAATACATTTAGTCTTCATAACAACCCTGAGAGGTAAGTACTATTATCACCCTCATTTTACAGACAATGTAACTGAGACAGACAGAGGTTAAATGACTTGCCCAAGATCATACAGCTAATAAGTATCAGAGGCAGAATTTGAACTGAGGTCTTCCTGACTCCATGTCCTTCACTCTTACTGACTATGCCACATAGCTGCAAGGAGCTGTGGCTAGGGAGAATTCCAGGCAAGGAAAAGAGGGATGGAGAGGAGAAAAAGTGTGACTTTTGGGGAGGATTTTAAAAAGATTGTCCTATCTGAATTGAAGGACTGAGAAGTGATGGGAAGTAAGGTTGGTAGGATGAGACAAAATAATATCACTGCTTGAAAGCCATATGGAAAAGTTTAACCTCTACACTGAAGTCAATAATGAACCTGTTAGGTTTTTGATCTCAGTGACATGATGAAAGAATCTCTTTAGAAAGATTAACCCATTTGTATGCAGAATAATTAGAGATGGTGGCAGAGAAAGCTCTAAGATTCTTACAGTTTATCCATATTGGAGGAGTGGAGGCATAGGCCTTGATAATCTATTAGCTTCTTTCCTACAACTTTCAGACCTGTTAAAATCTCCCTGACCCTTATATAACATTCACTAGGCCAGGTCTTACATCCTTTCAAGCTATCAATCTCGCCTTCTTAGCCAAATTCCTAGAAAAAGCAATCTGCCACTAAGTCCCAAATAGTGCAATTAATGAATCACATGAAGAGGTCACATGTATTTGAATTCAAGTTATTCAGTTATAATTATGTAAAATAGGTAATTGATTCCATCCCAACATAAAAATCCAATGGAAATTCAAATAATGAAAACAGTTTATGGGATTAATTATTCACACAACTAAGGACCTACCTCTATGCTCCATACTTCCACTTCCATTCCTCAACCCTTTCCAATCAGACTTCAAACCTCATCATACGACTGAAAATACTCTCTCCAAAGTTGTCAATAACCACTTAATTGCCAAATCCGATGGTCTTTTTTTCAGTCCTCATTTTTAATCTATCCTATTCTTGATCTATCTATATCTTGACATTGTTGACTAGCTTGATCTCTTGCCTGGGCTTTCAAGACACTACTATGTCCTGGGCCCTACCTTCTTGCATTACCAATCCTTTTCATTCTCATTTGCATATTCCCAAGGCTCTCTCCTGGGCCTCCTATGCTTCTCTCTCTGTCTCTGTCTCTGTCTCTCTCTGTCTCTCTGTCTCTCTCTCTCCATATATATATATATATATATATATATATATATTTCTTTTATGGGAAAATCTTCAGCTCTAATTGGATTAATTTTCATCTCCAGGCAAGTGATTCACAGAGCTATATATCCAACCCCAGTCTTCAATCCTGTATTACTAGTTGCCTTTTGCACATTTCAAGATGGATGCCCCAGAGAAATTTCAAACTTAACATGCCCAAAATAAATTCAATATTCACCCCCTCCAACTACAAATCTTTTAAATTTCCCTTTCTCTGTCAAAGACACTAATACCCTGCAGGTGTCCCAATTATCATACTTTAGAGTTACAGTCAGATCTTCCCTCTTCTTCATACCATAAATCCAGTTAGTTGTCAGATTTTGCCATTTCCACCTCCATGATGATGCCTCGTATCTGATACCTTCTCTATTCTCATACAGCTATAACTTTAGTCAGACCTTCATTACTGCTGTAATTGCCACAGCGTCCTAAATGATCTCCATCACCTCTCCTCATTTTAGTCCATACTCCATACTTTTGCCAAAATGATTTTCCTTAAAAACCGATCTCACCACATCACTCTCCCTACTCAATAAGCTCCTACGATCAAAAATAAACTCTTCTATTTAGCTTTTAAAGCCCCATTCAACCTATGCCCAACCTATCTTTTGAGCTTCATTGAACATTACTTCTCCTCTTGCTTTCTACAATCTAACCTAGTCATCATTATAGTTCATTTCCCATTTTTGGGACTTTATAACACTTCTCATCTCCCCACACCCTACCTCACCCCATCATTCTATCCCACCCCACCCTTGAAATGCATGCTTCCATCACTTTGAACTTTAAGAATTGTTTTTCTCTTTAAGATGCAGCTTGAACACAACATTCTACGTGAAACTGTTGCTGATTCCACAACTACTAGTGTCATTTCTCTAAATACAGATACTTTAAATTTGTATTTATTCTTTTTTATATTTATTTTATGTATTACTTATATGTGTACTTGTCTTACTGTTAGGATGTAAATTCTTTGCAAATAGGAATTGTTTCATTCATTGTATTTATGTTCCCAGTGCTTGGCATAAAAGGTGCTTAATAAATACCTGTCAATTGACTGATTGATAGTTTACATAGTAAAGGGGCAGCAAGAATGAAGAGAAAGAAGAAATGTAGTGAAGTGGAGATAACTCTGATCTTTAAGCTGGATGATCTCTCAATTTTGACTCTACCATTTGTCAAGTCAACAAGTATTTTTTAAGTGCTAAGCACTGGGAATAAAAATACAGTCAGAAAGAAAGATGGTGCCTTTCCTCAAGGAGCTTACATTCTAATGAGGGAGGATCACACATGAAAGGAAGCTGAAAAGAGGAGAGAAGAAGGACTAGGGGTATATAGGTTGAAGCTATGGTAGAGTGTAGCGCCAATGTGATATTCACAGGGGCCATGAATATCCCAGCACAATTCTGAATCACGAAATACCACAGCCTCTCCATATGAAGGTAGAACCAAAACATTTATTCAGGTACCAGAAAGCCAAATCCATCATAGTAACAAAATATATACACAATAACAATGCAGAGAATAACACCATTCCCAAGCCTTCCCCCGCTGGGCTTCCCACAAATCACAAACAGGCTTCCCTTAAACAAAATGCCCTTCTCACACTCACAACCAGCTGCCTGCTTGCCTGCATCCTTCCTAACTCTGACTGTTCTCATTAATTTCCTCTCAGCTCTCCTCCAACTTGGTCTCTTTCTGCTCCACCTGTTCAGGAGACTCTTCCCACCACAGGCTCCATGTGAATCAGCCTTCCATGTAACTCAGGCAGGTCACATGGGTCTATTAAAGAATGGGAAAGAGTTTACATTTAAATTACCATTACGTAGAGAAAGTCCAGAAAGTCAGGAGTGCAGCCTGGAGAGAAGGACTCACCTGGACCTCTTCCTTTAAATGGAGGTACTGAGAAGAACCAACCAATTGGAGGGAGAGATTGAAGGGTTGCAGAGTATTTCCAAAGTGAGAAGTTCAGGGATGAAGAGGTTTCTCTGGCATGATAGAGAAATTCCAGACAGTCAGAAGTACAGCCCAGAGACCTATATGATTATGGGGCAGGGCAAGACATTCTCCCTGAGCCAAATAGATATAATAAGCCTTGCATTATCTATATTATGGAGCTACTATAAAGAAATTCACTTGGACAATTTTAAGGGTATATAAAAATATAAGTTTTATCTATTGTTGTTCAGTTGTTTCAAATTCTTTACGGCCCCATTATGGGTTTTCCAACAAAGATACTGGAGTGATTTGCCATTTTTTACTCCAGCTCACTTTAGCTGAGGAAACTGAGGCAGACAAGGTTAAATGACTTGCTCAGTGTCACACAGCTACTATACTCAAGAAAATGGTTCTTCCTGACTTCAGTCCTGACACTCTATCCACTATGCCACCTAGCTGCCCTGTTTTATTTATCTCATAATATATGAATATAACTACTTCTATTATGTAAAGAGCACACAGATACATACACACACACACACACACACACACACACACACACACACACATATTTATATTTCCTTCTATTTATTTTGTCTCCAAAATCTGACTAGCAGATACACTGCCACACTTGGAATGGAGATATACGAGTTCTGGTCCTGACAACACTATAAATGATCCTCTTTGTTTTCTTCTCTTTATTGTTGTTCTTTCAGTTTCTTTGTGCTATGTAACAGTAAAGAGAACTGTTATATATCTATAGAGATTGCAGCATAAACAAGGTTAAAGAGAACCTAAAAACCAAATTGAGATGAGAAGTGAGTACTTGAATCTTCAACTAGTAGTTAGGCCAGATATCAGACAGCCCCTCTTCCTTATTTTTAAAGCAGGATTACCTGAATGCTCTATAAACCTCATGCTGTTTACAATTGACTCCAGTGAAGATACAGCTTCTAAATATTTTATTCTCTAGCAAATGATGTTAGGGGTCAGGGGAGACATTTTCCTTATGACTCCATTTTTCAAAGGATAGCAGCACTAACATATTTATTAAAGTGAAGTCTCTATTTCCAGCTCCTTTTCCAGAGCACTTCTGGCAATGGTCACCTTCTTGCATGAGTCTGGGTGAACACATTTTAGAGAATCAGAGACAGCAGGGTCTTGGCAGTGCTATTACCTATTGTGAAAACTACTGCCTGTGGCATTTCTGAGCTTCTCAGTTCAAATTAATATACACAAAATCTAAAATTGGCAGGAATGTCTCAGATAGCCACATGTTCTAGAGAAGAACCCAAGGAGTTTAAAGTTAATATCACCAAAAATCCTGGAATATGTGGAAGACACACTTTCTTTCCCTTACACTATCAGACACAAACACAAGGGAAATGAGAGTTATCCTCCTAAGAGTGATTGTGAGCATACTGTTTGACCCAGTGAATTAGGCTTACTGACAATCTAGATACAAGATGCAGATACAAAAAAAACAAAAAAAAAAAAGGTGGGGAGGGGGGATTTAGTATATACTGAATTGAGAAAGAATATGGAAGTAGTGGGCAGTTCTGGACTGGTTCAAATTCCATCTGAAATACACAGTACCTATGTAACCATGGACAAGCCATGAATATCTTTGGGCCTTAATTTTGTTTTGTTTTTCATCTGTAAAATGAAGGGGCTGGGCTCAGTAACATCTTCCCACTCCAAATCTGTAATTAATATATTGCCTTAGGAAGAACAAAAAGGATTGGTATATAATAGTGAAGGTCCAGTTGAAATTAAATAACATGTTCATAATAGATTTGCTTTGATTGGTCTACATTTTCCAGCAGTGTTTAGCAGGACAAGAGTGGGAACAGAGAAAGTCAATGGTCATCCAAGGCTAGGGTTTCCCAAGGTATAATTAGCAAGAGAATAAGAGAGTTAAGGGTTTAAAGACAGGTGAGAGTGGATAGTTTAACTGGTCAACCATAGGGTCAAGGCTGTGATGAAATGAAAATGAAACCAGAGTGAGATAAATAGAGGTAATAATGAAAAATGAAGAATAATTTTGGGAAGTGTGAGGGAGAAGGAGATATGGAAGTTGTGGTCAGATAGAGGCATATAACATTCAGATACAGGGAGGTCCAACAGACATGTGTTGGTGCAATAATATATGGCCATCCCTGTGATATTACTGAGTTGGAGTGAAGACATAGGTTATTAGAGTTGAAGAAGGTGGTGAAGTAGGAAGCCATGGTGTTTGAGGTGACACCAATTTGTATACTGACATCCTTGAATATCATAAGAGTGATGAAGGGTGAGAGGAAGACCCTCAGGACTACTTGAAAAAGGCCACCTAGATTTGCTGTATTAACAGCAAGTAGAATCTGAATGCTTTGATATAAACTCATGGAATGATGAGTGATGGTATTAAAGGGACAGTCTAGAAGCCATCACGGTACAATGTAAAGACTTCAACCTTTAGAGTTAGAGAACTTGGTGTCAAATTCTGACTCTTTCACTTACAATGTGACCTTGTTTTATCTCTCTGGGCTTCAGTTTCCTCAACTATAAAATTTGGGTGGAAATGACAGAGGGATTAGTTAACCAGGGTCCTTTATAGATACCAAAATATTATCTTGTTAGATGTCAGTGAGGAGAAAAAGACATATCTCCTTCTCCCTGTCTAATGGCCTGTGTCAGCAAGACCCAGCAGTGGAGAGGGTAGCCACGGAGTTGGAAGTATCCTTAAAGACTATCAGTTCAACTCATCTCTAATCAAGAATTCCTTCTATGATGCTGCTAATAACTGATCATCTGGCCTCTTCTGAAGACCTCTCATGAGGAGGTCCTCCTGAGATAGATCATTTCACTTCTGCACAACTCTAATTATTAAGAATATTTTCCTTAGATCAAGCCTAAATCTCTCTCTTTACAACTTCCATCAATTTTCCTTATTACAATTAATCAAATAAATGAACATTTATTAACCTGTAGAGAAAGATGATACTTGTAACTCCTAAGAACTTTAGCATTATTAGGGCAGTTAGAAGGAGTATACACAGACAAAGGGCACAAGTATGAGTTAACTAGAATGGGGTGATTTAAAAAAAAAACACTAAAGAGTGAGAAAATGGGATGTACTGGGAGGACAGGAAAGGAAGAATGGGGGAAATTATTTCACATTAAAAAGGTGTGAAAGGAAGAACTTTTGAAGTGGAGGAGAAAATAGGGGAGGGGAACATGCTTAAACTTTAGTCTCATTGGAAATGGCCCACTCATTTGTATAGAAACCAATTTTATTCTTCAGGGAAGTAGGAGGGGGAAAGAATGGAGGAGGAAAGAAGGACAGCATTGATAGAAGGTAGGGAGGATTAAGGGAGGCATTGGTCAGAATCAAAACAGACTGTTGAGGAGGGTTAGAGCAATAAGAAAGAAGGAATAAAATTAAAAATTGAATAGAGGGAAATGCATAATAATTATAACTGTGAATGTGAATGGAATGAACTCACCCATAAAACAGAAGCGGATAGCAGAATGCATTAAAAATTAGAATCAACAATATCTTGTTCACAAGAAACATACTTGAAACAGAAAGACACATTAAGTAAAAAATAAAGGGCTGGGGCAGACTCTATTAAGCTTCAGCTGAAGTTAAAAAAAAAATCAGGTGTAGTAATCATGATATCAGACAAAGCAAAAACAAAAACAGAACTAATTAAGAGGGATAAGTCAAGAAACTACATTTTGCTAAAACGTACCATATACTATGAAGTAATATCTATACTAAATACATATGCACCAAATGACATAGCATCCAAATTCTTCAAGGAAAAGTTAAATGAGTTACAGGAGGAAATACTTAGTAAAACTACACTAGTTGGGGACATCAACTTTCCCCACTAAAAACTAGATAAATCTAACCATAAAATAAACAAGAAATAAGGAGATGAACAGAAATTTTGAAAAGTTAGATATGACAAATCTCTGCAGAAAACTGAACAAGAAGAGAAAGAAATATATCTTTTCCTCAGGTACACATGATAATTTCACAATAACTGACCTCACAACTAAATGCAGAAAAGCAAAAAGATTAAATGTATCCTTTTCAGCTCATACTATAATAAAAATCGCATTTGATAAAAGTCCATGAAAACAGATTAAAAATTAATTGGAAACTAAATTATCTAATCCTAAAGAATGAATAGGTCAAAGAACAAATCATAGAAACAACAAGTAATTTAATTAAAGAGAACAACGAGACAACAAACCAAAATTTATGGGATGCTGCCAAAGAAGTACTTAGAGGAAAATGTATATCTCTAAATGCTTACATCAATAAAATAGAGAAAGATCATGTCAATGAATTGGGCATGCAATTTTAAAAAACTAGACAAGGAATGAATTTAAAATCTCCAATTAAATATCAAATTAGAAATTCTGAAAATCTACAAGAGATTAATGAAATTGAAGGCAAGAAAGCCATAGAACTAATAAATAAAACTAGTAGTTGATTTTATGAAAAACTTAACAAAATAGATTGATTTTTAAAAAGAAAGCCAAATTATCAGTATTAAAAATGAAGTATGAACTCACCACCAAGAAATTAAAGCACTCATTAGAAGTTATTTTGCCCAATTATATGTCAATGAATCTAACAATCTAAGGGAAATGGATATTTACAAAAATATGAATTGCCTAGTTTAATACAAGAAGAAATAGATTGAAGAAAGGGATTCCTCAATCATATCTTAGAAAAAGAAATTGAAAAAGTCACCAATGAGCTCCCTAAGAAAAAATCGCCAGGGCCAGATGCATTTACAAGTGAATTTTAAAGAACAATTTAATCCAATACTATATAAACTATTTGGAAAAGTGACAAAACAGTTCAACCAAATTCCTTTTGCAACATAAATATGATGCTGATCCTTAAACCAGGAAAAGTGAAAACAGGGAAACAAATCTACAGACAAATTTTTCTACGAATATTGATGCAAAAATTTTGAATAAAATACTAACAAGGAGATAATAGCAATATATCACAAAGATCATACATTACGTTCAGGTGGGATTTAGACCAGGAATGCAGAGCCAGTTCAATATAAGGAAAACTATCAATATATTTGACCATATCAATAACAATAGCAACAAAAATCATATGATTATCTCAATAGCATCAGCCAGATGCAGAAAAAACTTTTTATATAATACAATACTCATTCCTATCAAAAACATTAGAAAGCATAAGAATAAATGGAGCTTTCCTTAAATTGATAAGTATCTATTTAAAACCACCAGCAAACATTATCTGTAATGGGGATAAGCCAGAAGCCTTCTCAGTAAGGTCAGAGGTGAAACAAGGATATCTATTATCACCACTAGTATTCAGTATTTTACTAGAAATGCTAACTATATCAATAAGATAAGGAAAATAAATAAAAGGAATTAGAAAAGGCAATGAGGAAACCAAGTTATTATTCTTTGTAGATTATATGATGCTACACTTAGAGAACCCTAGAAAATCAACAAAAAACTAGTTGAAATAATTAGCAACTTCAGCAAAGTTGCAAGGTATAAAATAAACCCATATAAACCATCAGCTTTTCTATAATATTGTCAAGAAAGTCCCAGGCACTATATGAACACAATAATAAGATACTTTTCACATAAATAAAGTCAGATCTAAACAAAAGGAGAAATGCTAAGTGCTCATGGGTAAGCCACGTCAACATAATAAAAATGGCAATTCTGCCTAAATTATTTATTCAGTGCCCTATCAAACTACCAAAAATTATTTTATAAAGCTAGAAAAAAATAACAAAATATATCTGTAAGAACAAAAAGTCAAAAATATCAAGGGCATTTATTTTTTTTTAAATGAAGGAAGGAGGCCTAGCAGTACTAGATCTGAAATTGTATTATGAAACAATAATCATCAAAACAATCTGGTACTGCTTAAGAATTAGAGTGGTAGATCAGTGGAATAGATAAAGCACACAATGCACAGTGGTAAATGACCATAATAAACTATTGTTTGGCAAACCCAAAGATCAAAGCTGATTTGACAAAAATTGGTGGAATAACTTGAAAGCCACTGGACAGAAACAAAGTATAGACCAACATCTCCCATCATATATCAAGATAAGTTCAAAATGGTTAAATGATTTAGACATGAAGGGTGATATCATAAACAAATTAGGGTAGCATAAAATTTTTACCTGTCAGATGTACAGATAAAGGAAGAATTTATTGCCACATAAGAGATAGATAGCATTATGGAATGTAAAATGGATGATTTTGGTTATATTAAACTTACAAAGGTTTTGCAGGAACAAAATCAAGACAGTCAAGATTAGAAGAAAACATGAAACTTGGGAGGAAGGAAATTTACAACAAGTTTCTCTGATGAAGCATTCTTTTCCCAAATATATAGAAAACTGAGTAAAATTTATAAGAATGTGAGTCATTACTCAATTAATAAATGGTCAAAGGATATGAACAGGCAATTTTCAGATAAAGAAATCTAAGCTATTTGCAGTCATATGGAAAAAATGCTTTTAATCATTATTGATTAGAAAAATGCAAATTAAAACAACCCTGAGCTTGATATCACCTCAAATATTTCAAACTGGCTAATATGGCAGGAAAGGAAAATGACAAATTCTGGAGAAGATGTACAAAATAGGGATGCTAACACACTGTTGGTGGAGTTGTGAACTGATCCAACCATTTTAGAGAGCAATTTGGAACTCTGCCCAAAGGGTTATAAAACTGTGCATATCCTTTGACCCAGTGATAACACTACTAGAACAATATATCAAAGAGATAAAAGAAAAAGGAAAAGGACTTAGATGGGGAAAAAATGTATAGTCACTTTTTTTGTGGTGTCAAAGAATTGGAATTGAAGGGCTTCCCTGGGAAGGAATTTCCTCAATTTGGAAATGGTTGAACAAGTTATGGTATACAGTTGTGATAAAATACTATTGCGCTCTAAGAAATAATGAGTAGCTTGGTTTCAGAAAAACCTGGGAAGCCTTATTTGAAGTGTTGCAAAAATGAAGTAAGCAGAACTAGGAGAACACAGTACATATCAGTGCCCTATCAAACTACCAAAAATTATTTTATAGAGCTAGAAAAAAAGACAAAATATATCTGGAAGAAGAAAGAGTATAAAATATCAAAGGAATTAATTTTTTAAAATATGAAGGAAGGATAATGATCAACTCTGAATGACTTAACTATTCTCAGTAATACAAAGATGATGACAATTCTGAAGGACTTAAAGGAAAAGTCCACCTCCAGAGAAAGAATCGATGGAGTCTGAATATAGGTCAAAGTGTCTTTTGTTTGTTTGTTTGTTCATTTATTTGTTTTGGTCTAGGTTTTCTCTTGTAATATGATTAATATGGAAATATTCTTTGTAGGACCATACATGTATAATGTGTATCAAATTGTTTGCCTTCAAATGTTCTACATGATTGCGCATGTATTATCTGAATGCTTACTGCCTGAGGGAGAGACAGGGAAGAGGGATGGATTAGAATTTGGAACAAAAACCTTTTTTTTAAATGTTTAAAAATTGTTTTAGCTCTCTTTCCCATCTCTCAAGATGGCAACAAAAAGCCCCCAAAGGAATCAAAGGAAAAGAAGGTTAAAAAGAAAAAAAAAAAAGAGAGCAAAAAGGAAGAGGCGGCTGAAAAGGTGGTGAAAAAGCCTCGAAAGCATTGCAGTCAGAACCCAGTCCTGGCCCAAGGGATTGGTAATTACTCCAAGTCTGCAATGTATTCTCAGACAGCCATGTACAAGAGGAAATATGCTGCACCAAAATCCCATATTGAAAGAAAAAAGAAAGAGAAGGTACCTGCTACTATCTCAAAGCCAGTTGGTGGCGAAAAGAATGGAGGAACCCGTGTGGTAAAGATTCTCAAAATGTCTAGGTATTACCCTACTGAGTTTGTGCTTACAAAGCTGCTAAGTCATAGCAAAAAACCCTTCAGCCAGCACGTGAGGAGACTTCGAGCTACCATCACCCCAGGCACCGTTATGATCATACTCATCGGCCGCCACAGGGGCAAGCCAGTAGTTGTCCTGAAGCAGCTGGCTAGTGGCTTGCTACTGGTGACTGGACCTCTGCCCATCAAGCGTGTTCCTCTGAGAGGGACCCATCAGAAATTTGTCATTGACACGTCTACCAGGGTTAACCTTTCAGGTGTAAAAATTCTAAATCATCTTACTGATGCTGACTTCAAGAAGAAGAGGCTCCATAAACCCAGACATCTAGAAGGAGAGATTTTTGATACAGAAAAAGAGAAATACGAGATTACAGAGCAGCGCAAGGCTGATCAGAAAACAATGGACTCTCCGATCCTGCCCTAAATCAAGAAAATTCCTCAGCTCTGTGGCTGTCTGCATTCTGTATTCTCCCTCTCCAATGGAGTTTTTCCTCCCAAGCTGATGTTTTAAATGCCTAGCCAAAAAGTCTTATTAAAATATTTGGAATAACTAAAAAAAATTGTTTTAACATGTAACTGGGGAGGGAATAAAATATTACATATACAAAATTGTTTGTTTTCTCAAAGAAGGGAGGAGAGGGAAAGAGAGAATTTGGAACTCATAATTTTAAAAAACAAATGTTTAAAAAAATGTCCATGTATTTAAGAAAAAATAAAGTAGAGGGGGAGAAGATAAACATTTTTAAGTGACTACTATGTGCCATACACTTTGCTAAGCTCTGGGAAGACAAAAAGAGGCAAAAGATAGTTCCTACACTCAAGCAGCTCACAATCTAATGGAAGAGACAAAATTCAAATAAATGTATGAAAAACAAGCTATATACGGAATAAATAGAAAATAATTAAAAGTGAGAAGGCACTATTATAAAGATGAGTTGGAAAAGGCTTTCTAAAAAAGATGAGATTTTAACGGGGATTTAAAGGTAGCCAGGGGAGTCAGTAGACTGAGTTGAGGGGGGAGGGCATTCCAGGCATGGCAGAAAGGCAAAGCAAATGCTTATATGTAAAAATAAACATATTTATATTAATTAATATAAGGTATAATATTATTAATATAATATAATAACATTAATATTATATTTATTATTGTATTTGCATAAACATTTCTATAACTAAGGCCATGCAGAACACATTACTCTTCCATGTGAAATGTTTCAAATACGTGAAGACTGTTATCATGTGTCCCCCAGCCCCTCAAACTTTAGCTTGCTCTTCTCTGGTCTAAATGTCCCTGGTTCATTCAACCAATTCTTATTTCTTGTGAGATAATGTATGCTATCTTTGTTTGCTATTTTTTTATTATCATCATGGTTACTATTATATACTGTAGTCATCAGGCCTTGGTTATTGTCCTTCCTTCTTGAAGAGGACCAAAATGACATCACCATGAAAAATTCAAGTTCCACGGTGACCAACTGTGGCTGATCAGACCAATACGAGGTCAGAATACTCTACCACAGGTTGGGCACAGATAGTCCATATGAATATTTGGGGTGTATACTCCAAATTTGTGCATCCTACATTTACTTTGTGCTGTCTCAATTCTGCTTTGCTCAAAGAGCACAGCACCCTTTCTGATGTGGGCACGTCATGCTGAGTGATCCTGTGCCAGTGTCTCCCCATATTGCACAATCAAATCCAAAGTTCTTGAGAGAGGCCTTAAGAGTGTCCTTGTATCTCTTCTTCTGATCAACGTGTGATCACCTGCCCCATACAAATTCTCCGTAAAATAGTTTTTTTGACAAGTGTACATTTTGCATTCAAACAATGTGGCCAGCCCATCGAAGTTGCACTCTCTGAATCATAATTTCAATGCTTGGCAGTTTAGTTGGAGCAAGCACCTCAATGTCTGATATCTTATCCTGCCAGGTGATCTTCAGAATCTTCCCAAGACAGTTCAAATGGAAGTGATTCAGCTTCCTGGCATGGTGCTGGTAGACTGTCCAGGTTTCACAGGCATACAACAATGAGGTCAGCACAAAGGCTCTGTAGACATTCAGTTTGGTAATCAGTCACCAGGCCTATCACTTCCTTGTCTCCCTCTTCTAGACTACCCAGTTTGTAAATATCCTAGCTTAAATATAGCACCCAGCACTGAACACAGTATTCCCAACATAGTCTGGCCAGGAAAGAACAGGATGGGGTTATTATGTCACTCATTCTGCATATTATTCCTCTCTTAAATTAAGTCTAAGATTATATTTTTTAATGTCAGTCACATTGTAAATTTGTAAAGACTGTAAATCCATGAAAATTCCAGAACATTTTTCATGTAAAATCTTATCTGGCCACAAACTATCCCCATCCTTTACCATTTTTCATTGAATTTTCTGTTTTTACCTTCCAGATTCAGCTCAGTTCTAGTCACTTAAGGTATTTTTAATTTGAATTTTCTCTTCCAACATATTTGCTCTCCTTCTAAGCTTCATAACATCTGAAAGTTTGTATAAGGATGCCATTTTTCCTTTTACCCAAGTCACTGATAAGATGTTAAACAGCACACCTGAGCACACCTGTAAAGATATTCCTTCACGCTGACATGAATCAGTTAAGGCTACTCTTTGGGTATGGCTAATCAACCAGCTCTGAATCCACCCAGTTCTATCAGCTAAATTGCATCTTCCCCCTTATCCATATGCATTAGCCACACTATCATCATTACCATTGTTAACTTCAAGTCATAGAATGACATACTAACCCTCACTTTTTCTACCAATCTAGGGGCTTGAACTAACTCTACTTAAAAAAAAAATGAAGCAAGATGAACTGATATGACCTGTTTTTAATGAAACCATACTAAGCCTGGATCTTAACAGTCACCTCTTCCTTTTACAAGTGCTGACAAATCATCCTTTTTATAATATATTCTAGAATGTTGCCAATAATTGAGGGGAAGCTTATCAGCCTCAACCATTTGACAACTCCATCCTCTAACCTTTTCTGCAAATGTAGATATTTTCCTCTTTCCAGTCATGGAACACATTTCTTGATTTTTGCATTTCCAAGATCAGAGAATAGGTCAATGATTGCTTGTTCTTTCAACATCCTGGGTTGTAGTTCATTTTGTTGCAGTAATTGGGACTTTTGAAGGCAAAGAGATTCTCTCTTGACATTGCTTCATTTACCTCTGGTTTCAGTTCCCTATTAACCACTTTTTATCTAGCCATCTGAGACCAAAGATCACTATTGTTAGCATAGAAGCCAGCATCAAAATAACAATTTCACAATTTAGCCTTCACTTTATCCTGTTATTGTTATCCCATCTATCCCCAATTAGTGACATTATCCCTTTCTTCCATTTTTCTCTTGCTCCCATAGTTGAAAAAGTCATTCTTCTTGTGCTCATTTATCATCAGTCCTAGTACATTCTGACCAAAAGCATTTTCAGATTTGCAAAGCATTGTACATGATATTTCATTTGATCCTTACAGCAATACTGGAAAGGTACACATTCTCCTTAACCCCATTTTAAGGATGAGTAATCTGAAGCTGAAAGAGATTAAATGGCTTGCTCAGGATCACACAAATATTAAGTATCTGAGTCAGAATTTGAACTCAGATCTTTCAGACTCAATTCAGGATTCTTATATGCTGCACCATGAGGAAAGAAAGCACAGGACCTGATCAAGAAAGAGAAAATAAGGTGAAGTAAGGATAGCATGGCCCTTTTAATTGTTGTGGAGGCATTTTAGTCATGTCCAGATCTTTGTGATGGATATTCTTGGAAAGATACAGGAGTGGTTTACCATTTCCTTCTTCAGCTCATTTTACAGATGAGGAAACTGAAGTAAACATGGTTAAATGACTTGTGTAGGGTCATATAGCTAGTAAGTGTCTGGGCTGAATTAGAACTCAGGTCTTCCTGATCCCAGGCACAACACTCCAGCCACTGCACCACCTAGCCACCCACTAGAGAGCCCCTTGAAGTGTAAGGAAAAGAATTTGAACTTTATTAGCTAGATGTAATAAACCACTGAAAAGTTTTGAGCAAAAGAATGATTCAAAGGACTTTAAAAAAATCTAAGTGCCAGACATGGAAACAATAAGATTGGAGTTCAAATCCAGCCTCAGACACTTACTAGCTGTGTGACCCTGGGAAAGTTGTTTAACCTCCATTTGACTCAGTTTCCTCATCTGTAAAATGGGAATCACTAGAGCACCTACCTCCCAGGGTTATTTGAAGATCAAATAAGATAATAACCCTACTGTGGTTAGCACAGTACATATAGTAGGCACTATATAAATATTAGTTATTATTACTGTCATTATTGGATGCTGAAGACAATAGAGAAGAAAAGTTTCATCTAATGGAATTAGGAGGATATTGATAAACTGGAACATGTCTAAAGGAGGAAAATCAGGCTGGTAAAGGCCTTTTAGTCCATGGAAGATAAAGATCAGTTGAAAAATTAGGCATTTTTATCCTGAAGAAAAGAAGACTGAGGGCTGGGAGGGACCCAAGAAGGACAAGATAGCCACGTGCAAAAATTTTAATGGCTATCATGTGGAAGAGAGATTAGTTTTTTTCTATTTAGCCCTAGAGAGTATAACTAGGAGTAACTGGCAGAAGTTACAAAGTGGCCAATTTATACTCATATCAGGAAAAACTTCCTAAGAATTCAAACTACCTAAATTGGATTGGGCTACTTCAAGAGGGGGTGGGTTCCTTGACCTTGGAGGTTTTGGGGCCAAGGTTGGACAACCATCTGTAAGTGTTCTATAATGGGGATTCCTATTGTTTATGAACTGGCCAGAATGGCTGCCAAGAGTACTTCAGGCTCACAAAGTCTAAAGTACTGTGTTTCTGTGAATGAAGTTATAATAAATGTATTGGAATTGTGTCAAGTGATAAGTTTCCTGAAAAAGAAATGGCCCTTGTACAGGATGTTTCACACTGGAAATTTATCACATTTTTGAATACCTTCTTTGTAACTCACCAGTATAGTTTTTAATAAGGTCTGGGAGAAATTGTAGATGAGTAATGCTGTGAGTCAGAGGTTATTACGTTATTTATAAGAAAGGTGATATTAGATTTTAGAGTTTTGGAGGCCTTTAACATTTTTAATACCTGATACTCCAAAATTACTGTGAGGAAGTGAACAGGGTTTAGAGAAAAGTTGGCTGCATCACATTAAGAGTATTAGTATGATACAAAAGATGGCAGATGGTTTAGGTGTTTTAAAGAGACTTACAACTGTGGAAAGGTCAGAGTTTCTCAGGATTTATTTTGCTAAATTTAGGTCCCTAAATTAATATTCTGAGTAGAGTTATTTTTTAAAAGTACTATGAACATTTGGCATATGTTATCTCCTATAATGAATTGGGTCATAACACTCTTATCTGAGGTTTAATCTACATACTTTTCTTTGTAAAACTCAAAATCTTAACTTCAGGATAACTGAAAACAAAATGATACATGCATAAATATGTATCTGTGGAAATGTACATGCATACCTACACTGCTAAAAAGACCCTTTTTCCCTAATGTACTAGTGATTTTTTCTAATTGTACTAGTGATTTTTGTTTTATTTGTTCTTTTAAATATCTTTTCACATCTACTTTTATTTTTTTTGAACCAGACCTATGATTTCATTGTGTAGGATACTCCCAGAAAGGTGACTTTCTGGCCCAAAGTAAATAAGCAGTTGTTTTAAGGTTAACAGACTAGGAGTTGTCTGGGTCAGAGTTGCTTAAGGCCACGCAGCCAACACATGTCAGTTGTGGGACTGGAAGCCAGGTATTTCCAACTCTTAGGTTCACTATGCCATACTTCCTCTGGTACTGTGAACAATGATGCCCTCTTCTAGAGAATGGCAAGCAAAGTGATGAAGTGGATAGAGTGCCAAGCCTGGAGTCAGGAAGACTCATCTTCCAGAATTCAAATCCTACTAATTGTGTGACCCTGGGAAAGTCACTTAACCCTGTCTGCCCCAGTTTACTCATCTGTAAAATGATCTGGAGAAGGAAAAGGCAAACCCCAAATGGGGTTACAAAGAGTCAGACCCTACTGAGAATCAACTGACAAGAACTGAACTACTAGATAGTGTCCCAAAGAGTTGTTATGGAATCCACACAAAACAGAGACTGAAACTACTCAAGTAATGTTGGGATTCTCTTTTTTTTTTTAATTTTTTATTGTTATTTTTGTTTTTAATTCCACTCCTCCATATTCCACATTTGTTTCTAATCAGCAGAGATTTCAATTCAAGGCCTCACATTTTCTTTGAAGACAGTTAATAGGATAAGGAAGTTTATAGTTTGTATCTGGTTGGTTCAGAACCGTAACTAGGAATTTTGGGGACCTGAGTCAAATTCACATTAGCAGGTCTGGTTCAGGAGGTAAGGGTTAAGGTATCAATTCTCCTGTTCTAGAAGGACTAGAAAGAGAGGCCATGGCTCATATCTAGAAAATATCTATGGTAATACTTTTTCTTACATTGAGGAGTTGATAGGATAGTAAGTGCCCATTAATTGATGAATGACTGAATAAACTACAGTTTGTTACATGGAATATTACTGGGGCATAAATTATAAGAGATTCATGAATACCTTTGCAAAACAAAACAAAACAAAAACCCTAGGAAGACATATATGAACAGATGCAGATTTAAACAATCAGAACCAGTAGTACAATGGCTACAATAGTGAAAAGGAAAACAACTTTGAAAGATTTAAGAACTCAGATCAATAGAATACCTAATAATATGAAAAAAGAAACAGAAAAAAGGATCAATAAAAATTTTTCTAAAAGAACAAAAGGAAGTCCAGAAGGGGACGTGCACACAAGCTGGGAAATTTTATTGCTACTTTATTAAACTTTAGATTTTTTTAAAGACTAAATTAGAGAATTTCATAGTTTCATTATAAATCCTCTTTTTTGTACATCTTTGTACACAGAAAATTTCATTTTTTCATGTTTGCTAAGTCCAAAATAAAAAATTACAGTTATTATATATGTGTGCATATATATACTTTTTTAAAAAGCAAATTGGGGATTGATGGGATTGAGGAACATATAGACCAATGTTTGAAGGAGTCAGTAGTTGGAATAAAGAAGACGGTGAACCAGTTCTGATTTTTACTGGGAGTTGAAAGTAAAGTAACCTGGAGGTCTGTATATGATAGTAACAAGAATCACAATAGCATGGCAGATTGCAAATAGCTTAGGTATCTTAAGGAAAATTTTGAAGGTAAGGTGAACTTTTTTAGGAGGAGAGGTATTTGCTAAGTGATGATGGCAGAGGGAGGGTCTGAAATCAACACTGAGAAGAAGTATGTCAAATCTTCCTCCTTTCCCCATATGCTAGGAAAAGAAGGAGCAGCCAATTTTGGAGAGGGGGCCAAGAGATGTACTTTCAGAAGATGGGTTTTCAGTAATCACCAGAAGATAAAAAAGAATGTGAAAGGAAGAAATCTAAGATAAAGGGGAGTTTTCTGAGAGTTCCAGAAGGCACAGTGGAAATGGGAGACAAAGGAGGATCTGAGGTGTGGAAGGCGAGGGTTAAGCTGAATGTGGATGAGAGTATGGGAAGAGGTTGTAATGTAAAGAGATTTAGCTTAGGCACATGGCAGATCTGAACCACAGGAATGAAGATTTCCCATTTGGCATTTAAATCTCTTCACAGCCTGGACTCTTCCCACCTTTCAAGTTCACTTATATATACTTTATTCCCTGCAGTCTAGTTACATTGGCCTAGGTGCTGTTTTTCACACACAGCATCCCATTTGTCATCTCTTTCCCTCCACACTGGCTGTCCTCCACGCTTGTAATGTTCTCCTTACCTTCACTTGCAACTCTGGGCTTCCTTCAAAACTAGCTCCCATCACACATTCTGCAACAGGTCTTTCCCAGGCCTCCCATTATTCCCACTTCCATTTACACTGTATTTGTCTTGTGAGTACAATTTTTTTTTTCTACATTTGTTCCCTCATTAGAATGTGAACTCCTTGAAGGCAGGTTCTGTGCCCCTTTTCATTGTATTCTTAGAACTTATGGCAGCACCTGATACAGGGTAGGTACTTAATAATTGTTAACTAATTAGAGTAACAGAACATAGGAGTTTACTAGCCCAATGGTTACTATAAGAAGCTAAGTCAACTCCAAGGTGCCAATTACAGGCATAGGACTCTGTAGATACTGACTCTATGATGGATCTCCTTCGTTTGGTTTAAGCAAGGTGGAGTGGTGGAGTTTGTTAGTCACCCACAAACACCCAGTATTTATTTTGTGTAAGATATTGTGTTTGATACTTGAGAGACTAAGGAAGAAGTGTAAAATTCAGTGCCAGCCCTCAAAGAGGAAGCAACCAATATATAAAACAATAAGATTTTTAATGCCTTTTGCAGTCACATATAGAGCTAGGGATTGGTGATATAAAAACAAAATAAAGATAGACTCTGCCCTCAGGAAGTTTACATTTCCTAATGCTACTTTTATTGATGATGCTCATCCTATATCCCTCCAGGCAACCCTCCTGGTACAACATCCCAGACCAGGTTCTATAATAGGCTCAGTCCACCTTGGTGGCATGTGATTGGGGTGGAGAGGAGAGAGTGGTGGTTGGATTCGCAAAACCACATGAAGAAGCAGTACCTAAGCAAAGCCATGGTTGCCTTATGCCAATTTCTACTCTAATTTAGGGCTCTTAGAAAGAGTAGCCACTTTAATAAGAACACAGACATAGTCAAGTATAGGAACATTTATAAATCTGAATCTACACAGATTATATATGTATATATTTGTGTGTATATGGATACACATTTAACTATATAGATACATGTACATAAGAGTATGTGTGTATATATGGGTGTGTATATACATACATATATATACACACATACATACACATGTAACAGAACCAGGCCTATTTGTATTTGCATGTGTCCATATACAAATTGGCATATTGAAACTTTCACAAAAGCAAAGTACAGGTTGACCCAATTTTAAGGCATTTCAACACTTTAAAATGAATAGGTTAATTTTAAATAATAATTATGTTGACTTGAAAAGCAATGTGTCAAATCAAATAATCAGGTTAATAAAGTAATTTCACTCCTTTTTAAGTCAAAAGATTACTTTAATCAACCTCAGTATTTTATAACACTGGCTAATAATTCAATAAAGGTGTTTTTAATTACTTTTCATTATATTCACTGTTTCTAAAGTGAATAAAAATGCTTTGAAATTCACCCCTATCATGAAATAGGTCCTGCATAAAATCCAAACAAAAGAAGTTAAATAACTTTTTTACCAAGGGCAAAAAAACTGTTCTTGTCCCAGCAACTAGTCTTCTCTTCAACACTGTGGTGTCCACAGTTACCATGTGAAGAAAAAATGGCAATTTTAGTTTTCAGTCATCACCAAAATTCCAAGAATATGGGGGAGGAAAGTACTGTGGCCAAGGAGGACAAAAAAAAGCACTACTATGATCACTGCTAATATTTCTTCCTTGGTCTCAGCATTGATGAGGGGCCCTCTCTGGTGTTGTATTATTGTATTGATGCTGTAATGGAGGGTGACAACGGAAGTAACCTGATTGACTGAGTGCTACCCTCTTACCACAGAACTTTCTAGACCACCATTGCTCTTAATGTTTAAGCTTCCAGCTCTGATAAGCTTAAAACCAATCAATTGACCCTGCCCTTTTCTATGGCTAGAAACTCCCACCTCTTGCTCCTCTAATCCTCATGAATTATACCTAGTCTATCCATGAAGTGAAAACTGTTTTCCCTTCCACTTGTAGGAAGTGCATATCCAATTTTGCCCTACCACTTCTCACTGTCAGTCCTCTGCCTACATCTTTTTTCCATGCCCTCAAGAACAATGACATTAACAAACCTGATCGTTAACAGACTTCTCATCTTCTGAGATGTCTCCTTTTCACATTCTTTCCATATCATTAGGCTTACAGAAAGCTGGCTTTTTCCATATTGCACTTCATCCCTGACTACCTTCCCCTATGTCATTTACACCTTCTCTCATACCTTCAGAGGCATCGTACAAAGAGTATGAGTCAGTATGCTCCTTGACATACTTAGACTTTTCTTTTATCACCATCAGTCAACAATACCTTCCTTTTAGAAGTTCTTTCCATCTACCCTGTCCATATCCATGCTATTATTATCATCAGGTTAGTCTTCCTACTTTGTCAAGAAGTGGTACATAGTGGTACAATATATGATACATACATAGTCTTTCTCTCAACCCCATCGCCTAGCTCCATACTTGACACTGTCAATACATACATCAATGCCCACTAGAGTATACTGACCTCCCAATTTACTAACCTTTTCATCTCTCATGACATATTGTATTGCTACTTCAGGAAACCACAAAGTCGGTAGCATCTTAGATGTCACCATTATCTATAATAATGTTATCTCTATGATATTGACCTCTGGGATTCCTCTCCAAATTTTTCTCCTTATAATTCTCCCTCTGCCTCATTTCTCCTAAATCTATTTTGTCCTCACTTGACTTCAATATGTTCCTCTGTCCTTTCCTGCGATCCAGACCTCCATCAGTGTCCTTGCTTCACGATCCCTTCACCTCCTAGCAGTCCTCAACTTTGGGTTGTGCCCACCATCTGCCTTCTTGGCTCCTACATATGCACTCTAAATTTTGCTACAGAATATCACACAACTGTTCTAAGACCACTCCAATTCATATTGTCTAATCTCAACTGGGCCTTCATTGCTCTGTAGCAATACTTTTATTTCCCCCTGAATCACTAGTATGCTACCTGCTTCAGCTGTTTCACACCATTTCTACTCTTCTAAAATACCCAACCGAAACCCCAATTCTTATCTCTTAGTAGATGACTTCAGCTCCAAATTTACTGATATAGGGATACATAAATGCATAGAATCTGTTTTCTCACAATGATTGGGACCAAAAGAAGTTTTTCATCATGGGAGGGAGGGGAGGAGGCAAAAGAGAGACAGAAAGAACTCTCTAGAATACATTCCTTGAAGTGTTTTGTATAAGTTTACATCATAGCAGCCTGAACTTTCAGTAAGGACAGTTTAATACAGTATATGAAAGATGAAAATATCAAGGTTAAAGGAGTTATGGGAAGCCAGGCATGCTAACTGACCATTGGTGGAGCTGTGAGTTGGCCAATCTAGAAAATAATTTTGAATTATGTAAGAAAGATCATCAAATTGTTCATACCTTTTGACTTAGTGATGCTATTATTGGGCATTCTCACCAAGGAGAGTAGAAGAAAATATCTCATTTTAACCACATTATTCATAATTATCTGTGGTGGCAAAAAGAAAATAAATAAAAACTAGTGGGAAATGGATGCCCACTACTTGGGGAAATGTGTAAGTGAATTACACTCAAAAAATATGCAGTTCAGAGGACCATGAGAAGATTCAGATGAAGTGGTAGAGAGTGAAGAAAGCCAAACCAAGAGAAAAACAATGGCTGTAATAAGGTAAATGCCAACCTTGATAAAAGGTAATTAAGTTCAGATTAAAAGTAACAAATAGCTTTGGTTCCAAAGCACAAATTGCAAAAGATGATTCCTCTAGGGGAGGGGGAAGGGGATGGGCTGTGGGTTGCAAATGCAGTTAGATAACATTACTGCGTTGTTTGGTTTTACTTAAATGTTTTTCTTTTTTTAATTCTTTCTTATGAGTAAAGTCTCTACTGGACAGAAATGGCTATGATGTAAAAACTACAAGATATGAATAATACTAAATTAAATAATTAATAAGAAAATCAGTGTAATTGATTAATTGAAGGAGGTTGCAAGAGTTTCATCATGGTGGTAGTGAGATGCTAGTGGTGATAGCCAGCAGATTTGGATTGCAGGACAGAGTAAAACAAGAGAAAGATCAGAAGAAATGGAGGCCATATCTACACCATGCTGAGAGCAAAGACCAAAACTGTGAAGGCCAAGCTGGAGTAGGAGGAGATGTCCAAGATATCTGACAGATACCTGACTTAAGCCTACTGAAGCTTCAGTTCTGAGCTCTCAAAGCTCTTGAGCTGTTAAGCTTGGATGGAAAGAGGGTAGTGGTTAAGCAGAGAATGGAATGGATGCTAATGTCGAACACCTTCTCTGGGATGATATGTGTGTGTGAATGTATATGTATATATATGGATGTATATGTGTGTATATATACATATGTGTGTATGTGTATATATGTATATGCATGTGTGTATTGTGTGTATATATTGTATATATGTTTGTGTGCATATACGTGTATGTGTATATACATATGTGTATGTATATTGTGTGAATTATGTGGATATATTTATGTGTATGTATATGAGTGTTTATGTGTATATATGTGGGTGGGTGTGTCTGTGGGTGTTTGTGTATGTATATTCTGTGAGTGTGAAACATGGGTATATGTGTATATTTACATATAAACATACATATATTTATGTCTATATATACATATGTATATATATATATCCATGCATGCACATATATACACACACACATACACATATATGTGTGCGTCCTTCAGCAAGGTATATGTAACAGAAAAAATACTACGTTCTAGAATTGTCAGTAAATTGAAGTTAAGGTCACCAGTATTTTTTTTTAAATTTCTATCATTTTCTACCTCTCAAAAATTCTTGAACAGCACTTCCCTTTCCCTGGTGCCAAGATACCTCTCCTGTTCTCCATGATCTTTCCAATATTACTGACAGTGGTTCAATAATCACACCTACTGAATTCATTCGGTACCTGAGGATATAGTTCATCTGGGTCAGGCAACCTGCATTCATGAAGGCAGCTAGGGGCTCCACAGCAGTCCGAGCCCTGTTGAGATTAGATAACATGATTTTATAGTGGACCCAGTTGGCACAATCATGCATCCTCCCCCAGCATTTAAGTAATAGAACCAAAAAAAGAAAACAGTGCTGGTAACCCCATTCAGAGTATAGGTAGGGCATAAACTGTAGTAGGGCAAGGATGCAAAGGATTCAAGGGGAAAAGATAGACCTATTATTTCTGTAAGGCCTGTGGAGAGGACAGGGGAAGAAGGAGAGTGTATCTAATAAGGGACTAATCAGGAATGACTGGATGGCCAAAGATAACTCACCAGGCAGGATCCTATCAAAAGCTCCTAAATAGGACTATGGAGGAGATGGTAACAAAGAGGCTAAATTCTGTCAATTCTACTTCTATTGCTTCCCTGCAGCAGCTCTCTCCCCTTCTTTTTATTGCTATTATGTTCATCTCACTCATACTGAGACAGCTCCATCTCAGAGGCCTCTATGTTATATAAGTGGGAAAGCTGGCTGAGTTCTGTGTTGGAAAAGGAACCTTCTCCCTGAGCTCTGGAGCAGTTGATATGTAAGAGTGATTGAGGAATGTTTCTGCCAGGTCTCCAGGAGAGGCAAAGGAAGGGGAAAAACATTCATTAAGTACCAACTCTTTACTAGGCCCTGTCCTAAGCACTTTATGAATTAGAGAACCCTCCTCCCAAAAAAATACAGCCTACTCAGTGGATAAATGACACCTTCCTTCTATTTCTCAGAAGTTCAGATTTGAAATATAGGAACAAAGGAATCTCACATCAGTTACTCCCACTAAGGTGATAATTGTTTTCTCCCTTCCATCTTCAGGGGGTCAGCTCTACAGAGCAAAAGCAGGGAAGAAGTTTGAGCAATTACCTTTTGAATTTAAAGGGTATAAATCATCAAAGCTGGAAAAAGCCTCCACAAAAGTCCTGCTCCAATAACTCAAGCACATCATGGGGGTGACCCCAGGATCTCAAAGGCTTTGCCAGGGAAGTTGTGACAAGATTTGCCAAGCTAAAAAAAGCTTCATTTGCCAAGGGTGGGGAATCTGTGGCCTCAAGACCACATATGGCCCTCTAGGTCCCCAAGTGCAGCCTTTTGACTGTATCCAAACTTCACAGAACAAATCCAAAATTTAGATTGACTCAAAGGGCTGCACTTGAGGACCTAGAGGGCCACATGGAGCCTTGAAGCCAGAAGTTCCCCATCCCTGGACTAGACCTATCATTTCATCACTATAGTGAATTTCCAGAAGAGAGAATTCCCTCTTCCAACACAGACTTTTTCTACATTTTTCTCTACAATTTATAGTTGTCAGTAAATATTTATTAAGCATCTACTATGTGCCAGGCCCAGGGAATATTAAAAAAAAAAAGCAAAAGACAGTCCCTGCCCTTAAGGAGTCAACAAACAAACATATATGGAAATAATTAGAAGAGGGACTATACTACAAAAGAGAGGTTGGGAAAGGCTTTCTGTAGAAGATGGAATTTTAGTTGGGAATTAAGATTTTGACTATTATAAGTACCCAAATTCCAAATGACCTATGAAGGAAGATGCTGTGCCCATCCAGAGAAAGAACTGGTAAATAGAAGTATGTACCAAATGATTTTTATATATACATGTGTGTGTGTTTCATATATGTCTACCAGTGCCATGCCAGGAAACTGAATTGCTTCCATTTGAACTGTCTTAGGAAGATTCTGAAGATCACCTGGTAGGATAAGATACCAGACACTGAGATCCTTGCTCAAGCTGAACTGCCAAGCATTCAAACTGTGCTTCAGAGAGTGCAACTCCAAAGGGTTGGCCATGTTGTTCGAATGCAAAATGTATACTTGCCAAAACGACTATTTTATGGAGAACTCACATGGGGCAGGCAATCACACGGTAGTGAGAAGTGATGCAAGGACACTCTCAAGGTCTCTCTCAAGAACTTTGAATTTGATTGTGCAACATGGGAGATCCTGGCACAGGACCACGCAGCATGGTATGCCCACATCAGAAAGGGTGCTGTGCTCTGTGAGCAAAGTAGAATTGAGACAGCACAAAAAAATGCAGGGTGTACAAATTTGGAGTATCCACCCCAAATATTCACATGGACAATGTGTGCTCAACCTGTGGTAGAGCATTCTAAGCTCATATTGGTCTGATCAGCCACAGTCAGACACTGAAATTTCACTTTATCATGGTGATGTCATTTTGATCCTCTTCAAGAATGGACAATCACCACCACTACCACCATGTATATATGTACATATGAATTTATATATGTGTGTGTGTGTGTGTGTATCTAATTTGTATCTAATGGTAGTCCTTAGGGTGGTGAGGGAAGAAAAAGAGGAAAAAGACTTACATGATAACTTTAATTATATATTTAGCAGGCATAGCAAGTTGTACATAATAGATTTGCAGTTTCATATAAAATCATCCTTTTTTTTCTCTTCTACTGTTATAGAAATGCTTGTTTTATTCCTTAAGTTCAGAACAAAATTTTTCTAAAAGATGATTGATAGGAAATTTTCCAAAACAAATTTTTTTTTAAGATTTGTTGAGAGTACTAAGAGGTTAAGCAATTTGTCCAGGGTCACACAGCCAATGTGGGTCAGAGGCAGGACTTTAAACCCAGGTCTTCCTGTTTTCAAAACCTGCTCTACCCATTATACCATGCTTTTGTTCATAATACATTAATGGCTTGTTGAATGATTGATCCATGTCAGAGACCAATTGGTCTCTTGTCCTAGGACCATCAAGCTAAGTTTGGGCTGGCTCCTCGGTGATCATAATTATGGCCACAGCAGTTATCAAAAAACCATCTACTATATGAGCTGCCTCAGTAGAAAGAGTAGTATAAACACCCAGGAAATCATGAATCCTTGCAGTAGTGAAATATTGAAGCTGTCAGAAAGCTCATATGTTCCTAATGAGAATTTTTCTATTGCTACCAGAAGTGTATGGTCTTTATCCACTTTCTTCTTTCCCTATGTTTCTGAAGAAAGTGCATTCCTCCCCCAAGTCCATCCCCTTGATGTAAACAGTACTCTTTGCTTTAACATCCACCACCTTCATCAAGGACCTAAGCAGGGCTGCTTTACTCCTGGAGCAAAACTAGAGGAAATGAGAATATATTTAGGTAAATTTAGGCCAGATGTAGGGAAAAACTTCCTGAAATAAGTTAGAGTTTATCAATAGACAACATGGACAACCTGTGGAGGTGGTGAATTCCCCCTTTCTTGGTGGTCTAAAAGCAGAGACTCTGTGATGACTTGTTAGACATGTTATCTAGAACGGGAAAGGTTGGGGGAGAGCGAACGGTGGAAATTAAAGCTTGAGAGCCAAATCCGATGAACTAAGAATGGTTTTTAAGCAATGCGCAAATCTGGCCCACCACCTGTTTTTCATAAAAATTTAAAAACCATTCTTTGCTTGTAGGCCATAGAAAAACAGGTAATAGGCCAGATTTGGGCTGTATTTTGCCAACCCCTAATATAGATGATCCTAGACCATGATTCACATCCTTTCTATCAACCACCAGGATTCTGGGGATGCTGGATACTTCCCTGCTGCCATTGGGTATATACTCTCCCTCTACTGTACATTCCTTGTTCATGCTACAGTAGTAGGAATTAAATTAATATAAACATCTACTGGAAATGACTGACTTCACTGCCTTATTTCCCCACTCACAATCTCTGAGACTTCCCAGACCAGCTCCTCGCCACTACTCCCCATATGAAGTGATATCTCTTTTAAAATAAATGTAAGAATCTTGAGGACAGGGACTATATATCTCACCTTGGGGTGTAGTAATATCTAACACTTATATAGTACTTACTTATGTGCTTTTACCAAGGTAGGAATAAAGGAATAGTGGGGTGACTATTCTAAGATTGTTATCTGACAGAATAATTTTTTTAGTTCTATAGTTAACAGTAACTCCTAAATTATTTCTTCTATCTGCAATGTTATTACATATTTTCTTCCATCTGTTGTAGCTTAAAAGAAGCATAGAGACATAAAGAGATTAACAACTTCTTACATAAATTTCTTGATCTCTATATATGCATATGTGTGTGCTTGTACCTGTATGTGACCTTGTGTCTGTTTCATTAGAGTAAACATATCCTAAATTCACAGGGATCATTCTCATATGAAACCATATTAATTATCCTAGTTCTCTCAACATTTCCTCTCATTAAGACAACAGATTTTATTGCCAAAATTAGACAATGATGTTTTCACTTATTGACATTTTTTCACCTGTGGCATGCCAGTAAAATTGGACTACCTTTGAGAGGCAGGCCATGTAAATTCCTTGGCCTCTGAGAAGAACTTCTGTTGTCCTGTCCCACCACCAATGAAAAATTTTAAAAGTTCATAACACACTATAATTGCCCTAGTACAATGTTTTGGTAAGAGGTCTGTTCTAGGTAGGAGTCAGAACACCTGGGTTCTTGTCCTAGTTGGATTCCTTGCTAGACACGATCCTTGAGGAAGACACGTAACCTCTCATACAATGATGAGTACCTTACAATGTTGTGAGAATCAAATTGGATAATGAATACAAAAGTAGTTTTGGAAGTTTTACGGCACAATATATTTGTGAGATTCTATTCACTTTACTTAATATGTGCTCGATACCTGTTTTGTTGAATAAGTTCATCCTCCGGTATTTGTCATTCCAGCAGTTTGATTTTACTCCTCCCATCACCAACACAGATTTCAACCTCTCTAAAACTTAGGAAATGAACTTCAAGTGTTGCCTTGGAAAACACCTCATTCTGAAGCCAGTGAAAATTCAGCTGTGTTGGTCCAATATACCTCACCAGGCCCACATTAATTTCACTCTGTTGAGAACTGTCAGAATATATGCTTCACTGGCATTAATGTCATAATGAGAGGCAATTGGGTATTTGCTACAAAGTTACAAATTTTGAAAGTAGCAAATATTTCTTGTATCACTTTATCAAGTTTATATATATATATATGCATGTAAAATATAGAACATGAAAAGTATGAAAAGCAAGGATAATGAGATAAATGAGAAAGTGACTGAAGTTGTGTTCATTTCATAAAACACAATAATCGAGTCCAGAAGCATTTATTAAGTACCACTATATGGCAGGCATTGTACGAAGAAAGGCAAAAACCCTCACGGAGGTCACAGTTTAATGGGAAGAGACAACATGCAAACAACTATGTACAAACAGATATAGGCAGGATACATTGGAAGTGAGTAACAGAGGGCAGATAGAAGTAAGGGAGACTCACAAAAGGTTTCTCAAAAAACAAGAGGGGATTTTAGTTGGGACTTGAAGGAAGCTAGGTAAACCAGGAGGTGGAGGTTAAAAGGGAAAAAATCCCAGGCATAGAAGTGCTGCAATAAATAAAGAAATAGTCAAACCCTAAACTCTGGCAGTCACAGTTTTAAGAAATCATGACTGACAGGGCTGTTGAACTTGGAACTGGGACTGTGCTCTATTGGAATTGAGCTAATCTATGAACCTGATCCTCTTCTTCATAGAGACTGAAGTGGTACAAAGAGTGGAGATGATTTTGCCTCCCACATCTTGGGGGGAGGGGGGGAGAGTAAATTTGTACATTTATGTGAGCATTCTGAAGTAAATATTTGTGTGTAAAAGCCAAAAAATAAGAATAAGTAAAATCGTGGCATTCTCCTAACATGTCAGAACTAGTTTATGCTAGAAAAACCAGCATGGTTTGAGCTCTTGACCCTGTGTTTGAAGCATCCTTATTGCAAAGCTGTCATGTACTGGAGCATCGAACAGTTGAATCATTTGTTTCCTCACCTTAATTTAGAAACGACAGGAATAGAAGATGATGTAAAACCCATTTGGAGATAATCGGACCTTGATTACAAGTACTTAAGGTCTCATATGCATGCAGGTTCATCAGAGATGCCACCGAATATTTCAGTACCTGAAATTTATCATTCTTGGGCCCAATTACTATTTCATCATGGCAGTATCAATGTCATAACGAAGGTACTATATTTTCCCTGGCAAGTTCATATGGGTATTGATGCATAGTTTCTCATCAGTGTATGTCTGAAGTTAACATCTTTCTTTTAAGAATTCATTAGCTATGTTTTGCATTTCTTCTCCTGTAAAATAGATTTATTGCTTGCCTTTTCAATGGGTCAAGGAGGGGCAGGAGAAAGGGAAGAATTTTGAAATCAAAATGTCTATAAAAATAAATGCTAAAAATGCACTAGAAATTCTTTAAAAATTATGTCTCAGTGGTGACTGGGAATATTATCAGCTCTCCATGATTCTCAGACCTTCTAAAACATAATTTTGACCCAAGAAAGACTGAGGATCACTATGGATATTCTTATCCTTGTATAAAATTTTTTTAAACTAAAATGTTATGAAATAAGATCTGTCTTTCATAATCACCTGTAAGAAGTTTGCTTATTTGTTTGTTTGGAGATCTGTTTGTTTTTTCCCCATAGAAGTGACACTAACATATGACATCTTCATTTTGAAATGAATCAATACTTCTTTTTTAAGAACACCTGCGGGCAGTAGTTATTTTCAGCCCTTCCCATTACCTTGAGATTACCTAGTAATGAATACTGATCAGCTTAGTAAGCACCAAAAGAATTTTCTAAATTAAATCCCTCTGGGTAGATGAATCATATTTTGGTGGAAACATCAATCACAATTTGACCTTCTCCCACTCTGCTGTTTATAGACTACATCCACCTTCCAAATATGCATAAAGAATAACTCATTCTTAAATTGTCTCATATCAGTGAAGTATGTGCAATGTACTACTGCTCAGAGACAGTCTATTTTGAAAGAATCCATGATGGATTATTAGTTTATAGAATCTGTCTTTACAAATGAGAAGACTAACTCATAAGTGGCATGGCCATGAAGATAAATGCTATAATAGTCCATTTTATATATATATTAGGAACCTTGTATTAAATTTTATCATTCAGTTTTAGAATTCTTTCCTATTGAAAAATTTTCCTTTTATGCACCAAGACAGGAACAAACAGGAACCGTCTAAGAGAGGAGAGCATGCAGATGAAAGAGGGCAATAAAGGAAATAAACATGTTCTAGAGACACCTCCAACACTTTGCCTTCTTATGTATAAAGCTGTCACAACTAAATTAATAGCCCTAGAGGTCAGTCATTTTATAGCTGTTATGAATGAGCAGGGTTGCCAAGTTGAGAACTTTGAAATCAGGCTCCATTAAAAAAACAACTATTTTGCATGTGAATTACCATAGATTGATTTCAAATGGATTTACTACATTAAAATAAAGCTTTGGTTTTCAGGAAATGTATTCATGGAAATGTGAGGAAAATGTCCCTTGCTAGCAGCTTTCTTATAAAATACTGTTTTTCTCCTGACAAAAACTCTGACCCATTGTATGGTGTTGGTGCTTTATTTTTCATAGGCTGTCAAGTATTTCCTGCCAAAAATTACTAAGGATGAACTTAAAAGAGTAATTTTTCCAACAAAATAGTGAGGTCTGCTCACAACAGGGCATATGTTCTCCTGCTACTATACCCTGATCATTTTATGTGACGTGAGTCCAAATTTTGACTTTTTTTTTTCAAAATCAAACCAATACATCTTGGAAAGTCATGATAGCACTATCATCAAAGCTCCAGGATATGATGAAATAACCTCTTCATAAGATAATTCTGGAATTTAAATAACCAAACATTTTTTGGATAGGGTCCATGGCAGGATCTCTTCACATCTAATTTTATTCTATAGAAAAGAATAGTTATGTTAGTTATAACTAAGCTGCATATGACCAAGACAGAACCTAGTCCAGATGTTACAGTTGCAAAAATGTGGTCACTTGCAAAGCTAGATACAGTGAAATTTCTACTAACCAGAATCCTCCTGAATGCTCTCATTGAATTTTATGTTTAATTATAAAAATCTTTTCATTTCAATCTTCATAATAATTTTTCTGAAATTTATGGATACATTTCCTGAGTCTCTTCAGACCTTTTTCCTCCTCAATAAAATAAGGAAATTTAGCTCCATTCTTATTCTAAGATTCTGAAAGTAGGAAGATTATTGAGTATAATTGACAAAGTCAGCTTGCAATCCCTACAGAGTATATTTCTGAAAATCAGTTTTCGTCATAGAGTATTATCTGCATATATATGAGATGTACATTTATAAATACACATATATACATGAAGATAAAGATATAGGCATAGATGTGGATGCAAGAGACTGACATGAAGATGAAGATGTAGGTATAGATATGGGTGTAGATGGTGCAAGAGACTGACCAACAGGGAATACTAGATTTCTAAACACCACTATTGAATCAATCTGTAAATGAAAGGCTTAAAGTAGCTATAAACAACTGAGTTAATCAAGTTGGAAAGAGTGAAGTTCTTTGAGTCATTCAATGGAATCGAATCATTAGATGTATTACAATTGGTTGAAAGAATTAGACATATTTCTGGGCCTGCATGTGCCAGATAAGGTGATTCTAGCAGAAATATTTTCCCAAATGCTTTGGGAGAGTTTGAAGGAACCACATCTTTGCACCTGTAATCAGAAAACAGCGGGAAGGTGGATAGAACCCAGAAGGAATGTCACACTCACCTTCACTTCATTGATCATGTCATTGAAGATAATGGACTGGTAAAAAAAACAATACATCTAGATGGGGACAGAGAGAGAGCAAACCAGAAAAGCTGAAAAAAGGCAGCATCGGGTAGCATGACTTCTTCAAGATAAAGATGGCTGCAGCTGCAGGATTCTACAAATGCCCCAATTCTAGGATCCCAGAAGAAAGCTACAACTCTGACTTCCATTAGGACTCCAGAAAGGAAGAAATGAAATTCCATCCCAGCAGAAACTGGTAGTTACCACTTTGTGACATGTGTTTCCTAATCTTAAACTTACTTTCTCCTGGACTCTATATCTACTTGTAAGAGAATGACCAGTGCTTGCAGGGAGGGGTGGAGTAGGGTGGAAGATGAAAAAAGGAAATGTTTTATACCAACTACTCTTATTGGACTACTTAAATAAATCTGTTCAGTCATTTTCAGTCATGTATGACTTTCTGTGACTCCATTTGAGGTTTTCTTGGCAAAGATACTGGATCAGTTTGCCATTTCCTTCTCCAACTCATTTTACAGATGAGGAAACTGAGGCAAACAAGATTAAAGGACTTGCCCAGGAGCACAGAGCTAGTAAATTCCAGAAGCCAGATTTGAGTTCAGGAAGATAAATCTTCCTGATTTTAGGCTCAACTTTCTATCCACTGCACCTCCTCACTGACTCATCTAAGTAAATACCCCTAACAAAAAATAAACTCTGAATGGCTAATTGATATCTACTGAATATTGGAAAGCACCTAGTGTGGGCTCCTGAACAATAATGTTTGAAACCATTCTCAGTCCCTCAAAGTTATCTATAGAGCATTGAGAAAAGAATTAGTCAGCCACCCTATGCAATTTAACTTGTCGGTTCACTTGAGGTTTAGGAAAGTGAGAGGAGTACTGAACTGGAATGCATTCCCTTCTCTTCTCCACCCTCAAGAACCCTCATTTTCCTTCAAGGTAGAGCTTATGCACTGTAACTTTTATGAAGCTTTTTCTGATTAGCCAAATTTTAGTGCTTTTTTCTTCCTCAATTAGCCTATTATTTTATTTGAATATATGTTTTGTTACCTCCCCCAGTTATATATAAGTTTCTTGAAGGACGAGGATTAGTTCTATTCTATATTTCCAGCATTTTTTAATGAATAACTTAAGCATAATATATTCATGTGTTTTTTTCTCTCTTATTTTTCCCAATTAAATATTTGAAAATTTTAATATCCATTTTTTTTTAATTTTGAGTTGAGTATTCTCTTCTTTCCCCTTGGTTTCACATAAAGTCGTGTCTCTTTGTGCTGTCAAGGTAAATCCTTCTATGTGCACTTTTGATTTCATTCCATGTAGCAGATTGCCCTCTCAGTCATCCCCAGTGTCTCACTAATCTTCAATCTATGTCTACTGGCAACTTCCCTGCTGCCTACAAACATGTCCTTGTCTCCCCAATCATTTAAAAATCCTCCCTTGATCTGTCCATTCCCAGTAGCAGTCATCCTATATCCCCAACCCCTTTCATGAATAAAGTCCCTAAAAGAGTTGAACACTTCTATTTCCTCACTTCTCATTTTCTTATAAAGTGGCTACAGGTCAGTCGGTTTACAACTTCATCATTTAACTGAAACTCTTTCATCCAAACTCACAAATGATCTCTTAATTGCCAAATCTAATGACTTTTTTTCAATTCCTATTCTTTTTGACCTCTCCTCAGCATTTGACATGATTTTGACATGACCTTTTCCTAGATACTCTTCTCCCTAGGTTTTTATAACTTGGCTCTCTCCTAGTTCTTCTTCTGGTCATCTGACTACTTCTTCTTAGTCTCCTTTGTTGGATTTTCATCCAGATTATTTCCACTAATGTTGGGTTTCTCCCAAGGATCTGATTTGCCCTTTCCTCTTCTCCCTCTGTACTGCTGATGCCACAAGATATTTGGCATTTAACACCAGAATCTAGATATTTCACCTGCAAACATTTGTTCAAAATTAAGTTGCTGGAATTTATTTGAAAGGAACTCTTCATCCACTCTTAGAGGTTTGATTCTAATATATATATATATATATATATCATAAATATTATATAAATTATATCATAGAAATAACTAGTACATAGATATTGATTCTAACATAGTCTGTTTGGAATTTCCTGCCAATATGACTGTGGCATCTAAAGAGGGATCATAGACTTAGAGCTGGAAGGGACTTTAGAAGTCACTGAGTCCAACTCTCTCCTTTTATGGATAAGGAAACTGATACCCAGAAAGGCTAAGTGAGCTGCCTGGGTCAACCCCCTAGTAGATATCTGAGGCAGGATTTGAATTCAGGTCTTCCTGACTCCCTCCCTCTCCTACCCAGTGTCCAAACCACTGCACCATACTGACTCTCTGACATGTTGTTCAGTTTAATAAAAGTGTGAGAAGACACCAATTCCTCTATCTTAAGTTACTGCCATTTCTAATGGTCTTTTATCAACTCTGATCTTTTTTTATCTCTAAGCAACTTTCGGTACTATAAATCCTCATCTTCTCCTTCATACTAATTTCTTTGTGTTGTGTTGTGTTCTGAAAATTGTGTTCTGAAAACACTGCTCTTTCCTGGATCTACTCTTACCTATCTGACTGATCCTGCTTAGTCCCCTTTGATAGATCTTCACCTAGGTTGCCCTTTCCATGCTCCCCAGGCTCTGTCTGGGCCCTCTCCTCCTCTCCTGTACTATTTTTCTTGATTATCTCATCAGCTGTCATGGATTCAGTTATCATCTCTATTAAGGTTATTCTCAGATCCAGTTATCCAGCCCTGACCTTCAGTCTCACATCTCTAGTTGTCTACTGGGCTTCTCTAACTGAATGTTCATTAGACATTTTAAATTTAATATGTCCAATGCTGAACTTGTTACCTCTTCCCAAAGCCTCCCCTCTACTGAACTTCTCCAATGTCATGGAAGGCACCACCAAACTCTCAACCACTCAGTCTCACATCCTAGGGGTCATCCTTCACTCCTTACTCTCACCCCCTGATGTCAAACCTCCTGCCAAATCTCATCATTTCTACCTTCCTATAATTCTTATTGTGACAGCACCCATTTGTCTTCTCTGACACAAACATAACCATGAAACAGACCCTCATCATTTCACATTGTACTAGCTTGCAGGTTGATCTACCTGCCTCAAGTCTCCCATACTAGTCTATTCTCCATTCAGTTGCCAAAGTGATATTCCTAAAGCTCAGGTCTGACTGTCATTCCCCTACTCAATGAGTGTTAATGGTTCCCTGTTGATTCTAACATCAAATATAAAATCCTCTATTTGACTTTTAAAGGCCTTTACAACCTGGCCCTTCCTATATTTCCAGTCTTCTTACACTCAACTCCTCTCTACATATGTTGTGATCCATCAATGCTATCCCTCTTCCTGTTCTTTCTCACCTCCTTCAAGTCTCCCCTCAAATTCTACCTTCTGCAAAAAGTCTTTCCAGGACCCTATCAATGTTAGTGCCTTCCTCTGAGATAACTTCCAGTTTCCCCTACATACCACTGGTTTGTATGTTATTGTCTATATTTGTCCCTCATTACAATATGAGATCTTTGTGGGCAAAGGCAATTTTTTGCCTTTCTTTGAATCCCTAGTACTTACACAGGGCCTTGCACATACTAACCACTTAATAGAGGCTTGTTGACGTGACTTCAGAATCCTTCAGTTGTTTTTTTAATATCACTCAAAATCTAATTCTCTATGTCATAGCACAGTTCAAGTATACTTCAATAATGCTGTAGTAATAGCAAGCCAAACCATTTTAATACGTATTTAGGAATGTAATCAGGGCCTGAATCACTCTTTCTTTCATCCCTCAGTAAGAGAATGATCCAAGCTCTTATAACATTTCTTCTCCTACTTTAGATGTGGGTTGTTGAACTAAATTGTCAATGATGAAATTTTTTCACCTTAGGAAATGTTATTGGGACCCAAGATATAGTTCTTTATAATATATACATTTGGCCCTTTATTTAACTTGTAATACACAGCATTTCAGATAAGAGTTAACTCATCGTGTTCTTTGTTAGGAAGTGATAGCATCATAAAAGGGCCAAAGTGCTTCATTATAAGGGAGTGACTTGGGTGAGAGAGAAAATAGGCCACATTAGACCTATCACCGTGATTTATAAGAACTTAGATCATCCTCTCTTGTTTTTGGTTTTATTTTGTTTTTTTCAGAATTGTCTTGGGTTAGTAAAACTTAACTAGGTGTTCTAAAAAAACTCAACAGTCAATATTACAAATCCATGTTCTCCAGTTTGTATTGAGCAATTATTCATTTGTTGTGGGAATAATGGCTAATGAAGGCTTAGTCCTTGAAGTATGCATTTTGTTCTTCTGCCCCATATCCATCGGGAGGGTTGGGAAGGCTGCTTCTGGAAATGTATGATGGTACATAACAGCTGACCCTCCTCTCCACTTCAGTTCAGTGTTCCTACCTGATTACTATGTGGTAATGCAAAGACTTTTATTTTTGGCTGCTAAACTAGAAGTGAAGGTACAGACAAAAGGCTCCAACAGAGGAATCAAATACCTCTATTCCTGCTGACTTGAGAGTGATGAGGAAGAAATGCTATAAGCCTCCAGGAAGAGACAGCTCTTCCCCCAACTGACCAGCATGTGGCCATGAACACATGCTATGTGTTTCTTCTGTCTCTTTTGTGTATTATATTCATTCCTGGTCTTAGGTGAATTTGTATTAGAGATGAAACAAACCAGGCTATGACCTTGTAAACTCTGAAAGACCAGGAGAGGCACCAAAGATACAGTGATGGGAAACCACAATAGTGTTTGCCAGACCTGTGGCAGCAGAATCTGGCGAGGCAGTATAACACTAAGATGGGAAATGTTCAATATCAGACCAGCAGTGAACTGACACCTGCCTAAACACCATGCCCTGTGAGTATAGGAGCAACACATTCATCAGCTATGCTAAATCCAGAAGTGAACTCAGTGAGAAATACATTATAATTACCACTTTAACTTTGATTCATTTCCCTCAGGAATCAATGTAGTCAAGGAGTGGGCCCCAATTTAGGGGGAATATTTTGAAGGCACTACTTTGATGGCAGAAGGTAGGGGAGTGTATAGAGGTAAGGGTGATGCTTTAGTTTTTTTTTTTTTTCTATATCTCTTCAATAAATATCCCTTTGTAAGAAGTACAAAGTTATATTACGTTTTCACTTATGTAAAATCATCAACAGGTCCAAAAGTAAATGACCTAAAAATTCCTTTTTATATATTGACATAAATTTTATATGGCATTTTCCTACCACAGAGGCTAAAGAATAAAGGTTTTCTCAAATAATTTTTACGGTGCCTTCTATTGTCTGTTGCTATTGGATTTTAAGAAGTCCTTCATTTGTAAATTTCACTAGCTTAGGGTCTAATTATTGTGCCTATTATTCCCACTAATTACTTTTCAGTTCTATGATCTGTAAATACTGAGATTACGTTTTCATCTTTCAATACTATTGTCCCATGAGGAGAAATTCTAAGACTTTACGAATTATTTTTATTTATTTAACTAAGCGTAAATGATTTAAAGAAAAAAAAACCTTGTTTATTTGGGATGTTTGAACCTCTATTGGAGGGTATGGTTGTGTATGTGATTAAGAATTAATACAAATTTAAAATGACTTTTAAAATATAAATGCAATCAGATGCTTTAGTCAGCTCTGATCCCTCTATGACAATTTGGAATTACACTCAACATTAGCAAAGCAATCTTTTTCACCTGATTTTTTTTTTAATTTTCAGAAGACTATTCGTGCATTTTTATAAAGTGTTGAATTTTAGGGTCTAGCAAAGTCCCAGACGAAAACACCAGACTGACATTTAAAAAGGACAGTTGGCTAACTCTTGTTAAGTAAGTGATTTATCAGATCACTTGTTACATGCTCTAAGGATTTATTTCCCCAAGTCCTTAATTACTTGGACTATAAAGTGCCACACAACAGTCAGTTGGGATAATCAGTTGAATGGCCCTTGGGTTAATCATATAATAGTCATAAATTTGGATGACAAGGGAGGAGAACGACATATCAAGCCTCAGGATGTGGTATGGAGCCAAACCCAAGGAACAAGATGAGTCATTTGGAGAAGTTACAAAGAGAAAGCGAATAAAGACGGGAAAATGAGACTGACAGACAGATTAGAAGTAGGGAATTTACCCATCTGCAAAATCAGAACAGTAATATGATATCTACCTCCAGGAGACATTTGTGAAGGCAGTCATTTAGCTTCACTTAAATCAGCACTTAATTTGAGAGACAAAGCTATGGCTATAGGAAAGTCTTAAGAATTCTTTTTGGATTTTATGGGACACAAGTTAAGTCCAAGAGACTGAGAAGATGATATATTCATAGCAAAAAAAAAAATGGATGCATGAGTAATATTTTTAAAACTTTCTTCATTCTCCACCATTATTAAATCAAAAAGGTAGAATGGTAAGTGATCAAAGAATATGGACAGATATTTCTCAAAAGAAGAATTGCAAACTATTAACAATCATAAAAAATGCTAAGTATCACTAATAATAGGAGAAATACAAATCAAAATAATTCTGAGTTTCTCCAAGTTAATTGGCACGGATGATAAACAAAGACAACATTAATATTTCATGGGAATCAGAAAGCAGACCACCTTATACATTGTCACAGGAGCGATAACTAGCTATGCTAAAAGATAACTAATCATGATAGACATAGAATTCTACCTCTATCCCTACTACAAGGAGCTCAACTGCAGAAAGACTCCACTTACATCAAATGTTCATATCAGTTCTTTGTGTATAGAAAGCCTAGAGGGAAAGTAGATGACCTTGCATTTTGGAATTAAGAAATCACAGTACTTGTATATAATAGAATATTATCATACCATAAGAGATTATGGCAAATATGAAAAATTTTAAGAAGTAATGAAAGACTTGTAGTGACTGATACACAGGTTATTAAACTGAATCAGGAAAAAAAATACATACATTGACTACAATAATGAAAATGAAAAGGACAAAAAAGAAATTAAACTCTTTGTAACTGTAATGGTCAAGTTTAGGCCTTGAAAAGAATAAATGAGCTTCCCTTACTTTTTGCAGAGCTGAAATTTACAGATTTGAAATATACATGCAATGAATGAATATTCACATATATAAAAGGAAGGAAACAAGAATTTATTAAACACCTACTATGTGCCTGACATCTAAGAGCTTTATAGAAGGATAGAGGCCATTGTCATCCCCATTATTACATATGAGAAAATGAGGGAACACAGAGCTACCCAGGGTCAGATAGCTAGTAAGTGTCTGAGGCCAGACTTGAACTTAGTTCTTCCTGACTCCAAGCCCAGTAGTCCATCCACTGAGCAATCTAGCTGATTTTGTCTATAATAGATGGTTGATCATATAATCATACATAGAGAGTTGAGAAGCTATTTAGGCCAACTGCATTACTTTATAGACAAGAAAATCAAGTCTCAGAGAAGTTAATTGATCCATCAAAGATCCACAGGAGCAAAGGGGAAATCTGAAGCCTTGTCCTCAAACTCTAGTTAAAGGTATTAATTTTCCCACTATAACACACTGCCTCTCATGCAATGGTTGATTTTGCTCAATTGCTTTTTTTTCTTCTTATATTATGTATCTTTCTGAATATCAGAGGGAAGAGGAATCTATTTGGAAATCAATATGATATAAAAATAAAAGGAATCCATAAAGTAAGATTTAAAATAGATAACTCACTTGGTGGGAAAATTAATAAAAATTCAATTACATAGCATTTTATAAAAACATTCAGAAGATAGATGTTGAAGTATTTTTGTAGAGTGCAAATATATACAAATATATACAAAAGTGTATTATACACATATAAATGTATATACATTTGAACCCATCAGGGACAGGGAACTACTTAATTTAAACATTTTAAAATAAAAAGTAGGGTCACCAAAAAGGAAGGAGAGAAAGATAAAGGAGGAGGGAAGAAGAGGAGAGAGACAGAGAAGAGTGTGTGTGTGTGTGAGAGAGAGAGACAGAGAGAGAGAGAGAGAGAGAGAGAGAGAGCGCTTTTTTTTTTTCTAATCGACTGATGGGAGAACGCCTTTTGCTAAATTTAAACACATTCAGTGCCTGAAGGTTCTCACAGGTTGATGGGCACCTAGCAACAGCATAGGGTAATTCATCAATGTTACAGAGCACAAGTCACAAGCCAGGCAAACAGCTGTTAACAAACGTGATGCATTTTAAACCACCATTTGGGTTCTAGTTTGATTTCTTATGGCATGTCACTTTAATCTTCTTCTGGGTTTTTGCTCCACTCAACCAACAAAAGCCCATAATGTTTCAGAAAGGAGGAATCAAAATACAGTGTTTTCTGTTTAGTAAAGCATGCCACCTGTGAAAAGAGAGAGAGAGAATGTCATAGCAGCAGAGAAGAGGCAAGAATTCACAAATACTAGAAAGGTTAATATTAAAAGACTCAAAAGAACATTAAGTTCTGAGATGCCTATGACTGCTCATAATACAAGATACACCAACTACACAACCATACTGTGTATCTTAGATCAAATTGTTCTGTTAGTGTGCTTTTTTTCCACTCATTCATTCAAGCATTTTTAAGGGTTCTCTCTCTCTCCCTCTCTCCCTCTCTCTCCATATATAGATGTAGATATAGACAGATAGATAGATGATAGATAGATAGATAGATGGATAGATGGATAGATAGACAGCATCATGCTAGACACTGGGGAAGATTCAGAGATAAAGGGTAAGTTTCAAAATGATATTTTATTTGGGCGTCAATAAAGATTGGGCATCAAAGAGATAACAATAAAAGACTTCAGTATGGCTGAATTTGATTGCTGTGTAACTATTTTAAGCAAAATACCTAGAAGATCATTAAAGTGCACAATTAAAGGAACTCAGAAGGATTTTTTTAAAAATAAAATTTATAGGGAATAGCAACTTATATTAAATCACAGTGCTCCTTGGAATATACAAATCACACACTTCTCCATTTGCTGACATCATCTTTTAACCAGCAGTATACCCTTTGCTGAGATGGTCTCAGTGTTATCCTAGTGACCTAGAAATAGCAGGTGACCCTGAAACTCAAATTGCAAAGTTGTTTTTATTTTTTAACATAGGACAAGCGTCCCAAAAAATTGGGGTGAGGGGTGGGTTATGAGACTCAGAGTACCATAAGGGCACCATTGGTAAGGCTATGAGGGCTGAGGGCTGAAAGGATAGAGAGAAACTCACCTGAAGTACAATTTCTGGAAAGGAATTCATTTCTTTCAGATGGCCTTCTGTTAAGGAGGCCCCCAGAGCCACTGAGAATATTTTAATCTGAAGTATGACCACAAAGAAGAGGAAGTTCCTAGTATTTTCCATTGTAGTTATTATTAACTAGATGCTAAGCTCAGCTGTTTCTATGCTTCTAGACAGACAGCCAGTGCTGTCAGCATCCACTAAATCTTAGCACCATGGGACAAAGACCCCTGCCATTCTCTGTTTATAGCTCCAGGAGATTTCCTTTCAGCCTTCACAGTGGCAAAAGAAGAATGTTTGACAACTTCACATTCTAGCTTCAGTGGGTCCTCTGATGTAGCACCATCTATTCCCTCAAAAACAAACAAAAAACCACAACAAAAGTTGTTCATTTTTACAACTTTGTTGTTACAGTATGAATCGATCTCCTTAAGATCAGTTCATTAAACAACCATGATTCCAGAGGATTGATGCTGAAGAATGCTACACAGACAGAGGTATTGGCTAAAGTTGCAGAACGAGACACACATTTTTGGACATGGACATTTGTGGGAATTTGTTTTGCTTACCTGTACATATTTCTTTCCAGGGTTTTGTTTTTCTTTTCTTTTTTTTCCAATGGAATAGGGAAAGTTGGAGACTGTATCATCAAGGCAATATTTACAGCACTGATAGCAACTATGAATTCGCAAGTATAGTTCTGAATCACAAGTATAACAGACTTTCTATATAGATAGCAGAAGAAAAACATTTATTCAGATGCCAAAAAAACCAAATCCCAACATCAGAAAGCCAAATCCATCATAATAACCAAGAAGTCAATACACATTAGCACAGCAAGGGACAATGCCATTCTAAGCCTTCTCCCCCCAATATGAGTAAGCAATCCAACATACACAGGGGGCCCTGCTACCACAGGTCCTTTGATTTGATTCTCTAAAAGGAAAGGCAACTTTTGAGGGGTTAACAATCACTTAAATCAAGCACAGGTATCAGAAAAAATCAAAATCAAAATTTCAGGGACATCAAAAATCAACAGACAGCATTTCCAAACTGCCCGACCATTAACATACATACATCTTTACCAGAGAGGGAAGCATTAGGGGCCTGCTTAGCAGCTTCCCAAACTCTCACCTGGCACTCAAACCTTCTTCCAAAAACTAAACCCTGAAGTAAGACCTCACCCTCAGTGTATTTACACACTTTCAGAGCCAGGGGGCATGACCCCCAGACCCAATGCCTCAGCAGAAAAAACAAATGGTACTTGGAATCCTCCTACAAAACAACTCCCCTAATCCAGCTTCCCTCAGTGGGTAGGTCCATCAGTAGGGGAGGAAGATCTTCTTTAATCACATTCAAATGGAGGCATTATACTACTTGATTATACTAAAACAAAAACAGCAAAAGATTCTACTTTGCTTGGGCCTCACACACCCCTGCAGGGGCCTTTCCACAAGCAAACATTCACAACTCTAGTTTTCTGCCTGCCTGTTTCCTCTCTCCATTATTCTAACTGTTCTCACCAACTTCCTCCCAGCTCTGCTCTATCCTTCCTGTTCCACCCCATATTGTTAATGTATTTTTGCTTAATTTGAAGATCTTTCCCACGAATTAATAGGCCCATGTGATCACCTTAAATCACAAAGAAGCCTAAGTCACATGTGGAGAGAGGAGCTTGCTGAACAGTTAGAACAGGAAGGGTGGAGCAGAGCTGGGAGGATGTTGGGGAGAGCAGTTAGGGCAGAGGAGAGAAGACACAGGCAAGCACATTTAGTCTTGTGAGTGTGTACTTGTGGGAAGGCCCTGGGGTGGGGGGGGGGGGTAGGGGGTAAAGGGGTTTAAGGGAGGCTTGGGAATGACATTGTGCCCTATAGTGCTAATGTGTATTGACTTCTTGGTTACTATGACGGATTTGGCTTTCTGGTGTTGGAATCCAGCTTTTGGTGTCTGAATAAATGTTCTGCCTTCTATATGGAGAATCTATTATACTTTGTGATTCAGAACTGTTTGCATATTCATAGTCCCTATCAGAGCTATGAATATTGCCTTGGCAATACATACCCATTCAGCAAGCTCTTCCCACCACATGTGACTTAGGCTTCCATGTGATTTAAGCAGGTCACTTGGGCCTATTAATGGGTGGGAAAGATCTTCAAATTAAGCAAAAATACATTAAAAATACATTAACAATACATTAGGCCCCAGAACCTTTCTTATCCATTATATAGGTTAATGAGGCAACTGGTGTCAACAGAACTTTAGAACAATATAACAGGGATCACACAGAATAAGGACATAAAATAATATCTTAGCACATAAGCACCCCATCATTCCCTCCTCAAATGGGACCTAAAATCTTGAGATAAAGGGCAAAGATCACTTCTTCCATAACTACTTTCTACTGAAATTGGATATAGAGCTATCCCTGCCCCAATAGGTCTAATTCCAGAGGTTAGTTCTTTATCTGACATCTGCAGCTTGATCTATGCCAGATCCAGGGGTGACACATCACAATCTTGGACAGGGGGGTAACATCTGGCTTAAGTGATCAGGTATCTACTGACAGAGGGTACTAAGACTGCCAGAAACAAATCTAGCAAACAAGTTTAACAGACAAAAAGACAAAAAGAAACAAGGAGACAATAACCAGAAGCAGTGTTGATGTAGGGTCAGCCATGCTTCTGAAATCCATGAATCCGCTATCATAGCCTCATTCACAGTAGAATAAATGAGTTAAGGGGACAATTTGGTAATCATCTTCTCCTGGATAAACAAGGATCACACAAAATAAGCACATAAAATGTTATCTTAGCACATAAGCACCCCGTCATTCCCTCTTCAAATGGGACCTAAAATCTTGGGATAAAGCATGTAGAGGGCTGAGCTCTGGACTGTGGCCCCCTGGTGAGCCAGGAGACGCCCAGGGGTGAGAACCTGCCTGTGGGTGCTGGGAACACCCCTTACGGAGCTGGCTTTGCCTCCAGGGTGGAACATGGGAGGAGCTACGGCAGGGTATATAGGGGAGAACAAGGGAAGGTCGGGAAGAGTGATGTAAGCAATAAAGTGAGGAGGGGCCAGATACCTCCAAAGACCGAGAAATCAGTTGGCTTACAGGAGAGGTAAGCCTCCAGGCTACGGCTCGGGGACGAGCAAAAGCCCAAAGGTCACTTCTTCCATAAGTACTTCCTACTGAAATTGGATGTAGAGCCGTCACTTGAACTATTCTATCATTTTTACAAAACTATACGGGTTCTTCACCTAAATTTTGGAATGTCACAATAATTTCTACATGATAGTTAGAATCAATCACTCCAGCCAAAACACGTATTCCTTGGGTTGCTAATCCTCATTTAGGTAATATCTGTTCAAAATGGCTTTAGTGATTCTCATACGTATTCCAGTAGGGATTTTTCTCATTTCTTTTTTATCTAACCTAAACTCCTCTAAACAATGTAAAACATATCCTGCCAAACCAGGTGTCCCTGGATATGATGCTGGGATATATGACCTCACAGTCCAATACTCTATATTTGAGATTTCATGTGTCATTTTCTAATTTGCAGGTTTGGGGTTATCATTCTGGCTAGAAGTGTACTTCCTCCCAGTGGTCTATTAAAAATTATATAGAGCAGTGAACAAATTATCTTTCCAATGTTAATAAGAATTGTGGTGGAATAGAAGGATACACCTCTAGAAGCTCTCCTCCCACAGCCCATAAAATACCTGTAAAAAATGACTTTAAACAAATTCTAGAGATGCAAAAGTCACAAAATCTCTGAAAGAAATTTCCAGCCCAAGGCAGCCTGGGAGGCTGACAGGAAAAGTCTATTGCACCAGGCACAGAGCACAGCACAGCACAGAATGGGCCACGTAAACAGCAAGGATAAGAATGGAGCAGGCTTCAAGGCACTACCAGCAACAACTGTGGGTCCCAGATTCCAAAATTCACAAATGTCAAAGATAGCTTCAAAAGTCAGTGAGAAAGCTCTTTCACTTGGGTGAGAAGGGAACACAGCCAGGGGTCTAGCTCTGGCTCCAGGCAGTGTCAACCTCCATTCTTGGAGCCCTGGCCCAAAGCCCTCAGGGGAATTGAGCAGTTGATCTGAATCTCAGCCCTGAGTGGCTGCCTGGGGTGAGGAGGAGGGCTGGAATTGCAGAGCTGGTAGAGGCTCTGGAGAGGGAATCCTGCTCACAGACCAGAGTGCAGGCCAGAAAAGGAATAAACTCCTCTCCCTTGATTGTACCATCTTGGAGGAACTGAGAACATACAGGTTCCCATAGTATACTCTCCCCTTGACAAAAATCTCAAAAGTCAAGTAACTGGCAGGGAAAATGTCCAAAAAAGGGAAAAATAATAAGACAATAGAAGGTTACTTTTTTGGTGGGCAGGTATTTTCTTCCATCCTTTCAGATGAGGAGGAAAAATGCATAGCATCAGAGGCAAACCTAAAAGTAAAGGCTTCTGCATCCAAAACCTTCAAAATAAATATGCAATGGTGTCAGGTCATGGAAGACCTCAAAAAGAATTTTGAAAATTAAGTAACAGAGGGAGAGGAAAAATTGAGAAGAGAAATAAGAGTGATACAAGAAAATCATGAAAAGCAAGTCAACAGCTTGCTAAAGGAGACCCAAAAAAAAATGCTGAAGAAATTAACATCTTTAGAAATAGACTAACTCAAATGGCAAAAGAGGCCCAAAAAGCCAATGAGGAGAAGGTTGCTTTAAAGAGCAGAATTAGCCAAATGGAAAAGGAGGTTCAAAAGGTCACTAAAGAAAATAGTTCTATAAATTTAGAATGGAGCAGATAGAAGCTAATGACTTTATGAGGAACCAAGAAATTACAAAATCAAACCAAAAGAATGAAAAAATAGAAGACAGCATGAAATATCTAGTTGGAAAAAAGCAACTAGCCTGGAAAATAGATTCAAGAGAGACAATTTAAAAATTATGAGACTACCTGAAAGCCATGATCAAAAAAAGAACCATAGACATCATCTTTCATGAAATTATCAAGGAAAACTGCCCTGATATTCTGGAACCAGAGGGCAAAATAAATATTGAAAGAAGTCACCGATCACCTCCTGAAAGAGATCTAAAAAGAAAAACTCCTAGGAATATTGTAGCCAAATTCCAGAGTTCCCAGGTCAAGGAGAAAATATTGCAAGTAGCCAGAAAGAAACAACTTGAGTATTGTGGAAATACAATCAGGATAACACAGGATCTGGCAGCTTCTACATTGAGGGATTGAAGGGCATGGAATAGGATATTCTAGAAGTCAAAGGAACTAGGACTAAAACCAACAATCACCTACCTAACAAAACTGAGTATACTACTTCAGGGGGAAAAAATGGTCTTTCAATGAAGTAGAAGACTTTCAAGCATTTTTGATGAAAAGACCAGAGCTGAAAAGAAAATTTGACTTTCAAACTCAAGAATCAAGAGAAACATGAAAAGGTAAACAGCAAAGAGAAGTCATAAGGGACTTACTAAAGTTGAACTATACATTCCTACATGGAAAGACAATATTTGTAACTCTTGAAACTTTTTTAAGTATCTGGGTAGTAGGTGGGATTACACACACACACATGCAGAGAGAGAGAGAGAGAGAGAGAGAGAGAGAGAGAGAGAGAGAGAGAGAGAGACAGAGACAGAGACAGAGACAGAGACAGAGACAGAGACAGAGCATAGGGTGAATTGAATAGTATGGGATCACAACTTTAAAAAATGAAATTAAGGGGTGAAAGAGAAATGTATTGGGAGGAGAAAGGGAGAAATGGAATGGGGCAAATTATCTCTCACAAAAGAGGTAAGTAAAAGACTTTTCAGTGGAGGGGAAAAGGGGGGAGGTAAGAGAAAAGACATGAAGCTTACTCTCATCACATTTGACTAAAGGAAGGAATAAAATGCATACTCATTTTGGTATGAAAACCTATCTTACAATACAGGAAAGTGGGGAAGAAGGGGATAAGCAGGGTGGGGGGGATGATGGAAGGGAGGGCAGTGGGAGGAGGGAGCAATTAGAAGTCAATGCTCTTGGAGAGGGATAGGATCAAAAGACAGAATAGAAGAAATAGGGGGCAGGATAGGATGGAGGGAAATATAGTTAGTCTTATACAACATGACTATTATGGAAGTCATTTGCAAAATTACACAGATATGGAATATACTGAATTGCTTGCCTTCCCAAAGGGAATGGGTGGGGAGGGAAGGATGAAGAGAAGTTGGAACTCAAAGTTTTAGGAACAACTGTTAAGTATTGTTCTTGCAACTAAGAAATAAGAAATAGAGGTAATGGGGTATAGAAATTTATCTTACCCTAAAGGACAAAAGAGAAGATGGGGATAAGGGAAGGGAGGGATGTTAGAAGGGAGGACAGATTGGTGATAGGGGTAATTAGAATGCTCAGAATTTTGGGGTGGGGGGAGAGGAGAAATGGGGAGAAAATTTGGAACCCAAAATTTTGTGGAAATGAATGTTGATAACTCAGATAAATTTAAATTTTAAAAAATAATTAAAAGAAATGCAAAAGAGAAAAATAAATTAAAAAAAAATAAAGGCAAGAAAAACCTTTTTCAATGGAGGGGAAAATGGGGAAGTGAGAGGGGAAAAGTGAAGCTTACTCTCATCATATTTGGCCTATGGAGGGAATAACATGCACACTCAATTTGGTATGAAAATCTATCATACACTACAGGAAAGGAGGGGAGAAGGGGATAAGTGGGGTGTGGAGGGGATGATAAAAGGGAGGGCAAATGAGAGGAGGGGTAATTAGAAGTAAACACTTTTGGGGAGGGATAAGATCAAAAGAGAGAATAGAATAAATGGAGGGGTAGGATAGGATGGAGGGAAATATAGTTAGTCTTTCACAACATGACTATTATGGAAGTCTTTAGTAAAACTATACATATATAGCCTATATTGAATTGCTTGTCTTCTCAGTGGGGATGGGTGAGGAAGGAGGAAGGGAAAGAAATTAGAACTCAAAGTTTTAGGAATGAATGTTGAGAATTGTTTTTACATGTAACTAGGAAATAAGAAATACAGGTAATGGGGTACAGAAATCTATCTTGCCCTACAAATAAAAAGAGAAGATGGGGATAAGGGAAGGGAGGGGTGTGATATAAGAGAGGGTAGATTGGGGGAAGGTGTAATCAGAACGCATAGTGTTTGGGGTGGGGGGAGGGGAGAAAGGAGGAGAAAATTTGAAATTCAAAAGCTTGTGGAAATGAATGTTGAAAATTAAAAATAAATAAATAAATTGGAGAAAAAACAAACTCTGGTATGTTTTTAAAAAATTATTAGAACTGAACTACCTTAACTGTTCTTTCAAAAATTCATTCATTCTTTCAATTATCCCAGATGCTTGTGGATAATATGGAATATGATATATCCATTCTATATTCTTTAATACACAATATCTCTTCATTTCATTAAATTTGAAATGTGACCCGTTGTCACTTTTAATCTGCATTGGGGTTCCATAATATAGACTCATGACACTTCGAATTTTACAGACATTTTTCTGGGTTGCATTCTTATAAGGACAAGCCACTAGTACACCTGAATAGGTGTCAACACAGGTACATATAAGTTTGCAGTCTTTATCTTGGGGTAGGGGGTGCAATATGATCTATTTACCAGATTGGGGCAGTACCTTTCCCCTTGCCATCTCTCTAGTTTCTTCCTTTTGCACTTGATATATACAACATTGCTCTGCTGTTTGTTTTAACAATGAATGAGAGACACTAATATCTCAGTCGTATGACAACTGGTATGTGGCCTAGACCCCTAAATGGTCAACTGTTTGATGAACCCATTTTGCTAGTACCAAATCATCAGTTGGTATCAATGTAGGGACAACATGTTGAATAGCAATCTTTCCTAGTTGATTAGCATGTGCATTGTACTCATATTCTGGTATGGTGAGGGTCACGTGAGCAGCTACATGAAACACTGACAAATTAGTCACAAAAGACATGTCCCATATATCTTCCTATATTTCTTTGTTCCAGACTTGTTTGACATGAATTTCCCAATTTTTATTTTTCCACATGGGCATCCATGTAGCTGACCCATTAGCTACCACTCATGAATCAATGAATATATGACACTATCCTCCTTGTTCTCTTTTGATAGCTTGATGTATTGCCATAAGTTCAGCATATTGACTACTTCCACCTATCCTAGTACTTTTCAAAGTCAGCCTACTATGTGGATTATAAACTACCACTTTCTAATGTCTCTTGTGGCCCAAATATTATGCTGTTCCATCAGTAAACCATGCACGTCTGTTTTGTTCTTCAGTTAATCCATCATATCCCTCATTCCACTTTATCAGGGACTATACCAACAGTTGCTTTGGTTCAGGGGGTGTACCATTTTCTTTGGTATCTATGTTTGCTATAGATTCATATAAAGCAGAAACTCCACTTTTGCCTGTTTTATATCTATTTTGAATATACCATTTCCACTGAATTATGCTAGCCTTTTGCATATGTAAAATTCTGTGAGTATCTAGGCTATTCATTACCAAGGTTATGTTGGGATTATAGGCCTTAATATTACCTCATGTCCCAGGTTCAGTTTGTTCAATCTCCACCAAAGCCCCAATATACAGCTAACAACTACTTTTTTAAAAGGGTATATTGAATTCCAGATGAAGGGATTTTCCCAGAATAAAATCTTAAGGGTATATTTCAGCTTTGTTGTTTTTGCAATAAACTCCAATTTGCAAGTTCATCCTGTACAGTCATTTGTAATTCCAACAAGTTACTTTGCATAGACCATAAATCTAGGATCAATTGTAGAAACCTTAGCTTCTTCAAAAGCTTTACTATTCTCCAGTCCCCAATCAAATTCATACTTTTTCCTAGTAATTTTATATAAGGGTTTCAAAATTTCTCCTAGGTGCGGTATGTGATGTCACCAATATACAAATAGTCTTATAAACTTTTGGCCTCTTTCTTATTGGTGGGGATAGCAAAATCCTGAATGCTTTATTGGGCTTGCGGTAGAATCTCTCATAGCCCTTTATGCCATTACATACCCCAAAATTTTACAGTTTGAGCTGATTCTTGGATCTTTGCAGGGTTAATTTCCTATGCTTTGCTTTTCATATGCTCAACTAAAACCATCAAACTCTTCTCTACTTCTTTTATATTGTTTCCCTGTATCATAATATTGTCTATGTAGTGGGTAGGCTATATACCAGGTAGCTCTAATTCATCCAAATGTTCAGCCACAATCCTATGACACATAGTGGGGCTATGCAGATATCCTTGTGGAAAGCATATAAAAGTATATTGTCAGCCCTGCCAAGTAAAAGCAAATTAGTCCCATTGTTTAGAATCTATTGGGATAGTAAAGAAAACATTGGCTAAATCAATAACTGCATACCAAGTCCCATCATATTTCTAGATCTTTTCTATTAAGAAAACAGCATCTGGAACAACAGCATACAAAGGAGTAGTCATCTTATTCAATTGTCTATGATCCACTGTTATCCTCCATGTCCCATCTGACTTTCATACTGGCCAGAGAGGATTATTCCATCGAGTGATTGTAGGGACTAACACTCCTGCCTTAACACATTCCCTTGTAGTATTGGTAATTTAATTTTGCCTACCTGGCACACAACACTGCTTTAAAGTAATTACTTCAGAAAGTTCAGGCAAAGTGATTGAGTCCATTTTTATTTTACCCACTAAAACTGCAATAATTCCTGTCTTCCTTAATGCAAATTGATATCTCCCCTTGGGTAAATTTAAAGTCACACCTCTCACTCTATCAATTCTGATTGTGTATTCAAGAATGGATACAATCACCTTGGTATAGTCTTCCTTATGTAAATGTCCAATTTTCATCATTAATTTGACTTGTTTGACTGATATTTCAGGCCTTCCCAGTCTTGAGATAGTGATAAGAGTTCCGTGTTTAAAACTGTTTAAGGTTTTCCATATATAAAAGGGTTCTCTGCCCCATTATTTATTAATGCCCTAAGTGCAGTATTTGATCCATTTTTCCAATACATGATCAAATTGATATGAGGTCTGTAATCCTGTCTGTGTATTTCTTTAATCTGGGCTGGGGCTCCTTCAATTTCCTGTTCTCCTTGAAGTTGTGACAAACTTGGATACAAGAGTTCAGGAGGATCTGTAAGGACAGATCTTACTTCTCTATTCCATCTAGTATCAAACCCCTTTTCTTGGTACATTTTATATAGTTCATTAATTGGAATACCATCTATATTTCCAAAATCTACACCCCCTACCCACTCTCAATAGTGCAGTAAAAAATTCTTTTCTTGTCAATCTATTCTGACTTTGAATTCGCTGGCTATTTACTCTTCTCTCTTGAAGAAATTTATCTTTTTCCCAGTCCCCTAAGTCCCTTAACTATGAAAACTTGTCCAGCATCTCCAAAAGAGGGTGTCCCATTTCCCCAATTATTAGAGTCAGAACTAGGTGCTTGTATTCAGGAGGAGCCATCTTCACCATTATATTCCTATGGGAAACTGCAAAGGGGGCATCATAGCATGCATCTGCATTTCTGATCACTATGGAAGTTTTCATTACCTCCTCCTTTAACTTTCTCAGATAGTCCCTAAGTGAATATCAGCGTCTATCTCCAGTAGGCTACATAGAGCCAGTAGGATACTGCTTACTGCAGCCTTCTACAGCCAAAGTTAACAGATTAGTTGTATTGTTACCTCCTTGCATACAAAAGGATTCTAATACCTACAAAATCCAAACAATCCATACCATCTATAGATACTCTTTCAGCCCCTTCATCACTGATTCTTACCATCCAAAATATTAATGATTCTCTCATCCTTTGGGGGAACAGATTCAAAATATTTGTGACCTCCTATAGAGTAAAATCCCCAATTATCTCACTAACCACTATGTTGCCCCCCTGGTTCTCTTGTTTTTGTTTTAGTATTGAATATGCTTCTGTCTAAGAGGCCTCCCTCTCTATCATTGTTTCATTTTCCTCCTCTGACTTTGTTATATTTTCCTGCTGCACACTCTCCTGGCTGTTGTCACCATGGCAACTAGGCTGGGTCTGTACAAAGGTTGCATGCATACTTCTTTTGCCAAGTTTTCGCTTCTTCTGACCTAAATGAACAGTCTTTTCTTCCACCTGTGACCCTCCAGCTTACTCTCTCAAAAGGGGAGCCTGAATGCTGAGAATTCTCATGCAAACTAGCTAACTTTTTTCCAATGGAATTTTTTTCCTTCGGTGGCTCATCTCTGTTTTACATATAATATAGTAACCTGTTAATAAAATCCAGCCTCTCCTACACACCCCTGGCAGTTCTTTTCCTGGTTTTATTGGTATTCCTTACAAACATCTTTCCAAATCTCTAGCTTCTCCCTCCCATAATCTCAGTTCCCAGTTTTCACAGGGTCTGGTGTTTTTAGTCCATTCCCTTGCTAGGGAGGAATAAGGTAAATCCTCCCATTTGGGGATATTCATTTCTTCCTCTAAAGCCATTCTGCCTCCAAATAGAGATTTTATACCCTGTGATCCTGTTCATGATGGCCAAATGTATCACCAAGGCAATATTCACAGAGCACTGATGGCAAGTATGGATAAGTGAGTGTAGTTCTGAATAGCAAAGTGTAAGAGACTCTCTCATATAGAAAGCAGAAGAAAACCATTTATTCAGATACCAGAAAGCCAAATCCCAACACTAGAAAGTCATATTCATCACAGTAAACAAGAAATCCATACACATTAGCACTGCAGGAGACAACATCATTCCCGAGCCTTCCCCCCACTGCTGATGCCTTCCCACAAGTAAATTCTAATGATCCTAGTTGTCTGCCTTCCTGTGCCCTCTCTCCTCCACTCTAACTACTCTCACCATCTTCTTCTCAGCTTTGCTGTACTGTTCCTGTTTCACCCATGCAGCAAGTTCTCCCCACCACTTGTGACTTAGGCTTCCATGTGATTTAAGCAGGTCATATGGACCTATTAATGGGTGAGAAAGATCTTCAAATTAAGCAAAAATACATTAACAGTACAGAGAGGGAGAAAAATACCTTTTAAGTGAAAAAAACAAACCCCAGATGATTCTTATTATGTTAACTCACCATGAGAAGTTCACTTCCATATTTGATTGACGTGCCAATGTCACTAATCCATCTATGCTCTAGAGATCTTTTTTTCCTATCTTGCCTCTGACATCCACTTAACTATATGACTCTGAACAAGTCACAACCTCTGAGCCTCAGTTAGCTGGTGTGTAAAATAAGGATAATAATACTAGCCTTGCAGGATTGTTGTGGAGATAACATGGCATAATGTAGATAAAGTGCTTTGTAAAACTTTAGAGAACTATACACATGTCAAATGTCATTGCTGTTGAGTATAAGCTTTGTTGGCTGAATTATAGTAACTGGAAGGTTAGATCTATTGTAAACTTGGACTTAGTCACAGAATTATTTGTGAATACTACACTCATTCTTGGTAAAAGTTAGCAAATAATTGATGTAGACAGAGAGATATTCAGAATATATTTTTATTTGCTTTCTCCATAAATGCCTAGAAGAATATGGTCAATGAATTTGCCTCAGTAGTAATTTAACAGGAGGGGCTTCTTTCATTGAAAAACAAGTTACTTGTTAAGGAATGAGAATACTGATGTGCCTCGTGGACCAGTCTCTTTTGACAATCCTCTTCAGTGTGTCCTTTATAGTTTGCCTCATCCTTTAAGCAACATCATTTTTTGAGGGTGATGTGGCACAGCAGTGACAGTTTGGATAGCTATAATACCCACAAATTCCTTAAGCTCAATGGACACAAATCATCTTTGACAATCCATATGCTTTAAATACCTGGTGTAAAACACTGATAGTAGTAAAGGAGATTTAAAGTAGAAGAAGGAACATTTCTTGTCACTTTGAGAAATCTAACACAATTATAAGTTCCTCCCCCAGAACTATCCAGCAGAATCAATATGGATTTTTTATCAAGACTCTTAGGTCCCATGGAAACTCATATCTATTGCATGGTTCAACTTCATTGCTACAAAATTACTCTAGGCAACATCTCATCTTAGAAAAAAAATTTAATGGTATAGCAATAGAAAATGAACAGAAGAGTAAGGAATTCAAAAGGGAAAAAAAATCTGCCTTTGTATGATAGTGTACCCTTCCATAAACACATAAGTTATGAATCTCATTTCTTGCTGAGACCAATAGAAGTCATAGGCACAGAGGAATTCCCAGGTATTCATAATTTGATGAATTATTTGTTCATTGTTCTTAAAGCTACAGGGAAATTTTAATTGTAAGTAAAATCAGTTAAATTTTTACTTTAAAATTTTTTAAGGATAATTTTTTATTCCTTTTTTATGTCCAAATTCTCTCCCTTCTAATACCCACTCCCCCACCAATGATAAGAAAAGGAAAAACCAAACCTATTACAGCTATGTATAATTGTACCAAAATAATTTCCACATCAGTTATAGGAAGGAAGGAAGGAAGGAAGGAAGGAAGGAAGGAAGGAAGGAAGGAAGGAAGGAAGGAAGGAAGGAAGGAAGGGAGGGAGGGAAGGAAGGGAAAGGAAAGGAAAAAAGTTGGACAAATTTTCAATCTACCTCAGTTCTCTACGTGGAGGTTGACAGTGTATTTCATCATGAGTCCTTTGGAATTGTGCTGGGTCATTTTATTGATCAGAATTATTGTCTTTCAAACATATGTTGCTGTTACTGTATAGGTTATTCTGTTTCTGTTCACTTGACTTTGCATCAGTTCACATAGGTCTTCCCAGGTTTTTTCTGAAACCATTGTATTACCAAGGCAATATTCACAGCACTGGTGGTGACTATGAATATGCCAGCATAGTTTTCAAATGCAAAATATAAAAGACTCTATATATATAAGGCAGAAGAAAAACATTTATTTAAATATTGTAAAGTCAGATCCCAGAATGAGAAAGCGAAATCTGTCATGGTGACAAAGAAGTTAATAAACATGATCACAGCAGAAGGCAAAACCATTCTCAGACTCCCCTTCCTCAGTCATGGCCTTCTGACTATCAACTGTCACACTGTGTCAGTTGGCCTGTGTCAGTTGGCCTGTGTTCTTTCTTCTCTGACTTGACCCCACTCGCTCACTTCCTTCTGGTTCCACTCCACCCTTCTTGTTCAGCCTCTTCATCAAACTCTTCCTACCACATGAGACCCAGGCTTCCAGATCATATGGGCCTATTAATTAATGAGAAATATCTTTCCATTTAAATTACTATTACAACCATCTCCTTAATCTTTTCTTAAATCAAAATAGAATTCCATCAATTTACATTCCATAAATTGTTCAGCTATTCCTCAATTGATGAGTATACCCTCAGTTTTCATTTCTTTGCCACCAAAACCGAAAGAAGCTTGCTATAAATATTTTTGTACATTCAGGGTCTTCTCCTCTTTCTTTGATCTCCTTGGGGTAGAGATTTAGTAACAGCATTGTTAGGTCAAAGAGCATGTACAGTTTAATATCCTTTTGGACATAATTCCAAATTGCTTTCCAGAAAGTTCAGGCCAATTGACAGCTCCACCAACAGTGCATTAATGTACCTATTTTTTAACATTCTTTTCAACATTTGTCATTTTCCTTTTTTATCATCTTAGCCAATCTGATGGTTATGATGTCATTTCAATTTGTATTTCTCTATTTATTAGTGATTTAGAGCATTTTTCATATGGCTATTAATAGCTTTGATTTGTTCCTCTGAAAACTACCTATTCATATCCTTTGACCTCTGATCAACTGGGGAAAATCAATTATATTTCAAAAGACAATATTTGGAAAAGCTATGCCTGAGTTTAGGGTTAATGTAAAAGGAAAACAGTTTCTAAAGGTTAACACATTTCCTGCCAAGGTGACACTCTCACACAATTTTCTCAGGACTTAGAATCACAAGAGGACTTCTGAAATAAGTCAAGTGGTATTTTACATTTATACATATTGCTTTCTTTCCCATAGGATTCAGAGTCATTTAAAATGAACTCAACATATTCATATATACACACAACTGAAAGAGGGAGAAATTTCAAATTAGTTTCAAGTGTTTTGAAGACTTGCATTAAGAGAGATATTAAGTGTCATTTAAGTTCAAATAACCTTCAAAAAGAATATGAATAACCAAGTAACACAAATCATTAAAGAATACATTCAGACTTTTATTTAATAGGGCAATGATATCCTTCCTATGCATTTCAGAAGCATGAGAAGTTCAGTTTCAAATAGTTTTGGAAAACTCCCTGATCCTCAAAGATTTTTCCTACCTTTATACTTTTATCTTATTTTTTTTAAAACCATCAGTATCTTCATCAACATCTTCATTTTCCCAAGAACACTAAAGACCAAAAGACACAATTTTATTTGGTGGACATCTCTTTTATCTACTAGATTATTAAATATACACTTAACTGTGTTTAATTTCCCAGCTTAAGAACAGAAGCAATGTGCAATATAAATTTGGCAAATCAACAAATTAAAATTAAGACTCAAAAAACTATGTCATTATTGCATAGAGGTTTTCATTGCATAATTTTTCATATTAAAATATGAAAATGCCAGAATATTTTACTATTTTATAAATAATTCTGTTTTCTCAGGGCCTATCCTACACTCTAATTATAGCTATAATAAGATCTTCACAAGGAGAGCGTTTCCAATTGGTTCTGTGTAACTTGTTCCAAATGTTCTAAATTTGTTCTAAACATTTATTAAAAAGTATTTTACATATAATCCACATATAAGTTCATTGAGGGAAGAAATCATGCATTATTTTATTCATCTTTTATAATTGGCAGTACCTAATAAGAGACTTTGATGAAATAATTTAATCAATGATTGCTGAATTGAACTAAGAATAAAGCAAAATGGAAACCTAGCCCATTGAATAATTAGGTTTTCTTCAACTTCTTCGCTTGGAACTAATTGAAAAATATGTAGAAATCCTTCTCATTTTCCTGTTATTGAGAGATGACATATTATAGGGACCAGTCATTGAAAGTAAGTCTCAGTTTCCTCTTCTGGAAAATGAAGGGGTTGGAGTATATGGTCTCTAAGGTCCCTTCTGTCTCTAAAACTACAATCCTATGATTTCAAAATATATTCATTAAAAATAAAAATCTTTCTTGTTCATGTAGTTATCTTAAATCTCCTTTAGAGGCTAGATTATACAGATTAGTTGCCAAATTTATTTAATTCAGTAGGTGACCTGTTCTATGACTCTATATTTTAAAAAAAAAAGCAGCGAGGTGGCACAGTAAAGAGACATACCTGGAGTTAAGAAGACCTGAGTTCAAATGTTACTTCAAACACTTATGAGCTCTGTGGTCATGGGCAAGTCACTTAACCTTCTTTCCTTCAATTTCCTCATCTATAAAATGAACTGGAGAAGGAAATGCAAACCACTCCAGTATCTTTACCAAGAAAATTTCAAGTGAAGTCACAAAGAGTTGGATAAGACTGAACAATTTTAAAAATTAATTTGAGGTTTCTGAAACACCAAAACATGGACTTTCATCAGAAGGAGATTTAGGCTTGTTTTCTTGACTCCAGAAAGAACTAGAATCAGTTCAATTCCACAAGCATTTGTGTATCTACTATGTACAAAGCCTGTGCTAGAATGCTGAGGGAGATATGAAGTTTAAACAAGACAGTGTCCTTGCCAACATAGAGTCTCCCTTCTTGTGGACCCTTGGTTAGAAGATAAAAAAAGGTAGATTTCAGTTTGAAGCATGAAAAACGTCTTTAAAAAAAGAGCTATCTAAAACTAGAAGCTGTCTCCAGGATTAGTGAATTCCGCCAACACTGTAGTTCTTTTAGTAGGGGATGGGTAACCACTCATCCTTCAAAATCTTACCTAGACCTGGGATTCTATGTTCGATGAAACTTATTTAAAAATCTAATCACAGGTGAATTTTACAGATCAAATTACAATATTCAAAGAAGTGAATCGTCAAGACTGGTAAATTCATTCATATTACTAATAATGCTTGGTTGCCATAGAAGTATTGCTGAAGAGAGATGAAATTTCAATTTCCGTAATAACATTATTGGCATGAATCAGACTCCAAAGGTTTCATTCATTAGGTCAGCATTTTTAAAGTTGCATCTTTCAGGAAAGAAGCAGTTTTTTCTAGTTATCCTTATTTCTCATTACTGAGTGTATATATATGCATATGTCAGCGAGTAGTAGTTCACTATTTATCTGATTGGATTTTTGTGTTCCTTCTTAAAAATCATTGAGTTCTTTCTCCATATGTCAGTGGGACATTTTACAAACCTTCTGCTTTGAGGTAAAATTATTTCCTTCTCAAAAATCCTTTGAGTAATAGCCATCATTTTTGGATAAGTTTCAGCAGGATGCACTTCTTTTGGTTTCTGTTCTCAGATTAATTATTGAAATATTAATTAAATTTCCTGTAGTGGGTGCTTGCTATGTTATTGTTAGTTTACTGTTAAATTAATCTGCCAGAGTGACATACAAGTCCAGAAAACATAATTTCATGTATTACTATGTTTCACGATTTCATATTTGCGGAAAGCAATATATTGACTGATTAGACGTTGAGTCAGGTACTTGGAAAATTATTTCTTTTTAACAGAGACTTGTTAACATGCTTATGGGAAGCAAAGTTCTTGATGCTAAAATATTATTTTATAGGAACATGCAGTTTTGATCTACATTTTGATCTAGGGTCTTCCCATTCTTCATAACTAGGGGAGGGCATGTTGCTTTAAATGAGACATTGCTTGATATATCTCAGTGAAACTTCAATATAAGAAATCTCTTTACTGCCAAATACAAGTTGTGGTCAAAAAATCTTAATCTTCTAAAAAGAGCCCACAGGAAATTAGGTTCTGAACAGTCCAAATACAGTGAATAAGATGATGGTCACTACTGCAGGTAGACCTCATGATACCTGTGTTCTTCCCAAACCCTCCTCTCCATCCCCCTCTAAACAAGAATCATTACTTTGCCTGGTAGAAAGGATTTTTGCTTCTTTTATTTTGTTCTTTCACAAGTATAATGGCCAGGTCTCTCCTTTAGAGTAAACAAGAGCATTTCTTGAAGACACAAACACAGGCTCTTGACAATCTATTCCTGAACCACTCACTCCCTGAAAAACTAAAGAAAAATGAAAGAAAAAAAGAAAGCATTTATGCAATACTAAATGCTTCATCCAACTCTGATAGTATATTCAATGTTTTATTCTCATAATTCCCTGTCTCTGCAAAGAAGAGAGGGATATACATTTTTTCCAACTTTCTCTTGAGCTAAGGTTGGTCATTATAATTATAAAACATTCAGTTTTCTTCTTTATTCTTTTCACGTACACTGCTGTAGGCTCAGATTTATTAGTTTTCTGTTTCCTCTTATTTCACTCCAACTTGGTTCATAGAAGTCTTCCAGTGCTTTTCTCAGTTCTTTGTATTCATCGTTTCTTAAGGCATGGTATACTTACATTATAGTCAAATACCCCAATTTGTTTAGCCATTTCCACTTGGCAAGAACAATGTTCTAACTTTTGCCAGAGGTTGCATAATCCTTTGTAACCCATGTATCTAAGCTCTGACATAATGAAAACCTAAAATGAAAAGACCTGATGACCAAATGGAGCTTATATGAATCTATAAGTGTCTTTTTAAAGTTCTGATAGAAAAGATCTTTAATGTTTATCTTTTTCAAAGCATCCACACAACCAAATGGTAAATACAAACTGCTAATGTATACTGGGAATATTTTAAAATAATCATGACTCTCCAACTTGTGGTCATCCAGAAAAGAACAGTATATTCAGTTGTTAAGCCAGACATCCTGGCAATGCCTGAGATGTGATTTCCTAAATTGTGAAATTACCAATTGTCATTTTTACATTTTTATTAGCCATCCAAACAAAAAGAAAAATATGACTCATAATCTTAGATAGATACCTTATGGCCACATCTAGACTAAATGCTTAGAGGATGTTTGATGAAAAAACTAAAGTAAAATACAATGATCTAAATATCTTTCATTTGTACTCTTGTAACCCAAGAACGAATAAACTGACTTTGGGCAAAAAGATCATCAGAAGGGGAAAATAGTCTGTCAGTTTTCCATAACCAGTTAAAAAGGAACAGAAAACAGATAGATACATAGATATTCACAAATTACCCACCAAAATAAGTAGATTTGGAGTTCACATTATGTTAAAAAAAAATACTCTGCATTTGCTATGGATCATTAATGGAGACCATCAGATGAATGTAGAAATTACTTTATTCTTTTTATAATGGAAGCCTAAGTTCAAACTAATTCAATAAAAATTTAATGAACACCTACTATATGTGAAATACTATACTTAACACTTAATAAGTGATTGGTAAATTATTTGCTTAAAAAACTCAGAATGATCTTTTTCAAATAAAAATTTAGCACTATGATGAGCTGTTGGTATATTGAAGCACTTAAGAGTACTAGATATTAGAACTCTGTGAGAAACCATTTTTATTTGGTTCTAGAAGGATGAAATATGTCCAGCATGTCCATTTGTGCTCCATGTTAAAACTTACATCTTCAAATACCCAAAAGAAAAGCATATTTGGGAGGATCCCACTATGAAAATAATTAGTGTGTTCAAGGGTCATTTACTTTTATCAATATAAAATCTTTCCCTGACCCCACTAAAAATGTAAAGTCATCAGATTTACTCTGAAGTCCAGATATGTACTTTGAAGGCATTTTATTTCTCCAACAAACTGCCTGATGAAACATCTTCCATTTGAACTCTGATAACCCAAAATGAATAAACTGACCTTGAGACGAATAATCAACAAAAGGGAAAAAATATGTCTGAAGTTGTCAATCTTCCATAACCAGTTAAAAGAGATCTAATGGGAAAACACACATACACACATACACACACGCATACACACACACACACACACACACACACACACACACACACACACACACACATTCACCTACCAAAATAAGTAGACTTGAAGTTTGTTATTGTGAATTTACATTTTATGGCACATGTTAAAAGCTCTTTTTAAAGCCAAGTGATTGCAGAATTGAAATTCATTTGCATTACTAAAACTGTTAGCCAGGAGAAAAAAACTTCAAAAGATTTTTCTCTTCCCCTTTGCTCAAGGCTTTGTTAATAAGAAAGCAGCACAGTTTATTTACTATAAGCAATCATGACTAATAGTGTACACACTTGTTTCATTATTTTGTTCTCTTCCACATTCTACAAATTTATCAGTCATTCTCACACCTCATTACCTGGAAAGATACACATTGGAATACATAATAAAGTGTCTCTCAAAGGTCCCTGACTTTGACAGGAAGCAAGGTGCAGTTTTTCTATTTCAAATGGAAATCAGCACTATGTTAAGTGATGCTGGACAGCGTTGTCACTTGTCATCAGTCTTTCATGGACAACGTTCTAGACCAAATGAGAATCTGTCCTTGCCTGGGTAGACTTGTCTTGATTCTGGAGGTACTGTTTGAAGAAATGGTGCTGTGTGGGCTTTTTTGTGCATGCTTTCTCTCTCTCTCTCTCTCTCTCTCTCTCTCTCTCTCTCTCTCTCTCTCTCTCTCTCTCTCTCTCTCTGTCTCTTTCTCTCTCTGTCTCTCTGTCTCTGTCTCTGTCTCTCTCTGTCTTTGTCTCTCTCTGTCTCTCTCTGTCTCTCTGTCTTGCTGTGTCTCTCTCTCTCTGTCTCTCTCTCTGTCTCCATCTCTCTCTGTCTCCGTCTCTCTCTGTCTCCATCTCTCTCTGTCTCCATCTCTCTCTGTCTCTCTCTCTCTCTCTCTCTCTCTCTCTTTTTCTCTCTCTCCCTCTCTCTGAACATCAGGTACCTGTTGGCCCTGAGTTATAAAAGAATATACTAAACAAAATCATAATCCTCAGGCTTACGGCCAATGGACAATTTTATCCCTTCTTATTCATCATGTAATCCTTCTTCCCACATTTGCCTCCTCTAGTAATTCCTTGGGTAATCCAACCTTTCAGAAACTCCTTGGTGTTAATTTACTGAGGAGATCAGTCATCTACATTTATTTCAGTTTGGAACAGATAGTCTTTCTCAAGTCTGTCATTTATCTTTGAGAAGGGAAGTTGCCTTGTCTTAAAAGGCTATGAATTATCAAATAAAGATTGCTCTATATTTTTGGAGGTGCCATTTGTTTTTGTGGGAATAAGCCTGGTACTAAAGTTTATCCAAAGATTTAGCTCTCCTTCATTTATTCATACATTTCTTAATTCCCAAGGAATTATTTCCTAGATTTGATCCTAACCTTAAAGGAGGACATCTCCTGTGCTTTAAAGTAAAGAAAATCAATGCGCATTAGAGTTTACCAGAGTAGAAGTGAAAGGGACCTAGCGCCTTACTTTTTTTCTGTTATTATTGGTTGAATTCTGCCTTTTTGTTTTTACATCACATTCATTTTGAAATATAGTCCTCTCCCTCTCCCTCCTCCACCCAATGCAACCTTCTCTCATAACAAAGATTGAAAAAGAAATAACAGTTCAGCAATATTGTCCAGGTTGCACAGCCTATGTGACCTGCCACTCCTGTAATTCCCTACCTTTGCAATGAAATGGTACAGTGCATTTTCTCATCTCTTCTCTAGGCTCAGCTTGGTCGTTATAATTATTCAGAGACCAGTGGTGCTTTATTTTTTTTCCTGTTTGCTTTGTTGCAATCATGCTGTACTTCTGTTTCATTAGCTCAGCTTAAACTATTTCCCAGAGTTTCCTAGTTTTCAAAGCTTTAGACTATTTTTTATAAAAAGGATTCAGAAAGTAAACTGAGTCACTGAGGAGGAGGAGGAAGAGTTGGAAGAAGATAACGAATTATCAGGAAACAGTGTAGGGGTTTTTTAATGAATAATTTCAAAAAGTTTCATGTGGCAAGGAGCAAGCAGACCATACAAATGGCCTGCTTTGCGTACCAAATAGAATTTTTGCAAAAGAAAATGTACTACAGTCAAAAATCATTAATACTTTTTAAAGGATGATATCAGCCAGTTTGCTAGTCTATAAGATAAAGATACATTGTGTCTTTCAGTCTTATCCAATCAATTAACAAGCACTTATTAAACACCTAATAAATACCCAGTACTGTAATGGGTGTTGGGGATATGAGACCCCCCTTAAAAAAAAAAGATACTTGCTGCTTTCAAGGAGTTTACATTCTATCAAAGGAGACAACAGCTATATAGTCTCCACTCAGTTCATCATCTCCTCCAGAAAATAGAATTCTATCCTTGGAACCACCCAAGGCTTTGATAGACAGGCTTTGGCTTTATCTTGCCCATATCTAGGCTTCCACAGTACTTCTCTGCCATCTCCATGCCATGCCTCAGGATGTGTCCCTCCCTCCAATTCGATTTATCAACTGCCTTTTATGTACTGTCTTTTTACAGGAACTGTCTTGTTTGCTTATATTTGGATCCCTGCACTTAGAAAAGTGCCTGGCACAAGGTAAGAACTTAATAAGTATTTTTCCTACCATTTGTTGCTGTTGTTTTTATTAAGAAGACCTTAGATTTGTATTGTGCTTTATAAAAGTCTGTTCATGCACATTATTTCTTTTGAACCTCACTGCAACTCTGTGAGATATTATCAACCCCTCCACCCCTGCCTCGTTTTTCAGTTAACTTGTTTAAAAATGACATTTTGGGGCTGTTGGCACTTCATTCAAGCATCTTCACATCTTTATCTTTTTTTTCTAATTTGGTAGTGATATTGACCTTTTTTTTAAGTAGTCATGGTTTGATTGCACACTGACAGCTGATTAGGAAAGTTATGAGCTTTTCTTTCCCACACGCAAAGATATAATATATAATATAAAAGATACTTCCAGGGAATTTGTTATTTGTTAATTTTTTTTAAAAAGCATTTGATTAAGAAGAGCAAAATTAACCCTCAGAGACTCTCCTCCAATGAGATGTCTTTTACCCAAATATTAAGAACTTAAATGATTCCTGGATAGATGAAACTATAAAGCTGACTTTGTTCAATGATCCTTTAAATACAGATATCAAGGAAAGTATAAAACTGGGAGCCATTGTGTTCTCTTGGCATGAAAAATGCCCTATACAAAGTCCAAACAGCAAAGGGAATTCTCTATGGATAAGATTCTCTAGATGTTCTCATTTGTAAATGAAACGGTACTAATTACAATGTAGTCCTGGAACATTGCAGGGTCCCCTTAATGGGATCCACAATGCATCCACTCAAAAGGAATTCATCTAGCAATCCATACAAGAAAAATCAAATAGATAAAGAGTGGATTTGCCCAGATTATGGCATGTAGGCAGATGGGTAGGTCATCAAATTAGTTCCACCATTCTAAACAGAGTCAGAACTGTAGAAGGACAATGGGCTGGAACCAGAATTCACTGGGAGATTATGCAATGATTCTAACTTTTTAGGATCTTTTTAAACCAAATATTCTTCCCTTGATTTTATGTAGCAAATCATAGAGTATTACCACCTTAGAAAAGTAAAAATTTAAGGTGACCCAAGCAACAGAAAGACATGTGGTAGGTATAAGAAGAATGGATCATGTTACCAATTAAGATGCATGCACTAAAAGTAGTGCATCATGAAGGTCAAATAGAATAGGAAAAGATGAACAGCAATCATGTAGTGAATGAGAGACAAAAAGCATAGCACATCAAATGTTGAACTAGTACTCATCTAATGTCTGAAGACCAAAGAGAAGTTTTGGTTGGACTAGTTCCAGTTCAAGTCTCAATTGATCAATTAGAGCTCTTTAGATTAAGAATAAAATTGGAATAAATAGAGAAAGAGCAGAGAGTGTTCAGACTGAAACAGCCATATCCTATAGGCCATTCATGAGACAAAAACAGTTCAAAATCTGATTCTCTAGGGTATTTTAGTATCTGGCAGAGATCCAGATTCTAGAGGGCAGCAAACTTAGGAAAGAACTTTCCAACCAGATCCCTTCAGGTGTCACTTGGGGAGGAGGGGAGAAGAGCACTTCATCTTGGTCTCTTTCTTCCAAACACCACTCACCAAGACTTTCTAAACTCCAAAGGGTCTAAAGGATTCAAGCATCTTCTCATCTTTACATTTTTTTCTAATTTGGTAGTGATATTGACCTTTGCTTTAAGTAGTCATGATCTGACAGCACACAGACAGCTGATTATGACAGAATCCTGCAATAGTCATCTGCTTCTTTTTTTCCCACATGCAAAAATATAATATAGAGAATACAAGATACTTCTAGAGAATTTATTGTTGGTTAGTTTTTTTCATCTTCCCGTTGGGTTCTGGCATCATGCCTTACAACAGTGACTGCACTAGGAGGTATGTGAATTCTCAGATTTACAAAGAACCCAGCAAATAAGGTTAAGGCCAAATGTAAACTTCTTCAGCACTCCACGAATGAGAGAAAACTATGTCCAGTAACCAGGAGTTGTGACTTAACCCTTTCACACGTGTCTTTTTTGAACTTCAACCCATTGTTATTGAACTATATATATTTATAGGACAGTATGTCACAGAATATTTTAAAGGGCATGGTGGTAGGGGGAAGGTGTCTTACAACAACTACATTCCACCTTAGTAAATTTGCCTTTCTAAAGCCAATTAAGTCTAACTAACTCAACTCTATCTCAACAGATAATCATGGAGGAAATCCATGTCTATACACTATATAACTGTGCTATAAATGCTAACTATAGTAGCCATATTCTAGGGACCTGACTCATGGGTGGGAATGCTCCAGATTATTCTCTACATAAACCATAGCAATATATGAGAATCCCAGGGGTCTTCTAGTCCAGACAATCAGTGAGTCAACAAGCATTTATTATGTTCTTATTCTATGCCAGCCTCTGGGCAAAGAACTGGGAGCAAAAACCAGCAAAAAGAATGATAGCCCCTGCCTTCCATGAATTTACATTCTAATAACAAGCAATTATCCAACCTCTGAATGCCTCCACTGATTAAAAATTAACTACTTTTTTTCTCTCTCCACTGATTGTTATCCCAGTGTTCTGAGCTGTCTCTACCACCCCTACAATTCAAGGATTTTTCTCCCAGAAACATGGTCATTCTACCATATTTTATATATACCTTTGATGCCAAATATTCCTTCTTCCATTACAATGCCTTATTCATTATATTTATTACCCCCACCTTATTCAGTTGTGTATAGATACTGAGGTCACACCTATTATTGACCTCATTCTTGGATATTGTCTCCTGTGAAATATTGGATCTTTCCACTGATAGCCATCTAATGCCATACCTGCTTGCTCTTTGTTATATGTTTCTTGGATAGATAGTATTTTTTTTCTTTCACCCCTCTAGTTTCAGTATAAATCCACATCAAATCTTCATCGATGATATAAATATAATCCTTATTGAATAGAATATAAAATAATTTAAGTCTTCAATATAAATATAAAATATATGCGTATATATGTATAGATAGATAGATAGATTGAATAAATTTTCATCAAATCCACGTCTCCTGGCAAATGTAATATTCAGATCCTTCACTAAATGTCTTCCAATCCTGACTGAGAGCCCATATTGCTATGTCTTAAGACTCAAATCATGGTTCAGAAATCTAAATTTCATTCAGACACCAAGAAGCAATGTGGTCAAGTAGTGCAGCTATGTCAAGCCCTGTTGGCTGCATATTTACTTAGAAAACTTCAAATTAACATTCTCTATGTCACCTTGTATTTTCATTTATTTGGCCAAATATTTCTTAATTTCATTTTAATTTGGTCATGGCTGTATTCAGGAGTTTACAGGCTGCTGCAAGTTTGATTCCTCTGGCCTAGTGGAAAGTGAACTTGGACCTGAAGTCCAAAGACATCTCAGTTCAAATCCTGCCCCTGGACCTTAACTAGTTCCTCAGTGGTAAGCAGGAAATGTCACCTCTCTGCGTCTCAGGTTCTTCATATACAAAATAATCATGATAATAATATTCAAAGTAATAAAAATCAAATACAAAATGTAGAGTAGCCTGCAAATCTTAAAGTGCATACATATAATCTATTATCACTATTCACAAATCTTCCTTTATTTTCTGAAGTCATCACTTTCAATACGCAACAGTGATCAAAATAACATCTATGCCTAAATTATTGAAACAGACTTCTTATAGGCCTCCTGCCTCTAATCTCCTTTTATGGAGCCTCCTTCACACTGCTGGCAAAAAATTCTCCTAAATATATAGTTCTAATCATGTCACTACTCTGTTTTAGTAGAAACTCATTGACTATGTATAAAAGAGAAAATCTTTACCATAGAATTGCAGATTTAGGGATGAAAAGAAAATTAAGGACCACCTAGTCCAATGCATTCATTCTATGGATGAAGGGAATAAGCATTTATGTAGTACCTACTATGTGCCAGGCACTTTAAAAATATGATTTCATTTGATCTTCATAATACCTTGGGAGGTAGGCACTATTATTATCTCCATTTTACAGTTGAAGAAACTGAAGCAAACAGAAGTGACTTACCCAGGATCACACAGTTCCTAAGTATCTGAGGTTTTGAATTCATGTCTTCCTGACTGCAAGCCCAGAGCTCCATCCACTGGGTCACTTAGCTGCTGATAAGATGAGGGAACTGACATCCAGAGATTGACAAATGACTTGTCCAAGATCACATAAGTAGTAAATTGGAAAATGAGGATTTGAACTCAAATCATCTGACTCCCAATTCAGCTGTCTTTGCACTGCACTGTGTTGTTTATGATTGAATCCCTTACAAAACTTGGTTTTAATTTACAATGCAATCCTATTTCTTTCTACTATTAACTATGACAAATACCTTTAACAGAGTGCATGGCATATTGTAAACATTGAATAAATGTTTGGTGACTTGCTGACAACGAATATCTATAGGAGAATAAGATCCCTAGGAAGCGGTTGTTCAGACTTTGTTCAAAGACCCAAAGGGAGGGGGAAGTGCATCACCTTTCAAGCAAGTTTATTCCCCTTTTGGATTGCTCTAATTTTTAGGAGTCTTTCCTTACATTGGGCTGAAACATGTCTTTCTGTAACCTCCACCTATTGCTCCTAGTTCTGCCTCTAGACAAACAGTACCTTCTTCCACATGGTAGCACTCCAAATACTTGAAGACAGCTACTGACCAGCTCCTTCCCCCAAGTCTCCTCTTCTCCATCTCTAATCCTTTCTAACAATCTTTGACACAAATTTCCACCCTTGGGATTTTGGTTGCTACCTTTTCAATCATTTCCTTTCCATGTTTATCATGGATAAACAATATCATCTCAACGTGAAACGAGAATAAAGTAACAAGTCATGATCAATTACCATCCTTCTGGATGCTGTTCCTCTTTTAATATAATATAACAACACATTCTTTTTTTTTTTAACCTACCATTTTGTTTAGTTTAACTAGTTTGAATTTAAGGTCCACTAAGAACAACAGATAATTTTCAGATAATTTATCTGTTCACATCTTTTACTTGTGGAGTAGTTCAAATGCAGGACTGAATATTAATTAATTTTTACAAAACAAATATAGAACTTAATTTCAATATAAATGCAGGACTAAATTTCATTGTATTATATATTCATCATACTATTCTAGGTAGTCAAGATTTCTATTGATCCTGACTCTGTAGCTCAACATATTAGCTATTCCTTCCTTCTTTGTGTCACCAGAAAATTTGATAATCATGTCAGCTATGCCTTCATCCAAGTCATTAATAAAAAACATTAAACAACACAGAGCAATATATGTCCCTATTAGAGAATCAAAGGAGACAATATTCATAAAGTGTTTTGTAAACTTTAAAGGGCTCTATAAATGTCAGTTACTATTGCTGTTCTACACTAGTGAAAACACTCTCCCTTTTGAAAATGAATTAATAACTACCCTTCAGGGCAAATCATTTGGTAAGTTTTTAATTCACCTTATTAAGTGATTGCCTACCCTATATATCTCCATCCTATCCACAAAGAAAACAAAGAAACACAGGACCATAAATTTAGGGCTAGAAGAAATTTCAAAAGCCATTTTTTTAATCCAATCCACTCATTTTTCATTTGAGAAATCTGAGGCTGATGGAAGTTGGGCAACTTGCTCAAGGTTTACACAGGGAGTAAGAGTCAAAGGTGCAATTTCAACCCATTCCTCTGACTCTAGAACTAGTGCTTTTTCTAGTGCATGTGCTTCATGAGGGACTTTTTTCCTATGAAACATGTTCTATTTCTTTTCATATATTCTATGTCCTAACCAAACTTAACAATTTATCATTTCCTGTTATTCTGCTCTGTCCTTCCTCCAAAATATTTGCATATGACATCTTTCGTGTCTGGAGTGGATCTCTCACGTTTTTGTTTGCTGAAATCCCTATTCCTTCTCAAGGCTCAGCTCGTGTATCACCTCCCTGAAATACACCCTCCCATCTCCATGTAGTCTCTCCTTCATTAAATCTCTCCTGGGGCTGTTTGACCTTTCTTATTCCCTTATTCATGCTAATTTGTATTATAACCACTTGCCTATCTGTCTAATGACCCCATTAGGTCTTAAACTCCTGGAGGGCAAGTCAATGTCATTTTTCATTTTTGTATGTCTAGAATAAGCATTGCATTTGTCACATAATAAATGTTTGTTAAATTGAACTGTTCAACAAGTTTCAGCTTGAAGACCTTTAGTACTAGGGAATTTGCTATCACATGAGGCTATCGGTTCTACTTGATGGTTCTAATTGTTCGGAAGGACTTTTCTTCCTTTTATTGAGATCATCATCATCATCTACATAGCACTTTAAGACTTACAAAGCACTTTATAAATCTTCCTCCTCATAACTACTTCCTACTATTCTGAAATCTGTCTTCTGGGACCAGGCAAAATAAAGCTAATCCTTTTTGTTTTCCAGTGATATACTTAGCAATTAGTTTTTAGATAAGGCTTTCATGTGTGTGTGTGTGTGTGTGTGTGTGTGTGTGTGTGTGTGTGTGTGTGTGTGTGTGCGCGTCTATGTGTGAGAATTAGTCTACTCTCCAACATGGGGAGTGGGCTGAGATTTAGGATCACAGAGATTTGAAGGACTTCCTCAGCTTCACAGAGGATCCTTGGGATAGAGAGTTCCCAGGAATTCAAGGTATCATGTGTTGGGTAGTTCAGGGACCACGAAGTTTGGGGGCTCCAGAAAGGGGAAGCTAGAATAAGACAGAACAAAACAATAAGACAGAAGATAGGAAGGAGTACGGCAGAAGTAGGCTGTATCTGAGAGCAAGCCAAGCCAGTAGCTGTGGCAGCTGAGTAAGAGGAAAATCCTGCCAACAATTCCTTTTCAGTCACCTGTTTCCCCAGAGCACAGATATGGGGAAATTTTTATTCAAAGTTTAAATCTACATTCCCTTCTTCACTAAGCTCCTGACCATACACTTAAGAAGGAAAGTTGCAATTCTATGCTTGAGCCTTATCTCAGCTTTCTCTGTGTTGTTTGAAGGTATATTTGTGCTCACATAGCTAGCAAATCACATAGACATCATCATTGTTTTTGTTAATACTTTTAAGTACTTGATTTGAGATTGAGGAAAGAGATACCAGCCCATGGAAACATTAATACAATTAATATTCATATAACACTTTAAGGTTTATAAAACGTGTGTATGTATTTATGTGTATGTATGTGTATTTGTGTTTATATATGTATATGCATGCATATACATGTATATGTATGTATATGCATATTTTATATATATATATATATATACATACATGCATTGTCCTTTGATCATCACAATAAGCCTGTGAGGTAGTGCTATCATTATTTTGTAGATGGAGAAACTGAGCCTGAGAGCAGTTAAGTGACTTGCCCAATAAGTGTGTAAGGTGAGAATTGGACTCATGTCATCTAAGTTCAGAGCTCTATCCATGGTGCTACCTAGCTGCCCAATTGTCCTGATTCTCTTAAAGGCAGGAGTTGAGTAGAACAGTTTTGGCAATTGAGATTATTCCAGAGCATATTCACCAGGCCGCCTTTGAACCTGAAGGAGAATTAATAAGCAGATAAGCCAGTGGTAGAAAGGGATGGGGATTTGTCCCTAAGTTTACCTGTTTCATAATTGCTATCACCCCCATAGAGTTTATGCTGCTAATTTACTCTTATCTTGTGTTGTTTGTAGTAGTCATGGCTCATGCAGTACCATTTACATTGCCCAGCAGCATAATGAGATGCAGAAGGCAGAAACTGGAGTCCAGAAGATTTATGATTTGAAAATCCTGCCTCAAACACTTACTGGCTGTATGACCCTGGGAAAAATCACCATAACATATATCAGTTTCAATTTCCTCATCTGTAAAATGAAGATATTAACAGTGCTTACATCACAGTGTTGTTGTGAGGATCAAATGAAATAATGACTATATGAAATAATATACACAAAGTATTTTCCAAACTTCATATTCCTGCATAAATGTATTCTCATTGAAAGTAAATTGAAAAAAATTGTCCATGAATAGCGTTGGTAGCTTCCCCATGGAACCCACTATTACCTGGCTGTATACGTTTGGGGTACCATAATATAACATTAGTAACTTTTGCTGTAAACCTTTTCTCTCTTTCCATCAACTTTCCACCAGGTTATTTTGACAATCTAAGAAAAGGAATCAATTTAAAATAAAAGCTGAAGTCCTCTTAAAAATGTAAAATATTGAATCATCTTTCACTTCTAAGAAGGTTCCAGTTACTGGTTAGAAGTCCTCTTTATGCCCTCTTCAAGGAAACAGAATTTTCTTGAGTGCTTACAGGATGAAGCTAACAGGAGCACCATTTAACACCTACATTTTCCCCCTTCCTTTGGCACATAGTCTGCATGAAATTGCTTTGAAAGCTTAGAAAACTTTGTACTCCTTGTACTCTAATTAAAGTACACGATACATCAGGCCTTCCAGTCACCAGTGTGGGCACACAAAATTACTATTTGATCTCAGACACTGAGTACTTGGGTATCAGAATGAGTGCTTCTAGTATTAAACAGCACAGTATATACGAGAAGGAGTTAAGAAAAAAGGTCAAGGCTCAACAAAGCATATGTTGGGAATGAAAAATGTCTGACAGTGTCAAAGAAATAAATGTCACTGAAGGATTATTTTTGAGACTGTAGTCTGTCAGCATTGACACAACTGCATGGCTATCCAGAGGTGCTTTGGCATGTACATCCTAGGCTTCACTTTGTCCTATAAGAATGGAAGAATATATATATATATATCTTAGTTATATTATTCCATGCATAGCCCTAATGCAAATTCATAACTCTCGAGGTCCCTTCAAAGCAATTGGCATTTCACCCTTCAGCATGTTTGCTGATATCACCATGTCCCTTGAAGGAGAACAAAATTAAGCTTAAAGTTCCTGATCTAAATAGGATTGCCAGAGAGTTCTTCTGATTCTGGAGCATATTCAGAAGGAACCCTCTTGCAATTTCTTAAATTAAATCCCCATGAAAAGCATGCCAAAGCTCACTGCCGGAAGAGCTCTGTCTTTCTGTACAACTCAGCAAGCCAGAAAACTGTTGTTGCTAGGCACAAATTGTTCTGTGCATGAATATAAGGCAAGAAATTTATCCAGAAGGAATGGACCTAGCCAGTTAGCAGTGTTCCAAAGCTGACACCACCAAGAGCAGGGTAAGGAGATGGCACATATAGGCCTCATTTTCCTTCCTTCAATACCCTTGGAATAGTTGATCCTAGTGGGATGATCTGGCCAAGGCTACAGACAGTTTAATAACTTAGCTTACATAGTTTCAAATTGCTTTCTAGTTGTTGAACGAATTCATAACTTCACCAAAAATGCACTGCTATGTCTGTCTGATCACAAGGAAAAGGAAGTATTTAAAAGAATGTTAGCTCACCTTATTGGATCAACCAACCTAATGGCCCTAGAATGTAATGGCAATTCTTGGGACATTAAAAAAATGACGCTAGAAGAGAACTTTAAACTCAACTAATTAACCCTCTTGTTTTACTTATAAATTATTATTATGCTTTATGTCTTCTCAGGTATAAGTTTAAAAGTTAAGCAAAACAAACCAACACAATGATTGCATCTGACAGCATAAATAATTTTTTGTGCCAACACCACCCTCACCCCCATTACCTTCTTATTAAAAGAGGGGAGATATGTTTCATCATCTCTTCTCCCTAACCAAGATTACAGTTGTTCAAACTTGGAATTGACCTTTTAATTTACATGATGACAGTCCTTCTGCTTATTGCTATCTTGGTTTGATTTAATTCACTCTCTAAATCATATGTCATTTAATGTTTCTCTGAATACGTCTCATTTATTTTTTTCTTGCAGTGAAGTAATATTATATTACATTCACATACCACAATTTAGTCATTCGTTCCCTAATTAACAAGCACTCAATTCGTCTCTAATTATTTGCTATGACAAAAATGGCTGCTATGAATATCTTGGCATATGTTAGGCTTTTTTCTTTCTGTCTTGATCTCCTTGTACTATAAACTCTATAATGGGATCACTGAGTCAAAGAAGCTTAATGCTTCTTCTTACATAGTTCCCAATTTTTTGGAATGGTTAAATCAATTCACAGTTCTACCAATACTGCATTAGTGGGCTTATCTGACCACAGCATTATCTTTCCTCTAACTTAATATTTCTGTTCTTCCAATATCTTTGTCACTTTGTGAAATGTTGGTTATTTTAGCATGTTTTTTCTTATCATTAATTATCTGGAGTATTTTTTCATGTAACTGTTGATCTCAATTCTTTTAAAAACTATTCGTGTCCTTTGCCCATGGATCTAGTTAACAACCCTCTATTTTTGTTAGATAAGGACCCTGAGAAGACAAGTGACTTTTCTGAGCTCACTGAGAGTAACTGGCAGAATCAGATTTTGATTCTCTCCAAGTCCAATTCCAAACATTTTTAACATTTTCCTTTACAACTCAAAATACCAGCATTGAGATTTAGAAGAATGAAATGTCAACCATAAGCATTTTCAATAAACTAAGACTAAAAATACAATTCCTCTTTTCTTTCATCTACCTGTAATTTAATGTTGTCAAGTATAACAAAGGTATTAGTAAAGCTTTTCACGAACATTGATCTACACAACCTTAGAAACACTTATTATATATGAGATGTTAGAAAAAAAACACCACCCTTTCTATATTTGGGAAATTGAAGCACAGGAAGGAAAAACTAAGGCATAGAAAAGTTGCTTTATAACCAGTTATTAGTGACAAAAAACAGTACAATCTGCACCCTTTGCTTTCTTTCCCCACTTCTGTGTCTGTGATGATTCTATGCTGTTTTATGCCTTATACCAACCCAAAACAAAATTTTGTAGGTCATCTTAGAAGCTATTCAATCTTTACAAATCCTAAATACATCTCTCTCCTCCACACTTAACATGACTTTCTTTTTTACCTTCTGAATCTTCCCTGACCTGATAATGGCCTTTTACTTTAATTCTTCCATAATAAATATTATCTCATTATGTGTAACTCTGCTTAATTGGGGTCCGGTGCTAAGAATTCTGGGGGGTTTTTTCCTGTTTAATTCTGGTTCTCGCATTTGATACTAATACAAACCTTACATGAATTCATTGATCATCCTTTATTTTCATCATCCTAGTTGTCTAATAACATACATCAGCATTTCTACTTCTCTTCCTCCCTCAATATCAATACAAACTCTACCTACTTCTAGCTATTACGCTTCCCTTACAAGGCCAAAAATTATGGACAGGAAAAGCAAGAAGTGGCATATATGGAATTATTTAGGATCCTCTGGAAGGGTCTTCTGTCCCATAGCATCACCCCTTTATAATTTTATATCCCCATAACCTTGGACAGATTACTTCACCTGAGTCTCAGTTTTCTTACCTCTAAAATGAGGTAGTTAAGCTAGATAGCCTCTGAGGTATCTTTTAGGTCTAAAAAGCTCAAGATCTCAAATTCCACTATTAGAAATACACTCTTTTGGATATCTCTTCTATCTCCCCTCTCTTAAAACATCTCCCAGAGGGTAAAACTTTGAATTAATTACCATAGAAATGGCAATGACTTCTTTCTTTCTAAAGGGAAGGCAGGGTACCAACTGAAAAAGTGAGAGACAAAGAGACTCAGGGGTCATGGATAAATAGTGCAGAAAAATCTGTAGATGACCACCAAAGAACACTTGCCTCCTTCACAGTTTTGCCTTGGATTGGTCTTGAAAGTAACCAAACTCAGTTTTAAGTCCCCTGCTGTCTAGTTTATGTATTATAGTAAAAGTTACATTTCTCTCTGCCCTTTCAGTCTCTTACGTCCCAAATGCCATATTCACGTTCTGATCGTCTCATGCCAGTAAGGCAGTAATCCCTTTCTAATTGGCCTATAAAGACACCACCCTCCAGTTACTTCAAACACTTCTAGTGACAACTGTCAATTTTTTTTCATCCTCAAGCCTTCAGCTTTGACAGTTTCAGTCATGGACTCAAAACCTTTCATTGGCACTCCATGATATGCTAGGCCACATCTAAATGTCTGACCTTTGCATTCAAAGCTGCCCTTCAAGGTTATCCCTATCAATTCAGTCTCTTTTCCTCTCCCACTGTTCCCTAGAGGATAGATTCTCCTTTATCAGAGTGTGATCTTACTCACATATCAGGTCCCTGCCTCTAGACTCCTACCTATGCCATTCTGACTAGGTTGAAAAGTATTCTTCTTATTTGCCAAACACTTCAACATTTCTCCCTTTTTTTTAGAAAAAAAATAGGTACAGTTTTGCATCTTCCAAGAGTTTTTCCTCCATTAATCTATTCTTTATGTCTTATTGTTTGTGTGATTTTGTAGGAATTTTGCAGAATATCTTGGAAACTATTCCATCTTTCCATAGCCTAAGTAAATTTCCCTCCTCCACAAATAACATTATATTCTTTTCTTCTGTCCTCTGAATCTTCACTGACCAGTTGATGACCTTCCATTTTAATGCCTCCACCATAAAATAGATGAAGTCTTTTCACCTATATTATCTAATTTGATTGTTACAATGACCCTGGAAAGTAGATAAGAAAACTATTATTCCCATTTTAAAGAGAAAGAATTGAGGCCCTGAGTGATTATGATTTACCCTGAGTCATGCAACTATTAAGTGACACAGGAAGCACTTGAATCGAAATCTTGGGATGCTAAGTCTAGTGACCCTTCCACTATACCAATTAGCTAAAATGTAGGAGATTAATTGATCTGTCAATCCACCAGTATAATCCTCAATATATCTCTTAATGTCTTCTTTGGGAGATTAGATTAAGCATCCATATTTATAATGAAAACATGATTTTACTCATTTCTCCCTCTTAGATGGGCCCTTGAAGGTTGAAACTTTACCAGGTAGCATCTAGTGTTGGAACAGTCCAGTGAGTGAGAGTTTTTTGTTTTTTTAAACCATTTCCATTGATCTAGGAAATTTTTGATATGGAACTTTCTCTGCTAATGCAGATTAATCTTAGATAGTTGCCTGGCCAAGAAGCATTCTACATCCCAAGAAAAAAAACTGTCTCTGAGCAAGCTATCACAGCCAAAGGCAGATGGGATGCTATTCCCCAAATGAAGTAGGTTGCTGTGAGAGGCAACTCATTGGAGGTCCATGAGTAAAGCCTGGAGAACTATTTCTCCTGTACACTGTAGGCAGGATTCTTTTTCAGAAAGGGATTGTATTGGTTTGTCAGCTCTAAAATTCTGTATCATAGTGGAGAGAACCCTAGACTGAGAATCAGAATTCCTGAATTTGAATAATGCTTCCAAGTATTATTATCTATAGGATCAGGCTAAATCACACAGCCTAAAGAAAAGCCAGCTGTCTGTAGCAGTCACAGCTTCATATACAACTCTTTTCTATTCTATGTCATTTATAGAAGTGCTCGTTTGATTTCATATTTGTTAAATTCAGAATAAAACATACAATTTTAAATAGAAATATAAAAAATAAGTTAAAAATAAAAGTATTTTGTCTGGGGCACTGAGATGTTAAGTGGCTTGCCTGGGTTCACATAACCATTCAATTCAAATTTTACTTCAGGACCTGCTCCCTAAGCACATCTCCATGCTGGCTCTCATGAGCCTGAGTTATACGTGTGAAAAAGGGTAAAGGGTTTTAGTTGGCTACAAACTCAATTTGAGTCAACAATATGCTATAACTGTCAAAAATAGCTTATGCTTTCCCTGGGTTGTATTAAGAGAAGCATAGCATCCAGAAGAGAAAGGTGACAGCTGTTACACTCTGCCTTAATCAAACCATATGGGGAAAACTGTATTGATTTCCAGGTACTATATTTCTGGAATGACATTGACAAGCTATAAGGCATCTAGTTCAGGGATTGTTGACACAGGTGGTATAGCAAATAGAGCCCTGACTCAGCCCTGAGACCGGAGTAAGGAAAACATGAGTTCAAATCCAATCTCAGATACTTATTATCTGTGTGACCTTGGGGAGTCAATTCACCTCTGTTTGCCTTAGTTTCTCCATCTGTAAAATGGGACAAAAATAGCCCTCACATTGCAGGATGGTTATGAGGATTAAATGGGATAATAATTGTAAAACATTCAGTAAAGTGTCTAACACATACTAAGCGTTATATAAAATTTAGTCATAATTATTATTTTTATTGTTATTATTATTCCAGCTGGTGAAATGACACATATTTAGTCTGTATTGAATTGTTTATCTTCACAGTGGGGATGGGTAGGGAGGGAGGGAGGAAGAGAAGTTGGAATTCAAAATACTAGAAACAAATGTCAAAAGTTATTATTGTATATAAACAGGAAATAAAAAACACAGGTAATGGGGTGTAGAAATTTATCTTGCCCTACAAGAAAAAGAGAGAAGATGGGGATAAGGGGAGGGTGGAGTGTGATAGAAGAGAGGGTATATTGAGGGAAGGGGTAATCAGAATGCAAGGTATTAGGAGGTGGGGGACAGGAGAGATGGGGAGAAAATTGGACATGTTACAAAGTGATGTAAAAGCAATTAGTATTAAAACAATTGACTGAATTAATTACTGAGACTAAATCAGAGACGTCTTTAGTTTGGGGAAAAGAATTTTAGTCTAAATTTCCTAGGGATGGGTAACATCGGGTAAAATTTGGCATTGATAAAAAAAGTTAAGGTTTTAATGGTAAATTTGATTTTATGATTGTTATTTAATCAGGAACTAGAACAGGTATAGAAAGGCATGTAAGCCACTTTAGACTTATTCAAAAGATATTCCTTCGCCGATGTGAAATTATAGTCATATCTGAAATCTGGTTATTGCAACTTGCTATTTTAAGATGATATGGGAATATTAAGTGACTGTTCTGAGTCTAACTCCAGGTATGGATAGCAAGAAAGGTGGGCTGAGCCTCCAATCCATGATGTCAGTAAGCCTGTGAGATGCTGGTATGAACTGAAAAAGGTGATCTCATTGGAAGGGTGGGAGAGCAGCTGTCAGCCTGGGCTGAGGTAGGATTCTCCTGACTCAATTTCCCCACTGACACCTGGCAGACTCTAAGCCTCACTGAATGCAAGTTGACAATCTACTCTTGCCTGAAACTGACATGAAGTTGGGGAGATATTGTTTCCCTGCAATGTCCCTACTCTTGGTGGCAATTTCCTATAGTCAAAAGGTTTATAAGTTTAATACCACATCTATTAAATTATAGATTGTTGGTAGGGGAACATCCGAGGTTAAGTCTAAAATTAAACTATTAGGCATAGGACTTTAGACCAACAACAATAAGTTAGGGTCCTTTAATTCTTAGTAACAGTGTGGAGACAATTAGGTCAAGGGCTTGTGAAGGTAGCATACATAATTATTATTTGTGTCTCAACTGGTTAATGTTAAAAAAAAATTTGTTTGTGGTCTATATTGTAAATGCTTTAAAAGAAGTATCACCTGATCAAAAGCTGGAATTGTTTTATGTGATATGAGCTGTGTTAAAAATGAAAAATAAAAAAAATAACATACTACAAAGTTAAAAGTATACAAAAATATCATTCCTCTTCTGCAGAATCAACACAAAGATCAAGAAGGCTTTACCTCAGGTCAGTAAGAATTCAGGTAAAAATTCTTCCCCAAAGGCTAAGCATTTCATACTTCAAGTAGCTGGAACACTTCGCCCCTCTCCTCCAACCACCACCTCTTAAAGGGTCAGAAAATATTAGACCAGGGGCAGCTAGGCAGTGCAGTGAATAGAGCACTAACCCTGGAGTCAGGAAAACCTAAGTTCAAATATGCCCTCAGACTTCACACTTACTAGCCATGTGACCCTGGGCAAGTCACTTAACCCCAATTGCCTCCCCCCCAAAAAAAGAAAAGAAAATGCTAAGTAGGGCTACCCATTGAGAAAGAGGATAAAAGAGTAAGGAAAAGGAGAAAACAGGAAGAGTTTTGCCCATGGCTAGGAAAACTTCATCCTTAAGAGTTCCACAAGCACAGCAGCTCAGCCACCCATCCCCTGCAATAATCCCTAGTATGCAAAAGCACAAAGACACCAACAGAGATTCCTTCCATCTCAGAGGTTCTGTGATTCCATGAGTGAGTACCCAATATATATTTGTTGACTGACTGACAAGTACAGTGATGATACCTGACTGCAAAGAAAATAAAGATGGAACCAAGTTACAAAGTGCCCTTGCCCATAGTCTTTTGTTCAAATGCAAGAAGACTCCTTGAGCACAATAAAAAAGGTAAACAACTATAACATGAGTATATCAAGGGTTGGCTTTATGAGTAGACCAAGTAGGAAGTCAACTATATGAGGGCACTTCCTAAAATCTTCCCCCACTGGACCACTATAGTTCCTGAGACCCAACCATAAAAGATTTGTTCATTTCTAAGGAACTCTCAGTCTTCAAACATCCCCTTTCTAAATGAAAATGCTTCTGGGAAAATGCTAGTAACCCTTTGGCAGACTTTGATTCATATCCTAGGTGATCTGCTAATGTTATTAACAGAGATACTCTTTTAGATAACTTTCTATCCTAGACCTCTGTAGGAGAAGAAGGTCCTATAGATATAGGTCAGGTACCAGGAACAGGAAATAAGATGTTATGTATAGAAATGGAGAATGAAACAGAAAGCAGGTCACAAAGATAAAAATTAACTAATTTTTACTTCTACCCAAGCTGCCCTTGAAAGATTTGTAATCTCCCTGTGGACTGGCTTCCTGCTACTTATGTCTTTCAACACAACATTCAACATGTTGAGAGGCCTTAACTGGATAGCTTCATTTCATTCTTCATTCTTATCCAGGAAATGCTTACTTGTTCTACGACCCCAAGTTCCTCTTCCAAAAATCCATGAAAGAATGAGTGAATGAAAACAATTATGATCACTTCCTAAGTCTCTCCCACAAGATGACTCTCATGGTGGACAGTCTTTGTATTCTGTAAGTTAAACCTCTATTACAGTTGAACAGCCCCACTTTTCTTCAGGGAATTAGGTACAGATTGCTTTGCCCATCTGTCTCCATAGAACTAACTGTTATCTAATAGTAGTTCCATGAGTCACTGGGTGATTCATTTTGGGGTGAATAGTGATACACCACCAGTTAGCTGAAGCTACCAATTAAAAGTGACCTTTGCTTGTGTGCCAGTGGCTGCCTTGGCCCTTGGCTGAATACTTTCAAATTAACAACAGGAAAGAAGGCATGACATAGCTCATGAGGAGGCAATATAACGGTTGAGACAAGGCCCTATTATACCGATGATGAGGAGAAATAGCAAGAGTTGAGCACTAGCTAAAGTTGTAAGCATAAAGAAGCCCTTAATTTGGCTTGTTAGCTTGTTCAACTCAGCTCTGCAGGGAGAAATAGGTTATTCCACATCTGAACACTGGAAAAGCTCCTGAAAAGAAACAAGTCACTTCTCTCCCACACTCCTTCATTGATTTTTCATTGTTTCCTGACCCAAAAAGTACTCATACCTAATATTAGTATGTAAGTTCCTTAAAGAAAGGCAATATTTTTCATTTCTGGCATTGTACACCTGGTACCTAACAAATTATTGGAGCTTAAGAAATGTTTTAATTGAACTGAATGCTATCTTTGGCTGAAACTAGCTGTCTTATCTTGGACAAATTATTTAATTTCTCTGAGCCTCAGTTTCTCTATCTATAGAATTAAGGCTGAGACTAGATGGACTCCAATGAACCTTCCAACTCTAAATTTATGCTTCCATGAATTCTCAAATTTGAAAAGAATAAGACCTAAAGAATCTTTTTAGGACAAATTCCGGGTTGGATGCTTTCTACAAAAGTGCCTAAGGGATAAGTTAGCACAAAATGTCACTCCAAATAATAAATATTTAGTGCTAGGTGCTAGGGATAGAAAATAAAACCAAAGAAAATAAAGATTTTCTTTCTTCAGAGGTATTTATACTCTATTGGCAAGGGATGAGGAAGCAGGAATAAGAAGAGGAGGTAGGAAGGGCAGTGGATAGATGAGAAAGAAGAGGGATGACATGTACACAGGTAAGTACAATACATGGTGAGTAGTAAGAAGGACAAAGGAGAGATCTGATTATTAAACAGATTTTTTTCACTTCTTTTGTACAATAAGAAAAACACAGTCAGTGAAAGGTTAGAAGACCTAGATTTGAATGTGGACTATAAAACTTATTAACTGCATGAACTATAAAATGCTATATAAATATCAGTGTTATTATTAGTAATAACATTAATATTATCATGATAATTATTATAGGCTTTTTCTTTATTACCATAAGTTTGTGGTATCACTTTATTGCCATCTTTAAAGGAAATAGAAATTCTCTATCAAGCTTCTTTCTACTGAATGTGCTAAGTTTTCTAAGAAGACAACCTTTTCCATTGGGAGAATATGCCAGTTGGCTCTGATGAGTACTTCTGAAAGTTATGTCTTTTCATGAAAACTGAAAGATCCTAACTGAAAAAAGTTCCAATTTTCCACACAGATAAGAATATTTTGAATGAGTGTAGTGTTAAAGGACAGACTAGCACAGTCTGATCACTGTCTTATTTCTCACATAGCTCTACTGACTGAACTTCTCCAAATACTGATAGAGAACAGAAGGGTTTTTTTTTTACCTCTTTTGACATATTCTTTTGGAAATATTACTCTTAACATGCAGAAAAAACTCTCAATAAATGTAATCAATGACATTTGGTGGGAAGGAGGAAAAACTGATTGGGTAATGAGGAATCATGGTTTCTTGCACTTACTGCCAAATGTGACCTTGGTGAAATCAATTTTTAATATCCCTAGACTCACATTTTTCATGCATAAAATGAGAGGGTTGGATATCATGATCTCTAAAATAATCTCTTCCAGCAATGACAGTCTCTAATATAATATTTTGTGTATATACAAAAATATTTAAGAACAGTTCTGAGGGATTAGAGACAAAAGTATTTTCAAAACCCAATTCATTAACCTGGCATCATTCTGGATGCATTCTTCCCTGTTCCTTCTATGCTTAGGTAAGTAGCATATAATAGTTTGTTTTGCTTATGTGTGTTCTCTCTCCCTCAAGTATAACACCTCAAGACCTAAGATCGCATTTTCTACTTCCATTGTATCTTTTATGACACAGAACTGAGCTCTATGCACATATTATGACAATCAATCAAAAAATATTTATTTAATCTCTTGTGCAAAGCACTATGGAGAATTCAAACACACAATTAGTATTCAGTAACTATTTGCTAAATGAGTGAATATGCAGTCCCTGAGTTTAATCAACTTAAAATCTAGTTGTATAGACAAGAAAAAAGACACACGAAAAGTTAGAAAACATAAGAAAAATATAGTTTAGTAATAGTACAAGAAATATAACAAGGTAGTACACAATTAATTTCATTGATAATGAGTTTGATAGAAATAAGAAGAGGAAACATTCGCTATGTCTTGGAACAATCTGGAAAACTTCACAGTTCAGTTAAATGCTTTATAAATTTAAGTTGCTGCAAATGCTTAATGAATGAACAAGTGAGTGAACAATCCATTCACATACCATTAGCTAAGAATTTCTAGTGAAAAGAATGAATTTAATTTTCTCATATGTAGAAAAGAGGACTTAAAGAAAATTTACCGAGACATGATATGTCTTCAAGAATTTGCCATCACTGAGGACAAGGGGTATTTGATGTGTTCTTCCTAGCCCCATAGCAAGGACCTAGGAGCTGCCAGTGGAAGAAGCAAAGAGAAAAATTTAGTTTGACACAGGGAAAAATTTGCAAACAATTGCAATTATCCAAAAGGGCCTCAGAAGTCAACAGGTTTCCTCTCCTTGGATGTCATTAAGCAGAGCCTGAATGAACATATGTGCATGCTGCAAACAGGATTCTGGTCAGGGTCAGGTTAGAAAAGGTAGCTTCTGAGGTCCTTTCCATCACTGCGGTTCTGATATTCTGCAACATAAGCATATCATTCATATTATTATTTTGAATTTCTGTAGGACAGTGCTCTCCTAGAAAGGACTATAGCTCAGAGGTAGAGGAGTTCTCAAATAAACTAAGAGATGGTTTTAGGAAAAAACAATAAAATTGATAAATCTTTGGTCAATGTGATTTAAAAAAAGAAAATCAAATTACCAGTATCAAAAATGAAAAGGGTGAACTCACCTCCAATGAACACGAAATTAAAACAATAATCAGGAATTATTTTTTTCCAACTGTATGCCCATAAATTTGACAGTCTTAGTGAAATGGTTGAATATTTACAAAAACATAAATTACTCATCAACAGAAGAGGGAGTAAAATATTTAAATAACCCCATCTCAGAAAAAGAAATTGAACAAGCCATCAATGAACTCCCTAGGAAAAAATCTCCAGAGCCAGATGAATGTACAAGCGAATTCTATCAAACATTTAAAGAACAAGTAATTTCAATACTATACAGACTATTTGGGAAATTGGCAAAGAAGGAGCTCTACCAAATTCTTTTTATGATGTAAATATGGTACTGATAACTAAACCAGGAAGAGTCAAAACAGAGAAAGAAAATTTTAGACCAATTCCCCTAATGAATATAGAGGCAAAAATTTTAAATAATATACTAGCAAAAAGACTATAGAAATTTATCACAAGAATAATACATTTTGACTAGGTAGGATTTATACCAGGAATGCAGGGCTGGTTCAATATTAGGAAAACCAGTGGCATAATTGATCATATCAACAACAAAACTAACAGAAACCATATAATTATCTCAATAGATGCAGAAAAAGTTTTTGACAAAATACAATACCCATTCCTATTGAAAACAATGGAGACCACAGGAATAAATGGAGACTTCCTTACAATTATGAGAAACTTTTACCTAAAACCATCAGCAAGCATTATATGAAACAGGTTTAAGCTAGATGCATTTCCAATAAGATTGGGCATGAAACAAGAAGGTCCATTATCACCACTATTATTCAACATGGTACAAGAAATGTTAACTTTAGCAATAAAAGAAGAAAAAGAAATTGAAGGAATTAGAATAGGCAAAGAAGAAACTAAATTCTCACTCTCTGCAAATGATATGATGATATACTTAGAGAATCAAATAAAAAACTGCTTGAAATAATAAACAGCTTTAGCAAAGTTGTAGGATATAAAATAAACACACATGAATCATCTGCATTTCTATATATTACTAACAAAGTCCAATAGCAAGAGGTAGAAAGAGAAATCCCATTTTGGGATTCTACCTGCCAAAACAAACTCAGGGACTATATGAACACAATTACAAAACACTTTTTGCACAAATAAGGTCAGATCTAAATAACTGGAAAAACATCAATTGCTGGTGGATAGGCCGAGCTAACATAATAAAAATGACAATTTTACCTAAATTAATTTACTTATGCAGTGCCATACCAGACTATCAGAAAATTATTTTCTACAACTAGAAAAAAATACCAAAATTCATCTTGAAGAACAAAAGGTCCAGAATATCAAGGAAATTAATGCAACGTGGCCTAGCCATACCATATGTCAAATTGTATTATAAAGCAACAATCATCAAAACCACATAGTACTGCCTAAGAAACAGAAGGGTCAATCAGTGGAATAGATTAGGGACTTAAGACACAGAAGTCAATGAATATTGCAGTTTATTGTTTGATAAATACAAGGATCCCGGCTTCTGGTATAAGAACTTTGACAAAAACTTCTGGGAAAACTGGAAAATATGATGGCAGAAACTGAGCATAGGCCAACATCTGATACCATATACCAGAATAAAGTCCAAATGAGTATACAGTTTAGGTATAATAATACCTATACCTTAAATATAGTATTATATATAGAGGTATATATAGATATATACACACATATTATAGATATAGTATATACGTTACTATATACTATATATAATATTATATAGTATAATAATACCTATACTGTACGTATAGTATACATAAATATTGCTTGTTTGGTTGGTTTTTGTCCATTGTTCTTAAAGACGCCCAAAATGACTTCACTGTGATTAAGTCAAGTTTCAACGTGCCCCACTGGCTGGTCAGACTAATACGAGCTCAGAATACACAATCACAGATTGGGCACAGACAGTCCATGTGAACATTTGGGATGGATACTCCAAATTTGCACAACCTACATTTACTTTGTGCTGTCTCAATCCTGCTTTGCTCATAGAGCACAGCACCCTTTCTGATGTGGGCACACCATGCTGAGCAGTCCTGTGCCAATGTCTCCCATGTCACACAATCAAATTTAAAGTTCTTGAGAGAGAGCTTGAGAGTGTCCTTGTATTGCTTCTTTTGACCACCTTGTGATCATCTGCCCCATGAGAGTTCTCTATAAAAAATATTTTGGCAAATGTACAAACAACATTGCCAACCCATCAGAATTGTGCTCTTTGAAACATAGTTTGAATGCTTCGTAGTTTAGTTCGAGCAAGGACCTCAGTGTCTAGTACCTTATCCTGCCAGGTGATCTTCAGAATCTTCCTAAGACAGTTCAAATGGAAGTGGTTAAGTTTCCTGGCATGGTGCTGGTAGACTATTCATGTTTCACCAGCATACAACAATGAGGTCAGCACAACGGTTCTGTAAACCTTCAGTTTGGTAGTCAATCTATTACCTCTTTTCTCACATACTTTTCTTCAGAGCCTCCCAAACACTGAGATAGCTCTGGCAATGCGTGCATCAACCTCATTGTCAATGTGTACATCCCTGGAAAGTACACTACCAAGGTAAGTAAACTTATCCACAACATTCAAAACTTCTCCGTTTGTTATAACCAATGGTTCCACGTATGGATAGTGTGGTGGTGGCTGATGGAGCACCAGCTTTCTTGGTGTTAATTACTAGGCCAAAATTAGCACAGGCAGTAGAGATTTGATATGTACTTTTTTTGTATCCCAGCTTCAGAGGGTTCACTGAGTGCGCAATTATCTGGAAACAAAAAATCATGTACCATCACTCCCTCCACTTTGGACTTGGCTTGTAGCCTTTTCAAATTGAAAATTCATCAGTACAGTAGCTGACCTTGATGCTGTGTTCATTCTCACTGAAAGCATTTGACAACATGGCTAAAAACATCATGCTAAAAAGCATGGGAGCAAGCACACAATCATGTTTCACTGCATTGATGACTGGGAAAGTACGAGAGCATGGGCCACTATCTAGAACCTGGGCAACCATGCCATCATGAACTGACATACAAGACTGAAGAACTTCTCTGGGCAACAAAATTTCAACATAATTTTCTATAAGCCCTTATGACTAACTGTGTCAAAGGCCTTGTACAAATGTTGCGTACAGACCTCTGTTCTGCTCCTGGCATTTTTCTTGGAGTTGTCAGGCAGCAAACACCAGATTGATTAGTGGTATTGGGTGTGTTCTGGGAGCACCAGTACCTTGGTATGATGGCTGCCGAGTCCTTTTCAGGGCTGTTTTCCACCTTCGGTGCCTACCTACTACACCCAGCTCTCACCTGTGGCTCCAAGAAGCTGCAGTGTGAAGAGCAGATACACCCCAATAAACTGTTTTGGCAGACAGGCCAAACAAGGTTGAGGGTAACTGAGGGGTCTCAAACCCATTTGTGGGTGAGGAGGGTGTCTACCTCAAGCATGTGAAGAAGTCCCCTGGTGGAATGGGAGGATGAGAAGAATTTGTTTCAATGGCCATGAAGGCAGCTAAAGCAGGCAATGTGGAGCGCTTAGAGGTTGATTAGACACCAAAGACGCCAGGGTCATCTACTGCATCCTGAGCCATAGCTAGTCATCTTGATTCTGTCCTGCCACTGAACTATGATGAACTATGAGGAGAGAGTGAAGCTGATGTCTTTGAGCAACTCTGTCTCATTTAAATCCAATTTATGCACAAATCAAAAGACATCACCCATATATAAATATACCTATACTATAAACAAATTAGGGAAGCAAGGAATAGCTTACCTGTCAAATTGATGGAGAATGTAGGAATTTATGACCAAACAAGAGATAGAGAACATTATGAAATGCAAAATGGATAATTTTGATTACATTAAATTGAAAAGTTTTTGTACAAACAAAGCCAATGAAACCAAGATTAGAAAGGAAGCAGAAAACTAGGGAAGAATCTTTACAATTAGTGTCTGTGATAAAGGCCTCATTTCCAAAATATATAGAGAACTGAGTCAAATTTGCAAGAATACATGTTATTCCCCAATTGAAAAATGGTGAAAGGATATGAACAGGTAGTTTTCAGAAGAAGAAATTAAAACTATCTATAGTCATATGAAAAAATGCTCTAAATCACTATGAATTAGAAAAATGCAAATCAAAACAACTCTGAGGTACAAAAATCACACCTATCACATTGGCTAATATGACAAAAAAAAGAAAATGATAAGTGTTGGAGAAGATGTGGTAAAGCTCGAACACTAATTCATTGTTTGTGGAGTTGTGAACTGATCCTGCCATTCTGGAGAGCAATTTGGAACTATGCCCACAGGGATATAAAAATGTGCATACCCTTTGACCCAGCAATATATCTTCTAGGGCTGTATCTCAAAGAGGTCATAAAAATGGGGAAAGCGCCCACATGTACAAAAATATTCATAGCATCTCTTTTTGTGGTGGCCAAGAACTGGAAATTGAGGGGATGCCCATCAATTAGGGAATGGCTGACCAAGTTGTGGTATGTGAATGTAATGGAATACTATTGCACTATAAGAAATGATGAGCAGGCAGACTTCGGGAAAACCTAGAAAGACTTATATGAACTGATGCTGAGTTAAGTGAGCAGAACCAGGAGAACATTGTACATAATAACAGCCACAGTGTGTGAGGACTGATTTTGATAGACGTGGCCCTTCTCAGCAAAGCAAGGACCTAAAACTTTTCCATAGCACTCATGATAGAAAATGCCATCCACATCCAGAGAAAGAACTGTGGAGTTGGATTGCAGAGTGAAGCAGACTATTTTCTCTTTTGTTTTGTTTTGTTTTCTTTCTCGGTGTTTCTCCCATTCATTGCAATTCTTCTTTGCAACATGACTAATGTGAAAATGAGTTTAATAGAAGTGCATGTGTATAGCTCATATCAGATTGCATGCCATCTTGGGGAGGGAAGAGAAAGGAAGGGGAAGAAAATTTAAAACTTATGGAAGTGAATGTTGAAACTGAAAATAAATTGATTAAATATTTAAATAAAAAATTTTTAAATTGCTTTTACATGTAATTGGGGAAAAGAAAATATTAAATGAATGTAAAGGAAAAAACACAGGAGAAAAACTGAGTGAATTATAGAAATTTAAAAGTCATATCCTTGAACTAGAAACATTTACAGATGTAGCAAATGGCAGAATCCAAGAATCTGAGGAAAGATCAATAGTTAAAAATAAAACCAATAACCAGCTTGGAATTTTGTTTATTGTATTGAAAAAAAAAATCAACTAATGGATAAGCAGAACAAAGTAGCAGATTTTGAAAACAAAGCAAGAATCAAGAATTTATTAGCACCCGAAAGGACAGCAAAAAATAAAAGCAAAACATTGTAGCCAAGGACCTATTTAGAGAAAAATTTCCAAAATAGACAATATCAGGCAATAAACCCCACAAGAAAAGAAAATATCCAGGACTTCAGCATGGGAGAAAAATGGATTGAGATCTCAGAAGACAAAAAAAAGTTATACAGTATATTTTAGTTTCTAATCACAAAAGACTTTGCAGAATAAATAAAACTCAAACAACAAACACTCTGCAGTTAGAGAGAATATACAAAACTTCAACATGGAAAAATCCAAACTACAATTCACTAAGATCTAATTAATAAACTACAGAATTACAAAGATAAAGAAAAAGCTTTCCAACCATCTTGAAAAAATTATAACTTTTTTAAATTTATAATTATAAAATATAATAAATTATATTTTAATGTTAAATTTATTCTCAAGCTTTTTAAAAAATGTGTTAAAAAATGAAAAATCCCAGTTAGTAACATGTACTGAAGTCTTTTTAAGAATAGATCCCAAAGTACCATATGCTAAATTACAGACTTATTGTTTATAAGTAAATAAATAATTTGCTTTGAAGGCAACTAAAACCTGGAGGAATTTATTATCAAAATTCCACATTTATTCTTCACAATATCCCCATTGAACTAGGTTGAACAATTATTATTAACCCTACTTTACAGAAAAGGAAATGAGAGTTCGTAAATTTAGTTAGCTAAAAGAACCAATAATAAAAATAATAATAGCTACTATTTAGATAGCACTAAGATTTGCAAAGCATTTTACCTACATTATCTCATCTGATCTTTATGAAAACCTTGTTAATAGATTCTATCATCCCTCTTTTACAGATGAAGGAACTGAGGCTAAGAAACATTCATTGAATTTCCCAGGGCAACACACCTAGTAAGTGTATGGATCAGGATTTTTAACTCAGATTTTCCTGACTCCAAGTCCAGTGCCCAAGCCACTATGCCACCTAGTTATATCTATCCTTACCCAGTAAGTAAAAAGTTGGTATTGGAGCCCCTCTTCTATGTCATCAAACTCTTTTAGAATAGGATAGTAATGTCCAATCCCCATCGTATTAGGCTATGAGAAAGTGTCTGATTTAAATTCCAATACAAGGATTTTAGATCTGAGATGCAGAAAAGTATCCTGACTCTAACGGTAAAGAGTTGGAACAAGATTCCTATGAAGAATATGAATCTTCTATCCAATGATGATTTGACAAAGATATGTTGGCTTAGACCTCCTGCGCAACACATTGGGGGATGGACACGCTGAGTTTTGAGTATTCCTTTCAAGTCATAATTCTATAATTTCTCCTTTCATCTTCAGTAAAATTTCTCTGAAATACTTAAGTTGGTTTCTTTTGGCTCTAGTGACATCTACTGCTGTTAATGATATTTTCTTTTCCAGTGATAAATATTCCCACAAATGGACACCAACAATCCCTTAAGCCCCGTGAGAATGCTGTCAGTTACAAGACCTTCTATTTCAGTGAACTGAGTTGTCAATAGTCACAAAATATGGATGCAGATTAAAAACTAAATGTGTATGTTTGTAAATTATTGAAAACCAATATATCAAGAGGACGAAGTATCGGCATGGCATTTGCTACTCATAAAACAACATGTCAAGTTTGAATGGAAACTGAAGAATCTTGCTCAGTTATTGACATGGTAAAACAGCAACTGCAATCATTGTTCCATTTTAATACATAATTTCTAAAACTGGAAGATATATGGGAGAAAAATGGTTTTAATGCTAGAAATGGTACACATTTGTTAAGCTAAATATGCTCTTTCCCTCCTCTTCCCGGAAGGACTGAAGAGTAGGAATTTCAAATGGTTAAACTGAAATGTGAGGGGGATGTGAATGGATTTTTTAATAATAACAAGTAGAGACAGCTAGGCAGTAGAGTAGCTAGTGCTGGGTTTGGGTCCTCAGGAAGACCTAGTTTCGGATCTAATTTCATATATGATCCTAGGTAAGTGACTTACACTCATTTGTAAAATGAGAATATTAGCACATACCTCCTATAGGGTTTCTTCCTCATCTATTAAATGAGAATAATAACAGCACTTACTACCTTTGGTTGTTATGAAGACAAAATGGAGTAATGTTTTTAAAGTATTATATAATTATTATTAATGTTGCATATTATAGTTATGATGTGTTTGTGTTTTTTCCTCCTGCTGAATCATAACCTCTCTGAAAATAGGGACCAAATACTCATCTGCCTTATCTAAATTTTGTATATTCTACAGAAGTTAGCACAGTTGTAGTAAAGCCTCCCCCATTCTACGATATTTGTCAATATTATAGTTAACAATTGATACTTTTGATTGGTTTCAATGGGCATTCAGGCATAAAAATACAGCCTTCCCCTACTTAGTTCCAACTTACAGTGAGGGTCGCTAGTTATTGGAAAGCAACTTTCTATTAGAAATAGAGCAGGGTCACCTTTATTCAAGCCCGTGATCCCCCTGTGGCTCATATAGACTGGATTAGTAGGTAGTTTGCTATTAAGAATTGGGCTACGTAACCTCAATTCAATAAAGGTCACTTTAAAAGCAGTTGGTGGAGCATAGTATAGAGAATTACTCCTCGGTGCAAATCTGGCCTCAGTTACCTAATAGCTGTGTGACCCTGGGGAAGTCACTTAACCTCTCTGCCTCAGTTTCCAGAACAATAAAATGGAGGCCATAATAGCACCTACTTTTCAGGGTTGTTATGAGGATCAAATGAGCTAATATTTGTAAAGCATTTATCCAGTTCCTGGCACAGAGTAGTCATTTAATAAATACTTATTCCCTTCCCACTCCTCTAAAGACAGAGTCAGAAATATTGCTCCAATCATAGGGAAAGTTGCTGACAAAAGAACATTCGATCTCAGCCAGAAATCCCATGACTACAAGTGAGCAGCAGGAACTTCCCTCTTCTGGAGTCTTCGCCTTTGATGTTGTTCTCTCTTCCCCTATGTTTGGCTATTAAAAAAGAGCAGACATTTGCTTTTGTTCTGACTAAATTCTCTGGCCTGTTTTCTTCTCTTACAGAGAAGGTAAATTTTGCACTCAAGCACAGGAGCACCACTCTGTAGACGCAAGTGGAGAGAGAATTAATTCCCTTTCTAGAAGCCAGTTTTACTCACATTGTGCTTGATATATTAGAATGGGAGCTCTTTGAGAGCAGGGGCTATTTCACTTTTTTTTATATGTATCTTTGGAAAGCATATAGTAAGCACTTGCTAAATGCTTTATTCATTCATTCCTATAATGCTATTTTGAAAATAAGAAGACTAGAAAACATAAAGTCAACTGGTGCTACATATTCCAAGATTCCCTATCTGGCAGGCTAACACACTCAGAAATCCTCTTTCTGTGTTTTATGAAGTTCAAGTATGAACAAAGGGAATCCAGGAAGGGAAGAAATACCGTGGCAGATACAGGAGGAACAGCTGGACACTGAATATTTAACTATTGTGTGTTTAAAGACAGCAATAGTTTTCTTTTTTTTTCATTTAGCAAAACATTAATGAACAAACATTAGAAAATACAGAAATCATTGGCATGTTACTCTTCATGGCAACGTGTAAATATAGATGAAAATATTCTTCAAAAATCACTAAATAAGGGCTTTTTGAGAGCAGGAAAGGAAAAGAATTTTAACATTAATATTATAGTAATATAGCATCAAGATCATGATCTAAAAGGTACAAAAGCTCTCCCCAAAGATGCAGAGTTCCAGGTTCATCCATTTCATTTGTACTTATATAAGTATCTAGAAGACTGGAATTTCTTAAACTATGAGAACTCTGCTTATAACTAACATTTATTTTAAGATTAGTAAAGAATTTTATGGATATTATCTCATTTGAGCCAAAGAGCCCTGTGAAGTACATGCTGCAGATGTACCAGGTTTTGTTCTACATCTCATGCTTAATAAGGCTTTTGTTATCCATCTGTAGGGATCCCTTTGCAGGTATGGTATAATTCTCAGGCTGATACAAATTGAGGACAAACACACCAAATCCCTCATCCTTCAGCCTATCAGTTGATTTTTTTACCTTATAAAGTCTCTAATGTCAGGTTCAAAGACGAGCAAAGAATATATTTTGATATTTGCTTATAATTTTTAAAAAGTAAAATGTGTCAGTTAATTAGCTGAGATTGCTCCCTATTTTAAATAAAATTGAAAATCTCTTTTCTTAAATGCTTTCAGTCTCAAATCTCAGCTTCATGGGTTTAGATAAATTCAATGTTGCTGTTTACATAATTTATTAACAGTGACAAATAATGCAAAGAAATATATTAATATTTTAACAAGGTATAGCAGCAAGAGAAGTCTCAACCAGTCACATCTAAAGATCAACTAGAACTGACGATCCTTCTAAAATATAGTAACCAAATCCAGCAATTTAATTTTCTCAGGATGGCAGTTAAAGTCTATGAGAATGTCTTCTTGTCAGCATAAGAATTAAATTCCGTTCTCTCAGTTTCCCTCTCCAGACTCTCTAAAAGATGGCAGTTAACTCTCATAATCCTCTACAGACTCTTTGTCTATGGCAGTTAACTCTCCAAACCTCCTCAAGAAGATATTTCTCTTTGTCTTCTTTCAGTCCTGACATAGACTCTCTCAGATAGGTACTTAAGCTGTCAGTCCCCAATATTCCATACCCTTTCTCTCTTAAGGGTACAATAACAATATTAAAGTTATCTATGAGAGAGTTATTTAAATCGGGGCTACCCGAGTATTATCATTCTCATTTTATAAGTGAAGAAACCCAGAATCACAAAGGTCAGTGACTTGCCTGTAGGTATATAAATAATCAACAGTGAAGGTGGGAATTAAAACTAGGTCTTCCTGGTTCCAGGTCCAGTACTCTATCCACCACGCCTGTAGCACTAACGTAGCATTCACAGCTCCTACAGCAGCCACGAAAATGCCAGCACAATTCTGTATCATAAAACATAACAGACTTTCCACATGGAAGGCAGAACCAAAACATTTATTCAGACATCAGAAAGCCAAATCTATCATAGTAACCAAGGTTTGTTGTTGTGCTTGTTTTCAAAGAAGACCATGACATCAGAGAAATGATGATATGACTTGCACTTGACTTTGTTTTGAGTGAGGGAAGGCTGTGCAAGGTCACTTTATAGTAACAAAGACATCTATACACAATAACAATGCAGAAGGCACCACCATCCCCAAGTCTTCTCCCTGCTAGGCTACCCACAAACCAACTCCCTTAAACAAAATCACAAATAAGCTCTCTCATTCATGCTAGCCAGCTGCCTCCTTGCCTGCTTTCTTCAGTTCTGACTAGACTGACCAATTTCCTCTCAGCTCTGCTCTAACTCTTCCTCTTTCTGTTCCACCCTTCCTGTTCCACCCTTTCAGCAAACTCTTCCCTCCACAGACTCATGTGACTCAGGCTTCCATGTGACCCAGGCAGGTCACATGGGCCTATTAATGAATGGGAAAGATCTTCCCATTTAAATTACCATTACAATGCCCTATTGTACAAAGCAGAAACCTGGATAAATAGTTGTAGTGACAAAATAAACAACAATATAGTAACTATAGCTGTATACTGTAGTGAGACCATTAAAACACTACTATAATAGTCTTTATGCAAATAGAGGCAATATGATAGAGTAGAAAGAGTATTGGCCTTTCTATCAAGATTTGAATTTGACCCCTGCCACTTCCACTTACAAGTCATACAATCGCAGACAGCTCATTTAGCCTTTCCATTGTTTGTCCCTTGTTTTTGAAGAGGACCAAAGATCACAATTTGATGTCTTGACTCATGCATGAATTAAAATTAAGCCAAGCAGAGTTACACAAAGTCATCAGCCTTACTTATGTCTTCCAGAGTCATCAAAATCCAGTGGCAAGACAAAGTCAAAATGACTGATGATGGTCAGGGATGCAGGGGATGATCTTGGGGCAGACATTCCCTTAACTCACAGATAGGTTTGAGGTCCATTGGTTACCCTCAACCTGGTTTAGCCCATTTGCTGAGACAGTTCTACTGGGGTTCTACTGCACATGCTACAGCCTCCTGGTGCCACAAGTGAGTGCTGGATGTCAGGTGGACATCAAAGGTGGATAAGCAGCCCTGAAAAGGGCTTGGCAAGCCCTTACACCAAAGGTGCTAGTCCTCCCTGAACACCCAATTTAGCCTCTGTACAAGTCTATTAAATGGGAATAATAATATTTTCTCTACCTATGTTGCAGAATTGTTGAGAGAAGAAACTCCAGATGTGAATTATCATTATTAAGGCATCAACAGAGCTTTGACAGTAGAGCCATAAGCCATATTTACACATTCCATTCACTTCCATTCACCAATAAAGGTAAATTGTAGACAGAAGGGTTTCAGTCAAATTGATTTCATTTTTCACTTCTAGCAAATAGCAGTCCTCATGTAATTTGTAACAAGGTAGTAAGTAAGGACTACATTTTATAAACTGAGTCACCATCATATTTGCTAACAAATGTTGATCAACCATCTACTAATTACAGAATGGGGGATCATCCTGGATAACTCTTCCCAAGTACTGACAATAATTTTGTAAAACATGAGAATACATGTATGAACTGATGCAGAGTGAAATGAGTGGAGCCATAACAAAATATATCATAACAGTAACCATGATTCCAGAGCACTCAAGATGAAACAAGCTACCCACCTCCTGATAGGGAATATATATGTGTGTGTATGAGTGTACATATGTCTATAACAGGTGTTTGATTTTCCTTGTTTTCTCATTTGGGAGGTGGAGAAATGGGAGAGAGAGAATGCTGATCTGAAAACCTCTTTTAAAAGAAAGTATTCTCTGGATGCAAAGTTTATGTAAACCTGCACCTATGGAAAAGTCAGGAAGGATCATTATGGATGACAATAGAAAAGAGACCTTTGCAAAAAACATGATATGCCAGGCCTAGAGGCCTGAGGGCTACCCGAGTCTTGCCTTACCTCTATCGCAGGTCTTCGGTTGGCCAAACCAGATAAACGTATGAGAGAAGAGACTTTCCGGAGTCGAACAAGGGTTAAGCTTTTATTCAGGGTCCTGGTTACAAGTGCAGGGGAATTCTTCCTTAGGAGGGAGCGAGGAATCTCCCAAGGAGGCAAAGATCTTATAATAAGAGATTGGAAGCAGAAGTGTAAGTGGGGAGAGAGGGGGAAGGGAGAGCGAAGAGAGGAAAAATGGAGCCTTCTGTCCTGTAACGACCCCTCCCGAGCTAAGACAGCCTTCAGGCTTTCCTGATCCTAATTAAGCTCTCCGGCCACATAGTTTGCACCTGAATACCGAGCCTGTTAGATAACAATAGGTGTGCCCAGATCCGGGACAGTCTCGAGGGGGATGCTCCTCCCATCACGTTTCTCACGGGAAGAGGCGGAAATACACAAGATTGCTCGGTCTCACTCCTCGATTCCCGGCTGTTTTCTGGGGGGCCTCATGAGAACTCTAAGATTTAGAAGTTCCCACCTTTACCCACCCTAGACTGTCCACATGGAATTGAGCTTCCACCCCCAACAATGATACACTATAAAGAAAGTGTTATGCCAAATGATATTGAGATTTATATATATAAAGAGATATATAGATATGTATGTGTGGATATATAAAGAACATCAGTAGTCAGCACTGAATTCATTTTCATGTTGAAAGGTCTAAGATCCTAATAACCTCTACAGAACACTATCACGTTCTTTATAACTTAGGAATATAAAAAAGACTAAACATTACTGCCTGTCCTGAAGAAGTCTTCTCTAGTTTATTTGTTTATTATTTAATTAGATGAGTATGTTGAGATCATGCCTGTTGCTGCTAAGAATTAAACCATATGCAATAATATGAAAAAGTCTCTGAATGTCAAGATTTGAACATAATCAAGAGGCAACTGGATGGTATAGTGTATAGCAGTCAGACTTGGACTCAGCAAGACCTGAGTCTGGGAAATAAAGAATCCAATCTTTAGAGATATTTCTAATAGCAAACTTTAAAATATAACTTTAGCAGTTAACAGATTACATTTAAGTTAACTGAGAATCTCACTTCTCTACAATCTCCAATGACTCGGAATAAGTGACTTGCCACAAGGCTTCTCCAGTGGGTTGCTGACCTGGAGTTGAATCTCTGGCTCCCTAGTTCAGTCTTCACAAGAGTATACTTGTATTAAACTTAAATAAATGACATCAGAAGCTTTAAAATCTGAAATACGACTAATATAATTATTAGACTTGCATAAAATACTTGACACACCATACATTATCAGTGCAAGCGAAAAATATAAAGCTTCCCTCCCCCCAAAAAAATGTAAGATTCTTGAAAATAGGGCTTATTTGATTTTCTTTGTACTTGTACCTCCAGTGCCTAGCGTAGTATGTGTCAAATAGTCAGTACTTAATGGAGGTGAGTTGATTGACTGACTGATTGAAAAATAAAATATAATAGACCAGCTTTAGTTGGAACAGGGGGCCTTCATCATGCTCACCAGTCCCCACCTCTACAGACCCATGGTTGAAGAACGGTGTAGGTTTGGGAATGTCAGGAGATGGGATGCCCTGTTAATGTAATTTAATACATTTCTTCTGGTTAGTTTTCAGCAAACCTCTATAAGATTTAACAACACATTAGATGTGTGAAGTAAATGCAAATAGTTGAAGATCATACTATCAGGCCTCTAGTCATTCAGGTTTGAATCCCTGGAGTCATCCTCAATTTCCTGAAGGAACACTCAACCAAGGATACCGAGAAGGAGCAGTCAGACAGATAACAAGAAAACTAGGAGGATGAAAGTGTCATAGGCTATAGAAAGGTCAGAAGCAATGAGGCCTGAAAAAAGCCCATTAGATTTGGCAATTAGGAAATCACTGAGGAGAACAGCATTTTAATGATGAAGTCAGAAAGTCACATTGCAGAGAGTTTAGCATCAAGTAAGAGGAGAGGAAATGGAGACACAGATTGCAGACAGCTTTCTGAAGAAGGTTAACCACAAAGGGGAGGAAGATAGAGGATGACAGTTAATGAGGATGGTTGGAGTAAATGATGGTGTGGGGTTTTTTTAGTATTTTTTAAGGATGAGTGAGACACGGTCATGTTTGTGGGCAGTAGGGAAGCAGTTAGTCAATAGAGAGGGAGTAACTGAAGATTAGTCAAAGAGTGGGGATAATTAAGGTGAGGGGGCAATCTACAGGAGAAAATAGGATGGAACAAGATTAGCAGTGCACACAGAGAGGTTTTCCTTGTCAAAGAGAAGAGCTACCTCTTTATATGAGATGGAGTCAAAAGAGATAGGAGAGAAAGAAATCTGACATGAAATAAAGAGGAGGGGAGAAGAGAAACTCTCAGAAAATGGTCTCGGTCTCTTTCAGGGAAATATGTGGCAAGGTCCTCCACTCAGATGGTGAAGGGAGGGGTAGCCATTGGAGGCTTGTACAAGGATGAAAGAATTTAGAATATCAACATGGTGAAGGTGACAGTAATTAGGGATATGAAAAAAATTACCTTGCTAAAGCAAGCACCTATTGGGGCTATGTAACATAAATATGTAGTGGACCCCCGACCAATTTTTTCGCCACATACAAGTTGAATAAAATTTAAGTCATACATGTATAAGGTTTTAAAATATTAGTGAGGAGAATGGCACGGAATGAGTTTTAATTTAATCCATTTTCTTACATTACTAACACTTTAAAAAATTGAGTTTTTCATCAAGAACAAAAGGAAGACAAGAATAAATAAAACATTTTTGAATACACAGAAGAAAATTAAATGTAGGTCAAATGATCAGAGCAATTTTGTTTCTAACTCATTAAATTTGATACCCAATTTTTGAAAACAAACTGTATACAACAGTTCATGATATCACACACACACACACACACACACACACACACACATTTATATATTTATATATTCTTTGTATTCTTGAAATATTTGTGTCTATACGTGATTAAGTTTATAATTTGAAAAAAAATACAAATAGGTTCAAATTGGGTATGGCTTGAAGAAACCAACATGGTTCCAAATCATTCCCACTCCAAAAGAGGCCATGGCAACTCTTGAAATACTCTGAGCACTCATGCTCTCAGAGTGTGGGGAAAAAAATAAAACTATATTATTGGTTTATCTGTCAAAGCTTTCCTGCCTCCCAGGTGTCATCTGGACAAGGGATGACCACAGTTGCTTCATGATTAGAACAGAGATTTGAAATCTTTCCTAGTTCACATCAAGTGTCCTGAAACTAGGACAAGGCCTTATTCTGGGAGGCATAGGCCAATGCATTTCTTCCAAAATTTAATGCTCTGCCAGTGCACCTACAAGGTCAAATAAGTCAATCAGACAAAAGAGTCATGAGGAAGAAATAGTAATGGTCACCACAGATCTTTAATAATATTGTAGAATGGTAGAGAGAGTGCTAAATATGGAGTCAAGAAGTACTGGGTTTGAAAGCTGCCAACATTCACTCTACATGTGGCCAAAAGGAAGCCCCTTAGCTTCCCAGAGCTTTAATTTCCTCATCTGTTTAATGGCTTATATAATATCCTTTATAGCACCTACCTCACAAGACAGTTGTAAGCACATGTGTGATAATGTGTATAAAGCAACATGTAACAAATATTACCTACTATTAAGATGAATTATTGCAACAAAAGCATCCTCAGATTTTGTTAGAATTTTGTGAGAAAGTAATAGTGCATGCTTAAGCGTAATTGCTGCTGTTGGTGTGACAGTTGTACAGAGATCAATGAATCGTTGTAAATCTTCCTTGTTCTTACTGTAAACTTTTTGAAAAATGATTGTCCCAATCTGTATTTTAAGTCAAACATACAGTAGTTTATACATCTCCAAGTTCAAGAACCATTGACGGTGATTACCTCATTCACTTCTAACCACCTTGTGAGGTAGACAGAGCAGGTCTTACTACTTTCATACACAGATGTGTATGCTGAGGTCAAGAGGTTAAACAACTTTCCCCAGGGTCAAACAGCTTTTAGTCAGAAGAACCAGCATTAGATCCTAGGATAAATCTAGTTTCTTTCTCACCATTGCATCGACCACTGTAGGATTAGAACCTTTCAAATCCATTTCCCCTAACGCTGAAATCCCGTAAATATCAATGCAGAGGCAGTGACTGTATATTTAGAACTAAGATTAAATTATCTGAATGTGTCTGGCACTGCCAAGTACTGACATCCTTGTCACTGTTCATTCAACACCTCTGCCATCAGTTAAGCAAGAAAAAGGCAAAAAATACAGCAGCCCCAGAATGGCATGTAGTACAAAAGTAACCATAAGACTGACAGAGACTTGAAGTACAGTCTCATGTGATATGACAAAGCATGTAATGGAACTGAAATTGGCCCCCTTGTTGTAAGTAAAAGCTTCAATTTTGTAAGTGTTATAGAATTCTGCATTCTGTTTGACAGTTTGGTTTAACATCAATGGCTGATTCCATAGTGTTAATGGAATAAGAAGATGAGAAAACATCAGTAAGAAAGGCAAACGTGCGAGATTCAATCTGATTTCCTATGGGAAATTATCTTTTTCACATTGTTATGAAATTTTAGGGGTCATCCTGACTGCAACATGTTCAGCTCTGTTTCCAAAACATATTTGCAGAGCTCTTCGGATCTATGTCTTGGGACAGAGAAGTGTTGGTGTGGGCCAATGCCAAATAAGATGGTATCAAAGAAGCTACGTCATTGTATTTCTTCAGTACTTTATTGTCTCCTTCAACAATACAGCAAACATTTGTCAAGTCTTTGCTCCTCTTCTTCTCCTATATCCTCCACACATCCTATCTCTTGCCAAAGTAGATATTTCTATAGTGAAATTTGCCACAGAGGACTGCTTGTTTTCCTAACTGCCATATGACCATGAGAGTAGCTACCATAAGCTACTGTAAGATTTTTTAAATGATTATAATTAAAATGTTTATAGCAGCTCTTTTTGTAGTGGCAAAAAACTGGAAATTTCAGGGACACCCATCAGATGGGGAATGGCTGAACAAGTTATACTGTACTACTGTGGAATACTACTATGCTATAAGAATTGATGAGCTTAATGATTTTAGAAAAACATGGACAGACTAGTGTGAAATAATGAAGAGCAAAATGAACAGGACCAAGAGAACATTATATACTAACAGCAATATCTTTTTAAGTACAACTTTGAATGACTAAGTCATTTTGACTATACATTTCCAAATTAACTACAAAAGATGTGAAAGAAGATGCTATCTACAACTAGAAAATGAATTGACAAATAGAACTATGTATGGAGTGATTATATATATATACATATGTATATACATACATATTTGTTTCTAATGGTAGCCATCTCTAGGATGGGGGGAACAGGGAGGGAAGATAAAAAAAGAAACTTACATTACAACTTTACTATATATTTAAAAGGAATGTTCTACATAATAGATTTGCAGTTTCATGTACAATCATCTTTTTTTTTCTATGTTGTGGAAATGTTTGTTTTATTTCATCAATTAAAAATAAATAAGAACGTTTTGAATTATTATAAACTTTTTTTTAAAAAAATGATTCTCCCCATCTGTATTTTAAGTAAAATATACATTTATATAAGGTACAGCTTACATCTCCGAGTTCCAAAACGACTGACATTGACTATCTCATTTGAGATAATCATAACGGACATTTTCTACTTTGCAGCTTTCCCACTGGATCATTCTCAACCCCATTCCCATAGGCAGGAGAATGGGCATGGCCCTGAATTCTGCTCCTAGCTCAACTACCTTCTGTATATCACTTACAATGAATTATAGAACCTTGAAAATGCAAGAGGGATTGTGATGTAGTGGCAAGACCAATGAACTTGGAGCGAGAAGACTTGAGTTCAGTACTGATTATACTATTTGCTGGTTGGGTGATCTTGGGCAAGGCACTTAACTTCTGAGCCTTGGTTTCTTTATTTCTGAAAAATGAGTAAAAAGTATTGGTACTACGTCACAAGGGATTATGAGGTCCAAATGAGATAATGTAGGTAAAATGCTTTATGAACTGCAAAACCTTTTATGTCTAATACAGTTGCTGGAGCCACTCCACCAATCCTCCTCACACTGGCAGGTTAGGTCCCCAGAAGGTAGCTACTACATCCTATCTGGGTTCTGACAGGCTTTAAATGACTGAGGGTGGTTCTCTAATAATGGCCCACAAGCCCCAAATCAGTGTGCTTTCCCTCATGATTATCAGTTGATATCAATTAATCTGCTAGGCGATTAGCATTTAGAAGGGGATGTTTAATGTTATTATTGTAAGAATAACTGGCTTAAAACATCCTCCTAAAAGTATGTGAAATACTCTCCCACAAGAACATACAGAACCCAGGGGCAGCTAGGTAGTGCTGTGAGTAGAGCACTGGTTCTGGAGTCAGAAGGACCTAAGCTTAAATCTGGCCTCAGACACTTGACACTTATATGTGTGACCTTGGGCAAGTTATTTAATTCCAATTGCCTAGGCTTCCCCCTTCAAAAAATATATATGTATATTTATACAGAGACCAGCTGAAAGTAGGTCCAACCCAAGATGGTAAAGGATAATAAAAAGATAACTCATAGCTCTTAACTGCTGGAAATTTTTTTCTCCCCTTCATGGAAATTCAGGAAATTCCCCTTAGGCGTACTACAGCTTTTCTACTGGGCTACTTATAAAATACTGAAGTTGTTTTTCTTCTGTGTATCTAATTTGTCTTTGACTACTGGTGCATGCACACAACGCCACCAGTGACTGATGCTCCAGGCAAAGTGTGAGGGCACTCCATGAAAAGTCCAAATCTCTGAAATCAGCGTCTACTTTTGGTCATGGGAAAGGGGCAGAGATCAAAACCAAGGCTCTTCTCTCCTCCATCCAAGTGATTTATTCTCAGGACTTTGGCTTGAACCACATTCATCATTAAGCTACCTGATGCTCAAATACTTGATTCCAAACTAATTTGTTGAGCATGACCAAGAATCTTCAACAAAACTGAACCTACTTTTGTACAGTCTCATTTCATATCATCCAATGGTTTTCAAGGATTTTTAAACTGAGCAAGGACTAAAGTCCTTAATTGAGTGATTAATTGATTGATTGATTCAAAAGGTGCTCTCACCTGGTTAAGGTAATTAATTTTAAATCAGGTGGGGCAATTGATTCAAAAGACACCCCCTTGCCATTATGTATAAATATAAGCTACTATTAATAATCAAAGGTACAACCTAAGTAATGTGAAATTCATTAGTGACTATTTCCACAGTGATTTCATACCTTGTGATTTCATACCTGAAACAGCCACTCATCACCTCAGCTCTTTATAATTGCTTCCTTCCTTCCTGCTTACTTTATATACTGCCTTCTAATAGAAGTTTGGGTTTTTTTTTCCTGATGCCTCTCCAGTTGTTAGTGCTTTCTAAATTATCACGCTTTACTTAGTGATCAAATTATCAATATTAACTTATCTTTGTAAATATTGTATTCTCTCCCCCAACCCTTTGAGAATATAAATTTCCTGAGGACAAGGACTATTTCATCTTTGTCTTTGTGTCAGCAGCCCTTAGCAAGTTCAGTACTGTGAAGGCATTAAGTGCTTAAGAAATGCTTTTCAAATTGTCCAGTCCCTCTCAGTCTCTCTGGGATGCAGTTTCATCATCTGAAAAACAAGGAACTAGAAATGATCTCCAGCATCCCTTCCACCTCTAAATCCCATGGTCCTATAATAACGTTATTGACCTGCTTTCCCTTCAGAGTAGTTTGGTCAGGCATTATTGCTGTTGTTGTTCAGGTCCTATGAATTTTCATAAGCATAGGGAAACTCCTGATGTTGAAATTCCCTTCACCAATGGAGTAAATGAAATAAGTTATTAAGAACATTTTGCAAAAATTTAAACAGTAGACAAATGAAATGCAGTATGATTATATAAAGGAGAGAATTGGACTAGCTCAATTTTCAAGTTTTATTCTCTCCTTTACAGATACACACACACACACACACACACACAGTCACAAAAATTTTTTTCCAGCTCCCCCCAAAGTTGCTCTATCTTTCCACTTTGGCAAACAGATTCTTTCTTCTTTGCCCCTTCTCCTCTTTCCTCTGCTTTGCCCCTATTCTCTGTACCCTCCCACTCATGTATGAAATCTATAGGGCCAAAGGCTGTTATTTAATTTTTTCTGCTACCCTGAGCTCATGCTGTGGCAGCAGAACCACATACTATCTGGCACATTTTTATAGTAGTGGTTGAAAAGTTCAATGCAACTCAAAGGAAAATTTTAGAGGCATGTGTTATGTCCCCAAGACATGCACATGGGAGCACACAGACATGCGTACACACATGATCAAAACAAACAAAAAAACCCAACACATCAATATGTAAAAAGTCATAAGATCAAGGTTATTTAGCTTAGATAGGATTGCAACTTTCAGGAGCCAAGATGGTGGAGTGAGCAATAGATTACTGTCTTTTTCCCATTCTCATCCCTGTACACCCATAAAACAGTGCCCCAGAACAGATCCTGCAATAGAGGGGCCAGTGGAAAAATGGGGTGGAGCATTCTTTTGGTCCAGGAGATTTTGAGGATTGGCAAAAGAGGTCCATTTAACTCAGGTAAAAGGCAAAAGCATTCCAGGACAGGAGGCCTCCCAGCAAGACAGCAGCAGGCTCCACCTCCCCAAGCCAGCAAGAGATCCTGAGCCCCAGAGGGCTGAAGCAGGCAAATGCCAACACCAGCAGCCACGATGTGCCTTAACATAGCCAAGGGAACTGTCAGACTCCAGCTTGAAGGATCACCACATAGCTCAGCACAGCCCCAGGTAAGGAAGGCATCCTCCAGCAGCTCAGACCTGGGGAAATGCAAAAAAACTCATCTGGCCTCAGCACACACCAGACACCACCTCTAGGACCCCCCTCAGCACCAGGTAAGTTGCCAAACACTGACAGTCTCCAGTGGCCTACACCTGAGACCCCAGGGCACAGAGCTAGTGACCAGGGCCCTGACCCCCAGTAAAAGAAGCTTGGGACAGTGCTCCCTCTGCTCCAGCAGGAGAGCTCAATTTTAAAAGCCACGAAATAAGCAAAGAAAAAACAAGAACAAACACCGACCACAGATTGTTTCCATGGGGACAGGGAAGATCAAAACACAAGCAAAAAAGAGGACAACATCCTCAGTATTCTCAAATCCAAAACCTCAAAGAGCCCCAAGTCCAAAAATTCTTCTTGGAAGACTTCAAGAAGGCTTTTAAAAGTCAAATAAGAGAGAGAGAAGAAAAATTGGGAAAAAGAAGCAAGAGGTATGCAAGAGAGAGTCAACAGCTTGGAAAAGGAAGGACAAAAATTGAATATAGAAAGCTTAAATCATCCAACAAAAACAAAAAAAAAAAATGACCTGCCTTTGGTTGTTGTAGAAACTTAAGGTAATTAAATATACTTCTGTATAAAGGCAGCTGATGGTTCCAAGAATAGAGCTCTGAGCATGGAGTCAGGAAGATATCAGTTTAAAAGCAGCCTCACTAATAACTAGCTGTATGACCCTGGACAACTCACCCTTTATCTGCCTCAGGTTCCTCATCTGTAAAATGGGAATTATGGTAGCATCTGCCTCACAGAGTTGGTTTGAATAACCAATAAGACAATATTTATAAAAAGTACTTAGCGCATTGCCTGTCACATAATAGGCGCTATGTAAATGCTTATTCCCTTACCCTCTTCAGTCTTTGGTAATGGTCAGCATACAGAGATAATGTGTCCAGGAATCATGCATGGTACAGTTTATAGAACCTGCACTAGGAGTTAGCTAGGTTTGCATTTAATACCACCTTCTCCACTCTTCTCACTCTACCCCTGGTACTTTCTAGCTTTGTGAACATTGCATTAACTTCTCAGAGATCTATTTACTCTTCTACAAAATGAGAATAAGTCCCTCCCTCACTACTTACCTCAGAGATGTTGTGAGGATCAAAGGAGATAATAATAAACAAAGCAATTTGAAAACCTGAATTCACTATATGAGTACTATTGGAGGCAGTATAGATAGTGCAAAGTTAGCTAGTCTCAAAGACCGAAGTCCAGGATCTGAGTCCTGCCTCTGATACAAAATGGCTGTGTGACTCTGAGCAAGTTATTTAACCTCTCCTTGCTGTAGGAAGCTCTTAACAATGGGAAGGGAACAAACATCTATTAAGCACCAACTATGTGCCAGGAACTATGCTAAAAACTAGAAGAACCCTAGGAGGTAGGTAGTATTATTATCCCCATCTTATAAATGAGGAAACAGGCAGGCAGAGGTTAAGTAATTTGTCTAGTATCACACAGTTAATCTAAGACTAGATTATAGAAGTCAAGTCCTCTTGACTTCAATCCAGCACTTTACCCACTGAACCACCTGGTTTCCTCTAAGGCTATGAGTTGCAAAGAAAGTATTTACCTGGATTAGCTGAGAGTTTCCAAGGCTAGGAGTTCCCTAAACAAATAAAAGCACAGGTACAATCTCTATTCTTCTCATTATTACTTTTATCATTCTATGTTGAGATGTTATTTGCAAAGGTACTTTTCAGAATTCAATGTTTTTCAGAACTAGTGAGTATATTACTGTAGTTGTAAAGTTATCTGCCACATTAGGGGATCAGGTTAGAAAACGACCCTTTCAGATGTCCATCCCTACAACAAATCATTGATGATTATTTTTTCTTTTTGATAGGACTCATAAAATCACCATGGCATTAGTATCAAATTAATCTGTTACAAATTAGCATTACAAATTTTGAATTTCATTAGGAATTACTTAAATGACCTCAACATTTAATGAAATATTTGATAAGAAGCATTTACAGAACATTGTTAATAGAATTTCAGATTACTAAAAACAATAGTATTAAAAATAATTTTGAATAATTAGAAAAGAACAGATGTATCAGTAAGCACCCCAACAAACACAGGGAGGCCTGCTATCACAGATTCTTAGATCTGCATTCATAAAAGGAAGACAACTTTCAAGGGGTTAACAATCACTTTAATCAAGCACAGGCATCATTCCTTTAACCAAGTACATATATTACACAGTTATTTCAGGGAGTTAGTACCTTGAATTTCAAAGAAAATACAGAGAAATCAAAGGATCAACAGACATGTCTTCCTCTGCCTAAATTCAGCAGACAATTGGACTCCAGCTGGGTGACCATAGTTACCAGAGAGGGAAACACAACATCTGGGTACTCAAAGTTGGGGGGGGGGAGGAGTGGTTCCTTAGTGGCTTCCCAGAGTCCTCATCTGGCACTCATATCTTCTTACCAAAAACTAAGCCCCAAAGTAAAACCTCAACTCAGAGTATTTATACCTTTTTTTAGAGTCAGAGGACATCATAATCCTTTGATCCAGTGCCTCAATAGAGAAAACAAAAGGTACTTGGAACCCTCCAACAAAACAACTCTCCTAATCAAGCTTCCCACAATGGGCAGGTCCATCAATGGGTGGGAAAGACCTTTAATCACATTAAAATAATTAAAAATACATATATTATTTCTAGTTAAAGAAACTCTTGTCTCTGCACTTTACTCCTTGTAAAGACTCTTGATTGATAAAGGCAATCACATAAACGTTCAGTCAGAGGCACTTGATTATACTAAAACAAAAAAAGCAAAAGATTCTATTTCTATTGCCATCACAACATATTAAAAGAAATAACTGTAAACCATTGAGGTAAAAAAAGGATAAACACAAAAAATCTATAAACTCAGATATTATATGTGATAGTGAGATGAATCAATTAAATTAAAGCATAAGGTCATTAATTAACCCACCTGCCTAGCATATTTATGGATCAGAATAAATTAACTGAACTGGAATTATTGAGTAGAGTTGAGTGAGAGCTTTTCTGAATTGAATTGCTGACTTAAGTGAAGATAACTTGCTCCAAATAACTGACACAAGAAGAGTAAAATTCCTATAGCTTTGAAGCAGTTATAGAAAGATGAAGGTCAGATTGGTGAAGAAAAATAAATGAATGCTTTCAAGATAACCCAAAGAAATTCTCTCTGGGCTTCCCATGGTTAATAGACCACATAAAGCATCTTGGAGGTACAACATGACAATTGAGTAACAATGTACTGTTAACCTAATCTTGGATTTCCATGTTCAGTGTTTCTGTCTGCACTATATTTCAAACCGGATGAGTGTGGCAAAAAGTTACATCCATAATGAAAATATTGATCAACTGTATTTTACTTAAATGATATTTTCTCTTGTCAAAGTTGTTGGAGTTCTACAGGTTCCAGAAATACTGCTCAACTCTAAGTCACATTCTTCAGTACAAGTTACATTCTCCATTACAAATATCCCTAAAGAGAATGCTCTATTTAATTTGTTTTTATTAAATCTGAGATAAAATCAGAACTGATTTATTCAGCATTCAATCAATTCTGGTTTGTACAGTCAACCTCTCTTCTATTATTAGACTCTTGAAGTTAATTTTTTTTTTACTTTTCCCTTTCCCTAACTTCTCCCATCCAATAATTTGCCAACTCCTGCCAATTCCTTTCTTGTAGCATTCCTCCTACTTGTCCCTTCTTCTCTATTTTCACTGAACTAGTACGTGTCCTCATTATGACCCATCTCTACTATTTTGGTAGTGTCTTAACAGTTATCACAGTTCTACTATAAACCCTCTGGAATCCATCGTTCATAAAACTGACAAAATATTCTATTTACACATAGATCTGGTCATGACACTTCTCTGTCTAAAAATATTCAGTAATTTTCTCTTGCTTCCTGAGTAAAGATCAAACACTTTTGCTAGGCAAAGTCCTTCACAATATGATCCTAGCTACCTTTCCTTATCTTAAAATAAAATCTCTGTCCACTCTAAGCTTTCATTAAATTGATACTATAATAATAACCATTTATATAACACTTTACAAAGGTTAATTCATTTGAACCTCTCAGTAACCCTGTGATGGAGGTACTGGTATTATTCCCATTTTACAGATAAGAAAACTGAGGCAGGCAGAGGTTAAGTGACTTGCCTAGTATTATATGTCTAGTAAATTTCTAAAGAAGGATTTGGAGTCAGGAACACCTGACTTCAAATCCAATGCTTTCTTTACTATGATACCTAGCTGCTACCAATGTTATGCTAATGAAAGTTAAAGATCTTCCCCGTCCATTAATCATCCATTTATGGGCCTGCCTATTAAGGGAAACTAGATTAGGGGAGATTTTTTGATTTTTTGATTTTGCTGATTTCTAATGAGCCACTGGTTCTCAAGGGTTATGATGCCCTGTGGCTCTGAAAAGTGTATAAATACTGCCAGGTGAGGTTTTGTTTTGGGGCTTACTCATTGGAAGTGTTTGGACAGAAGAGACTCTGAGCAGCCTCTAAGGAGCTAATGCCCCTTTTGGAAACCCAGATGTTGGTGCTTCTCTCTCTGGTAATTATGTATATATTGCTTATGGTCAAACAATTGGAAGCCCTGTCTATTGATTTTTATTTCTCTGTATTTTCTCTGAAGTTCATGGTGCTAAGTGAATGATACATGTGCTTGATTAAAGGAGATTGTTGACCCCTCAAAAGTTGCCTTCCTATTAGAAAAGCAGATCTTAAAACCTGTACAGTAGGCAGTCCTGTGTATGTCAGGGTCCTTGTTACAACCAACTATTTACTCTTCCTGAATAACATGCATTGTACTCTTTCACTTCCATGCCTTTCCTGAGGCTGTTTCTTTGGGATATCCTTCATATGTTGTCTTCCTATCCAACCTTCACAAATTCACAAAATCTTGGATTTTGAAAAGACCTGAAAGGTAATACAATCCCAAACTGATATAAAAATGAATCACCTTTAAAATTTCTCTGACAAGTACATAAATAGAGAAGATTAGGATGGGGGGTGGGAGGAAGAAAAGGATGGAAAGAGAAATACTGCTCCCCTGGATTCTGAGACCCAATGGAATGGAGAATGATTCCATAACAAAAAGATGCGCTTTCCAGATACTGGAGGACAAAGATGGCCCGTAGTAATGCCTAACTGGCATTACTATTTCTATCATTAGAATACCATGAGGGATCAGTGACAGACTGACTTAAAAAAATAAAGGTGAGTCCCCATAGCCTTGAAGCTTAAGAGTCCAATAAGTGTGATCCTTAAGGATTGCAGAGGACATGCCCAAAACTGGGGAGGGGGGAGGGGGGGAGTTTGATTGATTGGGTGATTGGGTGATTTTGTGATTTGTGAAAAAACACTCAATAAAATCCTTTTATTGGGACTGGCCCAATAAAGACAACTTAGTGATTATGTTCCCTGAGGAAAGGGGAGAATGAGAATGCTATCTGCTGGAAAACAGACACATGAGAGCAGTTGGGTTTCCAAGAGACACTGATGAGAAGAAAAGAGTTAAATCACACAGGTAGAACAGGTAAGGAGCATACCAGTAGGAATCAAAAACAGGTGGCACCTGAAAACAGAAGAAACCTGAAGGAGAAAAGCAGTGAAACGCAATTAGAACATCTATGGAGATAAACTGCCATTCAAAGGATTACCTCCAGATCAGAACCCTGACCCAGGTCAGTACTGTGCAGGTCTTTGGGGAGAAAGGCTCTGTGAAGGGCAGGGGAAGTGGGGCAGGCCTTATAGCATCTGTTAAGTGAGCCTTGATAAACCTTCAAAAAATTCCAGGTCCCGAAATTCCCAGATCACATTGGTGGTGGCAACACAGCAAAGAATCAAAAGTTCCCCAAATCATGCCCAAGCCCTTCCTGTTGGATGGGTACCACTGATACAGGGGATGTGGTATAACAACAGGATTTCAATTTGAAGACAGGCCTAGGTTCAAATCCTGCAGTACGTGACCATGACCAAACCACTTCATCCCCTCTACATCTCAGCTTTCTTTTTCTTCTCTAAAATAAGGGGGCTAGAGGACAGGCCTTCTTAAGCCTCTTCCAGATCTGAATCTACAAACCTGTCAACCTCGTAAGAAGAAGAGTCTTAGTGGCATTCACTGTGCCTGATAAGGGCCTTGAGGGTAAATGGAAGAGGAACCCCCACAACCTCAGTGGCCCCAATATCACAGGAAGAAAAAGAGTACCAAAGGTGACCATCACACCAAGAATGAGATCAAAAATAAGGGAGGAGGAGGAAAGTGCTAGGTCATTAAGAACTCTAAACAAAGGACCAACACTCTACTCCAAAGTCAACACCCATAGAGAGAATTTCTGCTCTAGTTTTGTTGCCATAGTGAAAAGATCAGTCAAAGATAAGGTCAGGGGTGACCCAGGACTTCTTTATCCTGTTACAGCATGAATTTTTGGCTAGGAAAGAGAAGATTGCTTCCCTACAATTTGCATATTAAGTAGACTTGCTTAAAGTTCAACGAAAATTCCCAGGAGAAAATTTTCTAACACTATGGTTTTCATTAACTCTAAAATCAAAGGCCATTGCAACTGACACAATAGACAGTAGACAATAGGGGGAAAAAATCTGAACCACAATCAGGAAGACCTATGAATTTTGCTAGCTATTAATTTCATAAGCTACTAAACTCACAGGGGGTTAGTAAGACTCAATTAAGTAATATGTGTAAAGTGTTTCGAAAACCTCAAAATTCTATGTAAATGTCAGCTGTTATTATTATTGTTATTAGATACAAGTTATATTCCAAAAATTAATTTAGTCAAGTTGATTATTGAAATTATAAACTCACTTTGTGGTGTAATACAAACAACATTGCGTGTGGCATCAATGAAATCTGGATTCAAATCCCATATAACTTGCTTACTCTCAAACCAAAAACAGATCACTTAACCTCTATGAACCTCCATTTCCTTCTCTGTAAAATGGCATAATAAAACCTGAAGTTCTTGCGGCTTAGGGTAGTTGTGAGGATGCAATGAGAATAATAGGCCGCCCTTTGCAAAACATTTGTCAGGTCATATCTACATATATCTATATGTATATGTCTGTCTGTGTCCGTCCTTTGTTTTCAAAGAAGACCATGACATCAGAGAAATGATGGCATGACTTGCACTTGTCACTGGACACAGATGGCTCAGGAGGAAAAAGTGAGGTTGGTGATATATATGTATAGATATATGTAGATATGACTTGACAAAAGTATATATGTGCTTGTGTGTGTGTGTCAATGTTATTGAATATAAACGTTTTAAAGGGAATTCCATTTCCAAGTCTGCCAATAGGAGCCTCTTAACCACTAGTAGTCAGAAGGATTTTGGCTGAAGTAAAGTCAAGGCCTTTAAGATTAAAGACCAACCTGCAGGAAATGATATGCTTTTCCTTTAAGGCTCTGAAAACTGGCCACTTCCTAAGTCTCCACTCCTTCTATTCTATTTTTTCTCCTCGTAGTCTCTGGTCAAGCTAAATTGTCTGACTTGCTGTTTCTTACACACAACATTTCATTTCCATCATCCATGACTTTGCCTGGGGTGTCCCCCATGCCTGGAATGTTCTCCCTCCTCACCTCTACTTCTTAACTGGCTTCCTCCAATACTCAATCCAAATCCCATCTTTTTCACGAAGCCTTTCCAGTCCCAACATCTGCTGTCAACAGGCAATCACAATGTCAGAAGAAGCCTTGTGTGAAAATTAGGTTCATTACAAGAGAAATGCACATGCATGTGGAACCCAAAGAGTTCACAGTCCTCACAGAAGATTACATTTTTATAATAGCAAGACAAATGGGAGGAGGGGATATCAGGAAGGGACATGACATGGCAGGGGGGAACTGTGCAGCAAAGGTAGAAAAAAAGACAAGACCATTCCCCATTGGGAGGAGCAAGGTGATGACAAAAGGCTCATTCTTTTCCCATGCAAACTACTAAACTCTCAAGATAAGAGGGTCTGCTTATCTACAAAGGACCCCAGCTGCACTAGCAGCATCCCAGCCTGGCACAGACTGGCTGATGCCTACCTTGCTTCCCAAGGACACACAGGAAATCCAGCTTGGGGTGCAACAACAAACTATGTTAACCCAGGGGAACTTCATTAGTGACACATTCAATATGACAACTCAAAAAGACAAGTTCAGGGAACCCCTTAACATCCCTTAACAGTGCTAGTTAGAGTTTTCCCCTCTGAGATCTCCTTCCATCTACTCCTTATATAGTTTATGTCCCTAGTTGTTTACATGTTGTCTCACCTCTCAGGATGCAAGCTTCTTGGTAACTAGGTGGCACAATGGATAAAGGATTAGCCCTGCTGTCAGGAACACCTGAATTCAAATCCAGCCTTCTATTTGTACTGTGTGACCCTGGGCAAGTCACCTAGCCTCTGTTTGCCTCAGTTTCCTCAGCTATAAAACAGAGGCAGAAATATCACTTACATCCCAGAGTAGTTGTGAGGATCCAATGAAATAATATAGGTGAATGCTTAGTGCAGTGCCTGGCCTGTCATAAGTGCTTAATAAAATCTCACTTCCTTCTTTCACTGGGGCTAAGGATACTATTTTTTGCTTTCTTTGTTTCCCCAGAACTTAGCATGGTGCCTAATAAATGCTTAATAAATTCTTGTTGAATAACTAACTCATTCGGAGCAGGAATAAATCTCAAGGACACCAGGTGGGAACTCCCTGGGGTTGGCCATTAAAAACAGGGCAATAGTTCCAATAGAAGAGGATGTTTGGAATGTACAAGCAAGAGACTGTACTCTAAATACATTTGCCTCCAAAACTAGAGTAAGACGTCAGAGCCAAGTGAGAGAAAAATATCTGACCAAAAAAATGCTGATACAGCAAATTTTCTATTCATTCTTACCATCTCCCCTTTTAAGTCTACTACTTAGGTGAAATCAGGCAAAAGAAATTCATAATAACTCATAGAAATATGTGTGAAAGATTTTAGTGGATTTTTAAGAAGGCGAAGAAATAAATGAGTATTTTTTTCTTTTAAAACTCTATCTTTACTACCTGTGGAGAAGCATAATGAAAGGAAAATCAAAGAAAGGCATGCCACATGTCAAAAATCTTAAATATTTAGCATACGTTTATTAACCTTGATGTGCTTTATTTATAGAGCTAAAGAAATAAAACAGTGAGATTTTAATAACATGCATCAATAACTAAGAAACCAGCTGCAAATTACCTAATTTTTTGGATTTTTCCATAGAGAAACAAATGTGGATTTAAAATTAAGAATATTACATTAGTACCACATCATACAAAGAAAATGTTCCTATCAGTTCCTCTTCTTCAGCTTCAGAATTTACCACAACAGTCCCTTTCCAGAAGGTTTAAGGGGAGACATTGTCCCCCTTACATGCCTACATGAATCTCTCCTAGAGAAGACAAAACTGGAGAGGACTCACCTGGAGTCAGCAGCCTTACTTAACAAAGCCTTGGCTTAACAGTTCCCCAGCAGCTGAGGAAGATGACAGGATGGGCACTCTAGCTGAATACTTGGAGCCATACCCAAAACCACATACATCACCATGACTACAGATATCATTTGTGCCAAATATTATACCGAATCTTAAAGGTGAAAGTAACCTCAAAAGCCATTTAGCTCAATCCATATCTGAACAGGAATACAGCCATCATTTGAAGACCATTATTGAAGAGGAACATACTTCCAATATATCTCAAATCCCTTTTTATCTTTTCATACTAAGTATATAAGCCTCATTAGCAAGATTTCCTAGAGGGGCCATGCTGCATTATGTTTAGCATGCTAGTCTTGGAGTCAGAAGAACCTGAGCTTAAATTAGGACTGGGAAACCAGCACCCTCGAGGCCATGTGTGGCCTTCTATGTCCTCAAATGTGGCTACCACACGTGGCCTCAAGGTTGCAAATTCTCCACTCCTGGCTTAAATCATGGGCAAGTCATTTACCTTATTAAGCCTCGGTTCCCTCATTTGTAAGATGAGGAAAATAACTGAATACTATATGCTGCCTGAAGGATCAGACTGACAATTGAAGGAAACAAGGAATTCTACAAGGTGCAGTTGAAGAAGAATACGGGGGAGTGCAGGGAGGGGCAGGGATAGAGATGGAAGATGGAATATCATGTACCAGAAATTGCAAGCGGGCCAATTTGATTGCACTAAAGCATGTATGAAGGGGAGTAATATGTAATGTGTATGGAAAGGCTGCATGGAGCCAGATTTTGGAAAGGCTTTAAATGTCAGACATGCACATTGATACTGGAAAGGTTTTAGAGAATCTCAGAACTGGAAGAGAGCCCAGAAGCCATCTACTATAACCTCCACTTGAATAAGAATCAGCACAATATCCCAAAGGTTGTGTAACGAATGAATGAAATGAATTTTCAAAAGCATTTCAGAAGTACTTACTAAGTGCACAGCACTGTGCTGTATACTGAAAAGACACATAGAAATATAAGACAATGCTGGCTCTAAAGACATCTACGTTCTGATGAGGGAGGGGGCCTTTATGAGGACATGCTATTATAATCTGACAGTATTAGTTGGGAAGTAGTCCAGAAGGGGTGCTACATAATCACCCCACAAATTTTTTATCTAGATTATTTTGAAGAGCAAGTTAGGAAAAGCCATTATAAAGCAGGTAGAAGGCTAAATTTGTCTCTGGGGGGGCAAAAAAACAAAGGGTTTTAAAAAAAATTTTTTTTCAAACCAAACCATGAATGAATGCTTTCATTTTCTCAGGTATTGTTGATGGGGTTCAGACTCTGGGAACTTCCTTGAATTCTCCTTGAATCTCCCCACTTAATCTGGCTTTTCACATACAAATTGAACTCTCCTGGTATCTTCCCACAGAACTTGGCTTTTCATACTCAAATCTGTGGCCATTATCTGTTACCTCTAGATTGCCCCACCTGCTTCCCACCTAGGTGCTCCATTGTCTGATGTCTCCTGACTGCCTCCAGCTGTTTCCAGCCTTTGATCCTCCTGGGATTCCCTTTTAGAACTTCTTCTCAGGACCCTCCCTAGACCCCTTCTCCCATCACTCTAGACTAGCAGACCCCCCCCCCCCCCCCCATCCCTTCTACAGTCTTTTCTGTATTTAAGTTCCATCTCGCCTCCACGAAGGCGCTCAGATTCCATCCAGCTCAGACTTTGTCTAGCTGGGATTCTATCTGGCCCACTTGTGAATGAATACAAGCACGTTACAAATGCATAGGCTCCTTAAGAGCCAACCTAGTTTGATGAATCTTTAATAAACTTTGTTTGCTTTGGCTTTAAGAAGGCTTGAGTCGAATTCATTAGAGCACAACCTGGACTCTCGGCATTTTGGGGTCCCCATCACCTCGACAACCTCGTCATTGTGAGGCATATAGGAAATAAGTAACATCCATGGCAAGTTTTGTGAACAACTCTCATGGCAAAACTCTCTTTGAAAACTGCCTTTTTGTTGACCTAACCTACTTTTTTTTAGCTGTTCTCTTGCTCAGTATTTTTTCTTTCTCTTTGTTGAAACTAAACCTTCTTTGAAGGTGTCTTAAATTATTCTTCCAGGCAACATAGGGGGCAACTAGGTGGTACAGAGGATAGAAAATCAAACCTGGAGTCAGGAAGACTGAAGGTCAAATCCAGCCTCAGATACTAAACTAGCTGTTTGACCATAGGCCAGTCACTTACCCTGTTTGCTTCAGTTTCCTCATCTGTAAAATGAGCTCAAGAAGGAAATGGCAAACCACTCCAGAACTTTTGCCAAGAAAACACCAAAAGGGATCTCAGAGTCAGATCTGACTGGAAAGGACTAAACAAAAAACAAAGTATGATAGAAACAACCTAGCAATAACTTGGGAGATTTAAGATACAGTTATTAATTAATAATCATAGTAATATGTGGTATTTATATGACACTTTGAGTTTTGCAAAATGCTTTATACATACTATCTCATTTGGGATTCATGCTTCCTCTATAATTTTTAAGCTCTTAAGAACAGGATTTCTATGTACCAGTGACCTTCCCTTGATTCTTAAAATATGTTTGGATAACAACGCAGCACTTGGGCTATGTATCAGAGTTATTCTGAATCTTACTGTATGATAAGCCTACCCTCAAAAAAGTCTCATTTTGGTGCATGGAGCTGACCTTGGGTATGCTAATTTGTCGCAATCTCTAGAGATTCTACCGTACAATGAGACTCATTACCATAAATTTAGCAATGTCTAAGTGTTACAATGGTTAGTGCCAGAAAGACCTAAATTCAAATTCTGCCTCAAACAGAGGTCTCTGTATGACCCTGGGCAAGTCACTTCCCCTCACCATCACCACCACCTCACTTCCTTATCTGTAAAGGCTAATAAGAACACCTACCTTCCAGAATCAAATGAAATAATATTTGTTAAGCACTTTTCAAATCTTAAAGAATTGTACAAATGCTAGCTATCCTTATTAATGAATATAGGAATCCAGGGTGGCCACAAACATTTGCAGGATTGACAAAAGCCAATGATGACAGTTTCTCAAAAAGTGACATAAGGGATATCACTAAGGAAATGTATAATCCAAAAGAGAAGTTGGCCAGTCATAGGACAAGAGTGAAGGAGAAAAGATAGACAGCCAACGTGTCCTTTTGTACCTGCAAAATGTAAAAGACCTTGAAGAAAGCTCTGGCATGCTAAGTGGATACTGTGAGGAGAATCTACAGAATATAGAAAAGAGACACACAGGAAGAGAGGGAATGTACAGATGACTTACAAACCATCCCAAGAATCCTTCCATCATCAAGAAAAACACAGATTCATTGAAGCATGGTAGTAATTGAGGATAAAATGATTTAGGTTATTAGAATCCACAGGCAATCAAAGGACTTCATTTTGACTACTTGTTTTAATGATACATGAGAAGCAGAATGACCCAATGGAAAGAGTGTTAGTTTTGGAATCAGAAAAGACATGAGTTCTAATCACAGTTTGAATGCTTAATAACTTCATGGCCATGAACAAGTCCCTTGCTCCTTTCCCACCTCAGTTTTCTCATGTGTAAAATGTGAATACTATTATATATAGCACCTACTTCACAGTGTTGTTTTAAGAATCCAAAAGTAATTCACTTTGCATATTTTTAAGAAGCACTATGAAAACATCAGGCATTACTAGTATTAAACATATGTCCCAATGACCTTTCATTGTCTTTTTTTTAACCATAATTCTCATTAGGCATAGCATCCTAGAACTAGAATTGATCTTAGAAGTCACAGGGTCCTACTCCATTATATTGGCGATGAGAAAACTGAGGCCTACAGAAGTTAGATATTTTTCTTAAGATCACACATCTTTTTTAGTGACAGAGTTAAGACTAACCCCCCCAAGCTACTAAGTCCATTTCACCATACTGTCTAAATTATTTGGGGGTGGTACAAACCTACTATTTATCAATGTGAGGAATTCCTAGTATAGAAACTCCATCTACCGATGCAGATCGTCAAGTCGACCATAACTTCGTCTCAGAGAGTGACTGAAAGAATATCCAGTCACACAACTACTATGTGTCAGAGGTATGTCCTGAACTTGGGTCTTCTCACCTGGAAGACTGGCCTTTCATCCTTATGCCACTCTGTTCCTCATTGCCTAGACAAATTGTTGTTATTGTCCAGTCGTTTTCAATTATGTCCAACTCTCTGTGACCCCACTTGGGGTTTTCTTGGCAAAGATACTGAAGTGGTTTGCCATTTCCTTCTCCAATGCATTTAACAGTTGAAAAAACTGAGTCAAACTGGGTTAAGTGACTTACCCAGGGTCAAACAGCTAGTTTAGGGGGAATTTGAACTCAGGTATTATTGACCCCAGGCCCAAAGATCTATCCACTGTAGCACCTAGCTGACAGTCTAGATAAATAGAAGGAGTAAGTATTTTAATTTTCACTTCCTCTGACCCTGCCTTATAGAATGTGTTTTGTTTTCTTCTTTGATGTTTCTAATGTTTTGTTTTGATTTTATTGGATTTGTTCTTTCCCTATCAGGAAACTTCTGATGGGGAAACTCTCCTTTACCACTGCTGTCTTGTAGCTCCTCTGCAATTTACCGTCTTAAAGTGTTGCATGGGACACTGAAAGATGAAGTGACTTATTTGCCTGTGGTCAAATAGCCAGCATGTATCAGAGGCATAACTCCAACCCAGGGTTTCCAGGCTCCAAATACATCTGACTATTCACTCCTCCAAGTCACCTCTAAGGCAAGAATATATTATTATAGGAGATGGGAAACATTTAGCAAGCATTTGTGCTAGGCACTATGATAATCCTTTACATGCATTACCTCATTTGATTCTCACAACTACCAGGGGAAGTAGGTGTTTTTATGATCTTCATTTTACAGTTAAGAAAACTAAAGCAGAGGTTAAATAACTTGTACAAGGTCACAGCTAGTAAGTGTCTGAGACCTAATTTAAACCCAGGTGTTCTTGACCACCAGCTAAACCATTTAGCTGCCTATTGTGCTATGAAACAACCCAGAAGGAAAGGATAGGAAGAGAAAGGAAAAATGTAGGAGAGAGCTAACCTACACACTGGAAATTATCTCCTAAAAGATCTCAAAATAACTATAGAATTGTCTATGTAGGACACATATAAAAGAACAAATAAAACTTAAGAATTCAGACATGCAAGTCAATGTAACTGACCTTCAACAAATGAAATGTTTCCCTTGCAAAATGGAAAACAGGGCTCATTTGATCAAATAATTAAGAAAAAAACTAATGGAATTTTGGATTTAAATGAAAGCAGAAAGATTCTGAAAATAACATTAGATTAATGAAAGCAACTGTGACCTTCTCTCAAGATTCATCCACACTTCAGAGAAGCAATTAAAAGAACCCAAATACAGCTACTACCACACAGAGTATAAGTCTGATGAATTTACAGGGTAATAATAAAAATCTCTAATAAGTTGCTACACTTGAAAAGTAAAAAGGCAATCAATGGGGTTAATCTTAAGACTGCACAGTATAAAGAATTATGCTAAAACTAAAACTAATTAAAGCCATAAAGCTTTTGGAAAAGGCAATTATGATATAGTTCAACAAAGTAGAGTACTGTACATAAAACATCCAATCTGATGTTTGCCTCCCTTCTGGCTTTTCTGTCAGGGAGCGTACTAGCTAAAAGAAGGCCATGTGGTCAGGTTAGCCTGTGTTCTCTCAGGAAGACCTTCAACATTCGGGTTTCTAGGGGTCGCCCCACCTGGCCCTGACACCCCGAGGGCCAGATTTCATTTCCAAGAACATGAGTTGTGTGTGACCTGAGAGTCCTTCTGCCACATAATGCCTTGCATATACCCTGTACACAGAGAGAGAGAGATCATAGGATTGAGAGTTGGCAGGAACCTTTGAGATTGTTTAACTCAATCCTCTCATTTTCAAGAAGTAAAAAAGGAATCCCAGAGAGTACATAAGGAACCTGTCTACTAAACTCCAAAAACAGATTTTGGGGTTTTTTTAATGTTAGAGTATGCTGTTCCATTCCTACCTGTTGGGCAGTATTTTTTTTAATTAAATGTTTATTTAATAGTCAAAAACAAAAAAAATGCAATGGGAGATATTGTTATATTTTTCAGTAACTTTAAAAACATAGTCTGTTACAGAGAATCATTTGTGAAAGCCTGCCTTCTCATACTTTCACCAATGTCCTCATAATGCATACAAATTGTTCTCATAAAATTTTGTATCAGTGGAAAAATAGGCATGTGGATCAATAATTATCAGTAATCAGTTGACCCCCTTTTTGTTAACAATAGGGGAAATTTTTCTAAGCCTTGGTATGTTCCCCCTATCTCTGATACCTTGAGAATCAGTCCTTCATCACCCTCAGAATTGTGCCCCTTCTAACATGGACCTTTGCTGTGTATATCTGATCTAGTCCAGGGCAATATTTCTTTATAGAAATCATGAGAATGAACAAATGAAGGTAATCATTTTTAAATACTTACTATATCTGCCAGGCATAGTTCTAAGTACTAGGGCTAAGAAACATAAAGCAAAGATAGCACCTGCTCTCAGAGAACTTACATTCTAGTAGAGGGACAATAGAGAAGGATAGGGAAGCTAGTGGATAGAGTGCCAGGCCTGGAGTCAGCAAAACTCATCTTTCTGAGTTCAAACCTGACCTCAGACACTTACTCATTGTGTGGCCCTTAGTAAGTCACTTCACCCTGTTTGCCTGTTTCCTCATCTGTAAAATGAGTTGGAGAAGGAAATGGCAAACCACTCCAGTATCTTTGACAAGAAAACCCCAAATGGGGTCACAAAGAATTGAACACCACAGAAATGACTAGGCAGCAACAACAGAAAATGATAGGGATTGGATAAGAGATTTCTTCAGTATATGGGTAACTTTCTCTACCAGTGTAGATTGATACCTTATAGTCTAAGAGAGTTGCCCAGAGCACCAGAGGTGAATAGACTTGCCCAGGGTCACAAAACTAGCATGTGTCAGTGACAGTACTTGACCTGAAGTCTTCTGGGTTCCTCCAGGCTGAGGCTGAGAGGGTAGGGCAGGGAAGCTGGGGAGAGAAAGGAAAAGGAAAAGGAAGACATAGTGAACATGGAGGGAGATATCACTTAAAGAGGAAAATGGTACCAAAGATTATCCCAGAAAGAGGAGACAATAAAGTTTAGGAGTCCAATATTTCAACTTACAAATCACTAGTCTCAGATATATCTCTGCATACACACACACACACACACACACACACACACACACACACACACACACACACACACACAGCTTTCTATGAAGCTTTTCTGGGATATAGTCAGAGACCAGAAAATCTGAAATGAAGACCTGGAATTGGTGAGTTCTACCAAGTCAGATATAGTCTAAATTAAAGTTGGCCGTATTCGCAGAGAGTGCCAATACCATTGAGCAATATGCATCCTTTGCACCAATTCATCTCCCATAACAACCACTCTTCTTGACCAAAAAACTTGGACTAGCAAGCACAGAAGCACACAATGGAAAACAAAATTTTAAATAGTTGTTACAGGTTAAAATTCCCCTGGATCTCTGGTAATAGAGAAAAATTAATATAAAGAGAGGATTTAAACTGCAATAATATCTTGAAAGTGAATGGAGATAAAAGATCTTTCATGATGATAGGGTGGTTTATCATGCTGTGTTGATATAACACTTCTGTTTCCTGTGACTGTGCCAGGACATAAGAACAAGAGATTCTTCTTTTTTTAGTCAATCAATCAACAAGTATTTATTCAATGCTTACTATGTGAAAGGCATTGTACTAGGTAGAAGACTTATGCATAAGGGACAAAATAATCCCTACTTGTAAGAACCTTAAAATCTAATGGGGAGACAATAAAGACATGCACAAACACATACAGCATGAATATATAGTGAATAAATACAAATAAACGCAAAGTACAAGATGGTTTAGGGAAGTGGGCACTAGTAGCGGGGGATTCAGGAAAGAATTCATGTAGAAGATGCTGCTTAAACTGCTTCTTAAAAGAAAACAGGAGTCCATGAGGTAGAGGTGAGGAAAAGTAGTATTCCAAACATAACAGAGAGTCACTATTCAATTCATGTGAATCCGTGTGACCCTGACTCTCTATAGAATGTAGTAGAAATAGCTTCAAAGCCCAGACTTCAAGAATTCTCAACCTTTTTTTGTCCAGGGACTTGGCAGTCTGATGGATCCATTCTCAAAATAATGTTTGTAAATGCATAAAAATATATAAAATTACAAAGGAAATTGATTTCATAGAAATAGAGTTGTCAAAAAATTTTTAAACAAGTTAAAGGACACCAGGTTAAGAACCTCTGAGTTACTTAAGAGTTCTTAGAGTAATTGGCAGGATTCAGACTTGCTCATGTTCAAGAACTAATAGAGCTCATAGATATTCCCCAACACTCTTCTGTTTCTATTTTCAGAAAAGTAGAATAATGTGTTGGCTTTTATGCGTGTCAGAGGCTGCCAATAAAAATGTGGAGTCAGGTAATACTCCCAGCAAGGAATATGTAATCTCGAAAATATAGAAGGGTACTTTGAGTTAAATTTCTAAGACAGAAAATATTTCTGGCAGAAACTATAAATGCCATGGGGGTAAGTAATAGATGGGTGATTTCACTGGTGCAGGGAGCTTCTAGTAAGGAAACTCTATCAATACAACATGGTACATTCCTTGCAACTTATAGTCAGAGAAAGCTACCCAACTCACTAAGCAGTAAAATGACTTGTCCAGGATCCACACAGACAGTATGTGTCAGAAGCTTTGAACTCGTCTCCCTAACACAAAGGCCACATATCTAGCCACTATCCCAAACTGCTTCTTACAGTTTAAAACAGTAGAATATAAATAAACCCAGTACAGTTAATAGGACACCTCTATCTATTTCATTATAGTCCACCTTCTTAACAATAACTTTAAAAGTTCTTATTACCAGGTCAGAGCCATGATGGTAGAGTAAAGGTAGAGATTTGCCTGAGCTTTTTTTCCTCCAATTACTTTTTAAAAATGACTAAAACAAATTCTAGAGCAGCAGAACCCATAAAGAGATGGAGTGAAACAAATTTCCAGTCCAAGACCACTTACAAGATGAGCAGGAAAAGTCTGTTGCACCAGGCTGAGAAAGGAGTGCAGTCTAGCGCAGGATGTATTCATGCAGAACGGGCCCCAGCAAACCAGGAGCAAACCCTGGGGCAACTGAATTTCTGATAACTGTGGCAGTTTCTGTACCTCTCAGCCCAAAGATACCAAGGAACAACTTAGAAGATCAGATGGAAGGGTCTGATGCGCCAGGGTAGGAATGGAGTGCAATTCAACACAGGCACTACCAGCACAGCACAGCCCTAGCATGCCAGGAGCAGTCCTTGGGAGTGACTGAATCAGTAGCAGCTATTTCCGGGGCTCCCAATTCACAGACAAACAACTAGTCAAAAGGAGATTACAAGGGTCTCTTTGCTAGCACTGAGGCAGGGCTCTGCTGCTTTGCCCACATTCAGATCTGGGTAGTAGTCCTTGGTAGCAGTCCTAGGGTGAGGAGGAGCACTAGCATAGCACAGCTTGAGGTAGCAGTAGAGGGGGGACCCTCCTCCCAGTTCCAAGGCAGAAAAGAGTGCTTGTGGTCACTCACAGACCAGAGCACACCTTTCCTTAGATCATATCACCTTAGAAGAACTGAAAACTTAGAGTTCCCTAGAAGTATCTCTGAAAAGAGATGCACAAACACCCTGAAGCTTGAGACAATACACCCTCCACCCTGGAAGCAGAGGCCTATCTTTACAAACAGTAAAAAAGTCAAATAAGAGGCTAGGAAAAAGAGCAAACAACAGAAAAAAAACTCTAACTATAAACTCTATGACGGGGGTCGGTCCTAGGCGCCTGGGCGGATAGGGGCCTCCCCGGGAGTGGCAGCCCACCAATCCGAGGGAGACACGGCTCCCATAGAGGAGTTGTGAGCCCACGGGATTGGTCGGGTGGGCTGGATCCAATCGGGTGGTAGGCCTCGCCCTCGGGGCGGGTTAGGATGGCAGCCCGGAAGAACCTCCCTATATAAGACAACGCCCTGAACTGCTCGGGGTACTCCTCCATGCAATAAAGCTATGAACCTCCTGCGCATTGCCTGATTATTGCCTGCCGCCGTGTCCCCCGGGGTAGGTCCGGAGACGTCCGAAGCGGTGCCCACCGAAGGGAGATTCTCACTCGAAGGTCCCGGGGACAGACCCGGGACAGCTGGCGCCTGAACAGGGACTGCAGCCCCCGCCGAGTGAGGTGAGTATAACCCTACCCAGTTAAGGGTAGAAGAGTCAGGCAACCTAGATAGTCGGGGCTATCTAGAGGAAACATGGGCTCTCAGATTTCCAAGGGAATGGAACCGGAGGATGCAGGAGTTCTCGCCTGCCAAGTGTACAAGATATGTAAGCAGGTGGGAATAAAAATACACATAAAGGATTGTAGACAGTGGGTGCAGAAAATTCTAACAGTCTCCCCATGGTTGGCTCACACAGGCTTGGATCATGATAAGTGGAGGGTAGTAGGACAGCAGATGGCTTCCTACCAAAAAGAGGATCCTCAATTCCTGAGCTCCAGAGATTTTGTTATATATGCCACGGTTAGCTCTGCACTCCAGCCTTCACCTCCTCCTTTAGAACAAGCCATAAGTACACAGATTGGCCCCTCTCTATGCAGGTCCGAGGCGGGGGAGAAGGAGCCCCCTTGGGGGGAGGAGGGTGCGCTACCGCTCTCGCTCTACCCCTGGGAGGACATGAGACATTGTAGCGCTGCCCCCCCAAAAGAGACAGATAAGGAGCAATTAGCACCCTGGAATGCTCCTGTGTTTGTTATAAAGAAAAAATCTGGAAAAGTCAGGTTCCTTACAGATGTTAATGAAGCATTTGTAAGCACCTGGCAGCAGCTATACCTAAGTAAAGAGCCAGTATGCATTCTTATCAATCTTACCTTGAAGGCGATCCTCGCTAAACAAAGAAGGGGAAAAGGTCGCCTAATACAATCAGAGCTAAGATCAAGAGGCCTAATACAATCAGAGCTAAGATCAAGAAGCCTAATACAATCAGAGCTTGATACAGCTGTCTCAAAAAGCGCACATACTACTCCAGCTATGAGACATTTTGTGACTTTTCCAAGACAACCCCGCAAGGAAAGTAATACCCAGGCTGGATATAAAGACACATGGGCCATGGTAAAGGATATGGCCTCAGGGAAATGGAAAGGTCCGTATAAGATACTAATATGGGGTCCAGGGTATGTTTGTGTCTCCATAGGAAAAGGTCATGCGTGGATTCCCATTAGAAGGATCCGTAAGTGGGAACCGATGTCGGAGAGCCCGGAGACCCCGGAGAAGGATCATACACCACCTGCTGACAGCTTTAACCTTGCTGCCCAGAGAGGAAGCAGCCCTCATCACAACCGCAGACACTGCTGCTGACAGCTTCAATCTAGCTTTCTACCCAGTGGAAAGATCCCCTACTCCCCTCTACCCCCCTGCGTGCCTACACCCAATATGTTCATTGGTATGCAAGTTTGTTCCACAGGGCATGCAGTAATGGGACAGCAGTGGAACGACACCCAGCAGATCTACTTCATGGATGGAGCGCCAGGACCGTATTATGCAGCTCCAGTGCCCCACGTCCTGGCGAGAAATGGGAGCGTAGTCATCCAAAGCCATCTCTGGAAAATGGCAGCGGCCTTTGGAAACACCACCCACATGACAGACAATAGTGGGCCGCTGACAGACAATGACACCATCCGCTCCCAAAGGTGGGACCTCATCATGAAGAAAGGATTTACCTGCCACGAGGGTCAGGTCTCTGGACACTGCAATCGTTTCTCCCTTTCAGTCCAGACCCTGAAAAGGACTGATATGTTTCTAATCTGTAGGGAAGGGAACATTACTCAGACAGGGGGCAAAAATACAATGTATCCTGCTCCAATGGGACCCTCTCTAACACCTTGACGCCCAATGATGTACATTCCAATACCACCTTTGTCATACTTCTATCCATTCCCCCAGTTACCTTTCTCCCTGTTGGGTCCGATGAGGCATTTGCCGACTCTGATTTCCTTAGGGCTGTGATGGTCAGGGAGAAGAGGGGCTTGGAAATATCCGCCATAGATATGGTAGGGTTAGTGGCTAGCCTTTTAGAGCAGGTGGAAATCTCTGCCATGCAGCGGCAGGTCCACATGATGGCTGCCGACCTGTCAGATTTCATGGCAACGTCCGCTCGGGCATGGGCACTGCAACAGCAAATTAACAGGCGGGTAGCCCTAGAGCTCAGTGCGCTGACTGATGCTGTACAGGCGATCTCAACACTCCTCCGAGTAAACGCCATATTGGAGGGACTCCCATGTCACGTCGGGCTGGCACGGCCCCTGTGCATGACGGCGCTCAGACTGAACGCCAGCCAGGAGCTGGACGATGCGATCCGGCGATTGCAGGACCACAGAAATCTAGAGGTCTATATAGAGCACCTAGATGACATTGTAAGACAGATCAGGAATGTAACTGAGATATATAAGAGGGACTTGGAGAAACAACATGGGACATTTCCTGACTGGATTTCCAGATTAGATTTTACCACATTTCTGCATACCATTGGGGTTGCTGCTGGAATGGTTGTGATAGTAATACTCTTGTGTGTGCTGCTTCCCTGCCTTATTTCTTGCATGATAAAACTTTGGAAGAGGGTCCTAGAGCAGGTAAAGGCGGATGTCCTTATAATAAAACAAAAAGGGGGAGTTGACGGGGGTCGGTCCTAGGCGCCTGGGCGGATAGGGGCCTCCCCGGGAGTGGCAGCCCACCAATCCGAGGGAGACACGGCTCCCATAGAGGAGTTGTGAGCCCACGGGATTGGTCGGGTGGGCTGGATCCAATCGGGTGGTAGGCCTCGCCCTCGGGGCGGGTTAGGATGGCAGCCCGGAAGAACCTCCCTATATAAGACAACGCCCTGAACTGCTCGGGGGACTCCTCCATGCAATAAAGCTATGAACCTCCTGCGCATTGCCTGATTATTGCCTGCCGCCGTGTCCCCCGGGGTAGGTCCGGAGACGTCCGAAGCGGTGCCCACCGAAGGGAGATTCTCACTCGAAGGTCCCGGGGACAGACCCAGGACACTCTAACTATAAAAAGTTATCAAAACACATACCTCAAGCTATGGAAGCTCTCTAAAAGGACTTTGAAAATCAAGTAAGAGTGTATCTCTGTGGCTTAGTATATAGCATATAGCAGACAATAAACATTTGTAGAAATGGAAAAAAAGAAAATCAAGTAAGAGAAGTAGAGGAAAAGTTAGGAAGAGAAATGAGAGTGATACAAAAAATAATTAGCAAAAAGACTAAACAGCTTGGTAAAGGAGACACAAAAAACACTGAGGAAAATAATACCTTAAAAAACAGACTAGGTCAAATGCCAAAAGAGGTCCAAAAAAGTCAATGAGGAGAATGCCTTAAAAAGAAGAATTGGCCAAATGGAAAAGGAGATCCAAAAGCTCACTGAAGAAAATAATTCTTTAAAAATTAGAATGGAGCAAATGGAAGGTAATGACTTTATGAGAAACCAAGAAACAATAAAACAAAGCTAAAAGAATGAAAAAAAATAGAACACTGTGAAATATCTCACTGGAAAAACAACTGATCTGAAAAATAGATTCAGGAGCGATAATTTAAAAATTACTGGACTATCTCAAAGCCATGATGAAAAAAAAAGACCATAAACATCATCTTTCAAGAAATTATTATGGAAAACTGCCCTGATATTCTAGAACCAGAGTAAAATAGAAATTGAAAAAATCCACCAATCACCTGAATGAGATCCTAAAATGAAAGCTGCAAGGAATATTATAGCCAAATTCAAGAGTTCCCAGGTAAAGGAGGAAATGTTGAAAGCAGACAGAAAGAAATAATTCAAGTATTGTGGAGCCACAGTCAGGATAACACAAGATTTAGCATCTTGTACATTAAAGGATTTGAGGATTTGGAATATGACATTCCAGAGGGCAAAGGAGCTATAATTACAAAGAAGAATACCTTACCCAGCAAAACTGAATATTTTACCTTCAGGGGTAAAAATAGACTTCCAATGAGATAGATGACTTTTCAAGCATTCTTGATGAAATGACCAGAGCTAAATAGAAATTTTGACTTTACCATACAAGACTCAAGAGAAACAGAAAAAGGTAAACAGGAAAAGAAAATCATAAGGCTATTAATAAGGCTCAATTTTTTACATTCCTACATGGGAAGATAATATCTTTAACTCAAAAAACCTTTCTCACTATTAGGGTAGTTAGAAGGAATATGTGTGTGTGTGTGTGTGTGTGTGTGTGTGTGTGTGTGTGTGTGTGTGTGTGTGTGTATGCACAGAGGACACAAGTATGAGTTGAATATGAAGGGATGACATCTAAAAAATAAAATTAAGGTATGACAGAGGAATGTACTGGGAGAAAGAGAAAGGGAAAAGTAGAATGGGGTAAATTATCTCACATAAAAGAGGCAATAAAAAGTTTTTACAATAGAGGGAGATGAGGGGGAGTGAGTGAACCTTAATCTCATCAAAACTGGCTCAAAGAGGGAATAAGATACACAGGCAATGGAGGATAGAAATCTATCTTACCATACAGGAAAGTAGAAGGGAAAGGGGATAAGGGGTGAAGGGAGGGGTGTGATAGAAGTGGGAGCAGATCTAGGGAAGGTGTAGTCAGAAGCAAAATACTTTTGAGGAGGGACAGGGTCCAAGGAAAGAAAGAATAGAATAAATGGAAGTAGGGGGAATAGGATGGAGGGATATACAGTTAGCAAAAGTAACTGTGAAAAAAAATTGAGGCAAGTTTCTCTGATAAATTTCTCAAATTTCTAAAAATAAGCCATTCCTCAATTGAAAAATTATCAAAATATAAGGTCAGTTTTCAGATGATGTAATTAAAGCTATCTATAGTCATATTAAAAAATATTGTTGCTCACTATTGATTGGAGAAATGCAAATTAAAACAATTCTGAGGTACTGTCTCATATCTAAGAGATTGGCTATTAAGACAGAAAAAGTAAATGACAAATGTTGGAGGGGATGTGAGAAAAATGAGACATTACTGTACTGTTGGTGGAGTTGTGAAATGATTAAACCATTCTATAGAGCAATTTGGAACTATGTTCAAAGGGATATACAACCATGCATACTCTTTGACCTAACAATACCACTACTATGCCTGTATCCCAAAAGAGATTAAAAAAAAAAACAAAAAAGAAAAGGATCACTATATACAAAAACATTTAGAGCAACTCTTTTCTATGGGTAAAGAATTAGAAATTAAGGAGATGCCCATCAATCCGGGAATGGCTGAACAAGTTGTGGTATGTAATTATGATGGAGTACTATTGTACTATAAGAAATAATGAGCAGGATGCTCTCAGAAAAACCTGGAAAGACTTGCATAGGTTTATGCAAAGTGAAATGTACCAGGTACAAAATACCAACAATGTTGTAAGATGATCAGCTGTGAATGACTTAGCTATTTCCACAATACAGCAATCTATGACAACTCTGAAGGACTTAGGATAAAATATGCTATCCATACCCAGAGAAAGAACTGATGGTTTCTGAATACAGAATAAAGCATACTTTTCTTTATTTTTCTTGAGTTTTTTTTGTCTATGTTTTCTTTCACAAGGCGACTATAATGGATATATTTTACATGACTATACATATATAACCTATATAGAATTGCTTGCCTTCTCAATGAGGGGAAGGTGAGGAGGGAACAAGGAAGAGAATTTGGAACTTGAAATTTCAAAACCAAACGTTAAAAATTGTTTTTACATGTAACTGGGGGGAAATTAAATATGAAATAAATACCAAGAAAAGGGAAAAAAAAAGTTCTTACTACCTTGCAACATATCATTTATCTCTAACATACAAATTCATTTACCGGTTATACCTTAATCCTACATTTCATGCCCATTTTTGCTTTCCAAGTTAATATTGGGAGGTCAAGTGACAGTGGATGGAGGACTACCCTCACAGTCAGGGAGATCTGGGTTCAAGTGCTGCTTCTGACATATATTATTCCAGTAATACTTGGAAAATCACAATCACTCAGTGCTCTAGGCAACCTGCATTAATAGAAGAAGACTGTTCTCTTGGAGTTCTTCTACATTTATAAGGTAACAAACTCAGATTTTAAAAAATTTCATAGTGTTAATTGTTTACAGTATCACATCTATATCACATACATACATAATGTAGCATACACATAAACTACAGCAAGTTAATATATATAGATTTATGCAATGTTAAAATGTTAAGAAAAATGTGCTACCATACAAAATCATATTTTGAACTGTTCCTGTGAAAAATATCTGCTTGAACTCTCTATTCTATAAATATTATATAATTAGAAAAGGAAAATAATTCTGTTTTACATTATTTTGTTTTACTCTTATCTAATGAAGTACATCCAATTCTAGATCTCTGAGCTCTCCTTAGAAACACTTCCAAATATTTTACAAAATGTTCATTTTATAAATAATTCTGCTGAGATGAACTCTTCCCTGTACTTTTTAGACTATTCGTTTCCATATGCAAGAAAGACAGAATCACAGAAAACCCAGAGTTGGAAGTCACCTAATCCAAGGCATCTATACCCAAGAGAGAGTAGTATTCATTTCTTAAGTGATTTGAGAGATTTGTAATCTCCCATGTGTTCATCCTTCATTGCCGAAGAAGACCATGCCATCAGAGAAATAATGACATGACTTGCACTTGACTTTGTTTTCAGTGAGGGAGGGTTGTGCAGGTCACCAGCCTCACTTCTCCTCCAGAGCCATCTGAATCCAGTGACCAGATATTCATCAGGATGACTGGAGATGACCCAGGATGAGGCAATTGGGGTTAAGTGACTTGCCCAAGGTCACACAGCTAGTGAATGTCAAGTGTCTGAGGAGAGATTTGAACTCAAGTCCTCCTGACTACTGCACTGGTGCTCTATCCACTGCACCACCTTGTTGCCCTAAATAATCTCCCATAGTAACAGATTGAAATCCACCCATAACTTCTCCCCATGGAAGTGCTTTCCATATCCAGATAGTATGCTATGGCCTACTCTTTAGATATCTTGGCATTATATGACTAACAGTGGAACACACAGACCACCATTTTTTATTGCCTACTCCCATTAAATAAGTGGTCGACCTCATCTTATAACTCGTTTATTATATCCTTAAGGATGCTTCTGGTGTTTTATTATTAATTAGTAAGAAGATATAACTAATTTATCCCCACCATGGCTCCCTCCATTGCTCTTTGGCTAGCCAATAACCTTATTTTTTCAAAAGCTTCCATGATTAACAGCCATGCAGTTTACCTAGAAAAATATTCTTTTAAAGATAAGCCCTTGTTTTAAGGAGGAATCTAGAGTTACTAAGCACTTTGCTGTTTCCAGAAATATAAAGTCAATTCTCCTCTCTAAAATTAAATTCTGGTCCTTATATCACAGGTCTAGCCACATTGGATTAGGTAGAGAAATAGATAGATAGATGATAGATGGATAAATAACTGATAGATGAAAATAAATATGATTGATAGATATGTAGACATTCAGATATATGTATATACATATACATATACATGCATGCTCACAGATATGGAGTCAGTTATGATGAAGTAGACATAAACAAGAAAATTTCAGATACTAGCTGTGTGACCCTGAGTATATCACTTTATTTTCCTGTGCCTCAACTTCTCCATCTGTAAAATGAAAGTAGGAATAATTCAGACTCAGGGTTGCTGGAGGTTCGCATAAGATAATATATTTAAATACATTGACAAAACATCAAACTCTGTAAATGTTAGCTATCATTAGTAGTAGTAATATATGTATAATTTCTTTTCCTATAAATACATATATATTGGTGATTCTAAATGTATACAAATATGCTTATATAGGATTTTCCAAAAATCTTAGTGTAGTGGTAAGCCAATAAAGCTTGAAACTAGAGTAAGACTTTTGAAACACTCTGTATCTATAATGTGTGCGATGCAACCCACGATTACACGTAAAATATTAGATCATAGAATCAGGACTGGAAGGGAACTTAGAAGTCATCAGGTCCAATTTCCTTGGAAACAGAGCCCCAGGGAGATGAGGTGACTTTGTCTAGAGCCAGTGCTTTTCAATCATACCATGCTGACTCCTTCAGAGGGATGACCATCTTCAAGGCATATTCTGACAAAGGGAGGGATCAAGTGTGAAGGAGAGAAAGAAGGGAGGAAAAAGTGATATCAAAAGCTACTAAATTCTGGTATTCTAGTACACAATGACTAAAAATGTAGAGAGTACTGCTTTGGGGAGTCAATAGGCTATCTAACTGAATGTCTGCTATGTGCTCACCACTGTGCTAGGTCCCTGGGGGAGAGACATAGGAAAAGTCTAAAATGTGGCCCCTGTTCTCAAAGAGTTTATTATATAACTATAGTAACATAGCTTATATGTGAGCTGTAGAAAAGACAAACTGATACAAAATTGTGTGCTAAATTTTGTAGTATCAACTACAAATTCTCTAAGAGTCTGAGGTCAGATTTCAGAGGGTCTCAAATACCTTCCTAGTGAATTTAATTTTCATTTACAAGGGAGTAAATGAAGGAATTTGAAAAGAGCAGTGATATAAACCAGTATAAAAAAATTACTCTGACAGAGAGGTGAAGGATAAGAGAGTAGACCATAAGACCAGAACTAACACCATGGCAATACCACAAAAGTCCTGGTAACAAGGGCCTGAACTAGGATGGTAGCAGTGAGAAGTCAGAATAGAGGACAAATATGGAAAACGTTGTGAAATTAGACTTGGGAATCAATAAATGTCATATCAGTGCTAGCAGACTGAATGAATTCCAGGTTCTCGGCACTGATCCTGCTTTAACACATGGTGCTTACAGTGATACAGATAATGCTACTCAAAAAAGAAGATATGGCCTCTAGAGTAGTTTAAAGCTTGTATTCATATAAAATATTAAACATGAACATGCTTTTCAAAGTATATGTCAAATGCAAAGCTTAATGTCATGTTGATGCCACACTCCCATTCAGTTTTCCTAATGATGTGATACCGCTTTGATTCATGGTTCTTTATCAACCAGTACCACAGAAATGGCCTCTCTAGGCAGCAGAATTCAGTGACCACTTTGTTCTTTGGGTTGCCAATCAAAAGTTTTCAACTATGCATTTCCTCAAAGTAAATTATTAACATCATCTGCTGGAACCTTTCTCCAATGCCTCATGGGAAGGTGGAGGTGAGAATGGGTTCACAAAGATTACTAGTGAAATGTAATGCTCTGATAGGTCACAATAAACAGGAAACATTACAAGTGCTAACCTAGAATCAGACTGTGTGGCTCCTTAGGACCAAAATAGAGAAATACAGTGAAATCCATGAGCACACAACTGGTTAAGGGATGACAATTGCTTCAGGCCACAGCAACTCATAAAGACTGTCAATGAAAGTAAGCTGGACCACAGCAGCTGCATGAAATAGTAAATGAACTAGCATTATTTCTTGGCATATATTAAAAATTCAAATATAGTCTGTTAATAGTTTATAAACTTCCCAAGTACTTCAAGTGATGCCCATTGATAGGTTTTCCAGCTTTCTTTTACTTTATTCTGTGAAATCCATTAAACTTTGCCAAAATCCTTCAGTTTAACCTTTGTTTCTTTTAGTATATTTCATTACACATCATGCCCCGCCTTTTGTCTACTTTTTTTCTGAAGTATTTGAATTTTCATCATATAACATCTTTTACTGCTCTTTTTGGTTGTATATCTGAGACACCAATGCTCTACCTTCATGCTATTTCTTACTGAGTCCTTTCCTGGCAATAAATAAAAACGTCAGCAAAATCAGACAACAAAACAGCTTTCCTGACATTATCTTATTCCAACAAACATAGTCCCCACCTCTCTACTGAGAGAAGAAAAAGGTATTTCCTTTTCAGTTCCCCAGGACTGGGCTTGTTCATTAAAATTAATCAGTTTGACTTCTTTGTAGTATTGTCATCATTTATATTATTGAATATTTTGTTGTCTTGATTCTGCTTTCTTTACTGTATATCAGTTCATGTAAGTCTTCTTGTATTATTGTGAACTCTTCATGGTCATCATTTCTTTAGACAAACTCATATACCACCACATTCATACACCACAATTTGTTCAATCATGTCCCAAGTTGTTGCACATCTCCTTTCTAGATTTTGCTACCAAAAGAATATTGCTATGAATATATGGTGTTTTATATGGGTGTGGGTGTGTGTACAGATAGGATCTTTCTTTTGACTGTCCCAGAGTATATGATTGGGATGATTGAGTCAGAAGAAGAGTTTAGTAACTTTTCTTGAATAATTTCACATTGATGTTTAAATCTATTTATAATTCTACCAACAATACACTAGTAATTTTGACATCTAGTAATTCCATTAGCATTAACTATTTCCATTTTTCATCAGCCTTGTCAATTAGCTGGGTGTGAGATGATGTTCATAGACTGTTGAGATTAGAATGTTCCACAGACAGCTGGAAAGTCTCCAGGCCCTTCATTGTCTTCTTAAAACACTGTGAACATTAAATAGATTGAGAGAACTTCATATCACCTATAATGAGCAATGAAAACAAACTCTAATGAAACCATCCAACAATGGATTTGATGTTAACAGAAACCTATATTTAAATCCCATGTCTGAAACTTACTAACTCTGTGACCATAGACAAGCCACTTAACTTCTAAGTCTCAATTCCCTCAGCTACAAAACTTGGATAATAATTCCCTTAGTATCAACTTTACAGGATGATATGAGAATTTTTAGAAGACAATATGTGCAACATACTTTATACTTATATTACAATGTTAATATTAACAATTATTAGTGTTGTCATTATATCGTTCTCATATTTTGATGGAGTTCAGAAAAAACAGCCCTGGAACAGGATATCTTATCCTTTTATTCTTTCATATTTAATGTTATACAGAGTACATATGTACAGACATTACAATACATATATGTAATGTTATGTTACACAAGTGGATAAAATATCTGCTAAATGTAGTTGAATAAGTGTATTAAATTGTAAATATCCTCTCTTGGTTCACTGAAAACATTCTGAAGAATTCCAGAAGCACAAAGTAAGACAAAGATGACCTGCAGTTCACCCTACTTGCACTTAATTTGGGCTTTCTTGGTCATATCTTTATTTTTTTTCTAAATTTCATTCTATGCAGTTTGCAAATTATAAGGATTTTATACACATACAACTATTTAAATGTTTTTATTAGTAGTTGTATCATTCATTTTATTACTGCTGTTGATGATATTTTAAGATCTCAGTAAGCCGCTTGACAAATTAATCCACCAAATCCATCTTAAAATGATCAGGACACTGTGTTAGACACCAGGGATACGTAAACAAAAGTAAGAGTGTCTCTGCCCCCAAGAAGCTTATTTTCTAGAAGCTAAGTAAATATAAGATATTCACATGTGTGTATACATACACACAGAGGCATAAATATGTGTGCATGTATGCACACATCATGTAATTAAGTTACCGTATTATTGTTACATAGCATAGTTATAGTTTATAATATAACATACATAGCATATATACTGCATATCTACATTGTGTATGTTGTATATGATAGAATGTATATACATTATATATATATATACAATACATATATGCATATATGTGTATATATGTGTGTACGCATAAGCACATTGCACATACAGTGTGTGCATGGCTTTAACAACCTGGTAAATCTATGAAAATGGGGCAGCTAAGTGGCACCGTAGATAGAGCATTGGGCCTGGAGTCAGGAAGACCTGAGTTCAAACCTGGTTCTAGACGATCACTAGTTGTATAACCCCGGGCAAGTCATTTAACCTCTGTTGCCTCAGTTAGGAAATTATGATAATAATAGCACCTATTTCCCAGAGTTGTTGTGAAAATCAAATGAGATGATATAGGTGAAGTACTTAGTACAGCGCTTGGTGTATAATAGATGCTAGATGTCGTTATTATATTAGTAAATGCTTATTCTAGTAAATGACATTTGAACTGATCCTTGAAGGGAGCTAGAAGTTACAAAAGGTAAAAAAAGTATCTCAGACTGAGGGGAAGCTTGTGCAATATCAGTGAAATAGGCAACAGAATATTATATCTGTATAAGTAGGCTGATTTGGCTGTAATGAGTAATGGATGAGAAACTGGAGGAGGAAGAAAGAGCAATGGGAAATCCACCTGGAAAGACAGACAGGCATGATATTGTAAAAGACTTTAAATGACAAACAAAAGAGTTGTTTTGGTTTTGTTTAATCCAAAAGGCAAGGGGGATCTATGGAAGGTTCTTGAGCAGGGGAACAATCTGGTACATCCTGTGTTTTAGGAATATAAATTTGGTATGAATGTGGAAGATATATTAGAAAGGAGATAGAAAGTGAGACCAATTATGAAGCTATTACAATGATTGAGGAAAAAGGTGACAAAGACCTGGACGAGGGTGATTGTGCTATGAATAGAGAAATGATGAACATGAGGCATACTGTGAGGGTGGGATTGATAAGACTTAGCAACTAATTCAATATGGAAGGCACATGGAAATGAAGGCTTCTAAATGTCAAACCTGAGTGACTTGAAGGATAGTGGGTACCTCAATAGAAACAGGCAGAAGGGTAAATTTGGGGATGGGGGAGATTATTTGTTCTAAGTTGTGCTTATTGCATTTGAGATACCAAGGTGACACACAAGTGGAAATGCCAAGCAAGCAGAAGGAAATACGACTGGAGCTAAGAAGAACAAGGGATGGATATGTAGGCTTTGTTGTCATCTGCAAAAAGATGATAGTTGAATGCACACAACCTAATGACATCTCTAGAAAAGAGACCCTAGAGCAGAGAAGAGGGTGTGGGATGGGGCCACAGGGCACACCTATGGAAAGTGGATGTGATACAAATGATGACTAAGAGAGACCAGTCAAACAGATGGAAAGGGAGCAAGACTGTGTCACAAAAAGGGGGAGGGAGAGGAGTAACCCAAACATGATTAGGAACTAGTGGGTCTAATTCTAATTACAGTATCAAAAACTTTTTTTAAAAGGAATGTAATATAGACTTTTACTCTCTGCCCTTTTTCTACAGTTGCTATGTAGCAAGTGCACCTCTTCACCTCATGATTGCTAAGTCACATCATGATTCTATTTTGTCAGTAAGAAAGAACTCAGTATGTAACAGTTCTCTCACAATGTTTCTTGGAAATCCTGTTACATTTAAAAGCTTTTGTCTTTCTTTGATATTTCAGAAGTTGTGGAAAACGTCTCTATACCTCTGTTCATGGCAACCCCCTCTTCAAAAAAACATTCAGTTGCTCCCAATTGCTTACCAAACTAAATCCAAACTTCTTAGGCTTCTATGATCTCTCTCTGTCATCCCTCTGTAAATTCTGTGTGTGTATATGTGTGTATGTATATGTGTATTATGTGTGTATGTATATGTATATATGTCTCTGTGTATTCTTTATTATTTTATTACATATATGCCTTAGCAAAACAATTATTTAAAAATACAAATGGTGCCCACTTTAAATCCTGTACATAACACATTTTTTTCAATAAATACTCCCTGTTCATTCCTAATTATAGTAGTATCAGTCCTACCCTATTAAAGCAGTACATGGAAATATATCATTGCCTATTAATAAAATAATTGATAAGTGTTAGCAATTAATGTATTTTAATTAATATTTGTGATTAATATATTTGTATAATTAGTATAATATTCTATATATGTTACAAGATGATGCAATATAGTTTCACCATTCCTCTTTTGCAGTGGGTTTCAGTGCCTTCATTTTAACTCAAAACAATACAACTGCACAGCAATAAATTTAAAGAAATAAAAGGTAGGGTAGCATAGCATAAATAATCTTTGGGTTTTTTCTTTTTAATTAAGCTTCCGTCCAACTGCCCCCTTCCAATATTGAGAAAATGTTTTAGAAAGAAGAGATAAGCCCTCAATACAGAGGTGTGTAGTCTAGTAAAAGAAATGCTCATATCAGCAATCTCTGAAAACAAATGTCTCTTTTTTTCACATTTTAAGTCATCACTTCTGTCAGTTTCCTCTTCTTTCTTTTGTATGTGGTTTGATCATTGTGTTGGTTGGAATTCTCGGTTCTTTCAAAGTTGTTTTTCTCCTTAATGTTATTGGCATTGCACAAGTTGGTCTAGTTCTGCTCATCTGGCTCTGCCTCCATTCATATAAGTCTTCCCAGTTTTCTCTGAAAGTGTCTTTTTCATCACTTCTTATGCCATATAATTCCATTACTTTCAAGCCACAATTTACTTAGCCATTGTCCAATAGAACACATTCTCAGTTCCCAATTGGTAGCTACTATAGAAAGAGCTGCTATAATGTTGTATATATAATTCCTTTTTCTCTCTCATTGATTTCTTGGGGGCATAACCAGTGGTATAGCTGAATGAAAAGGTGTCAATATCACTTTTGACCATGTATCAACCCAAGCACATTCTTTGGAGTAGTGTAGGAGTAATGTTCTGAAATTTGTTCCTAATACCTCACTTAAACCCAACAAGTATACAAAGCAAGACATTCACCCATCGTGATGTCATTGATCCTCTTAGAAAACAAAGGACAAACAATAAAACAAAAAGCAAAAATATGGAATCATGAGAAAGAAAATACCTTCAGTCCTTGATGCCTTTCCACTAGTTATTTGGTAGGAAATATTGATTTTTCAGCATATTTACCCAGTGAAATTTATTTTTTATTTATTTTCTAAAATAAATTTTTACTGATCTCTTTTATATATATACATATACATATATATATTTATATATGCCACCAAAGAATGGCATATGTGTACAGGATGAAGTTTATATTCTACTATATATCCCTGAGGATCTTCCCACCCCCAAAGAGTCACCCCATATAACAAATAGTATTTTTAAAGATTAAAAAAAAGAAAAGGAAAAGAAAAAATAACCATCCAATACTTTTTAAAAGTCTGAAAATGGGTGCAATATGAAACACTTATGGATCCTCCACTTCTGTAAAGAGCTGGGATAGGGGTGTCTTTTCATATCTCTTCTTTCAAGCCATGCATGATTTTTACAATTTTTGCCCATGAAGTAGGTACTATTTGAAGTTATGATTATATGAAGTATGGTAATTGGTTCCAACCCAATGGAAGTTGTAAAATTTAATTAACATGACCCCTTCACAGGATTCATTATTTGCACTAATTGGGACCTACCTAATTGATGGGCATCCCTTTAATTTACAATTATTTGCAAACAGACACAAATAAGCTTGTGGGAAAACTGGGAAGCAGCCTTAAAATGAAATTCAAACCAATACCTCATACATTATGCCAAGATAAACTTTAAAGAGATATGGGGCCTATATATAAAAAGCTACATTAAAGACAAATTAGAGAAACATGGAGAAAAATCACCTATCATCTCTATGGATAGAAGAAAATCTCATGACTAAACATATGATGCCAAGTATAAAAAATATAAAATATATAATCTTGATAAGATAAAATTTTAAAAGTTTTGCAAAAACAAATACAATAAAACCAAGATTTTTAAAAAATTAACTGGGGAAAATTCTTTTGCAGCAATTTTTTTATAGAGGTCTCTTTTCCAAAATATATAAGGAATTGATTCAAATTTATAAGAGGAAATATCAACTAATTGACAGTTCTCAAAGAAAGAAACCCAAGCTCTCTATGAAAAAAGTGCTCTAAATGATTACTAATTAGAGCAATGTAAATTAAAGCAATTCTGAGATTCCACCTCACACCTATAAAAATGGTAAAGATGACAATATAGAAAAGTGGGAAATGTTGGAGGGGATACCCATGGGAGGGACAAATGTTGGAGGGAGAAAACAATCACACTAATGTACTGTTGGTGGACCTGTGAATGGATTCAACTATTCTGGAAAGCAATTTGAATTAGACACAACTAGTTACTAAACAATACGTGTCCTTTGATCCAGCTACATCCCTGCTGGGCCAGTGCCTAAAAGAGATCAAAGGAAAAGAAAAAAGTCCTATGTGTACAAAAATATTTATAGCAGTTCTTGCTGGGATGGCAAAAAAAACGGAAACCAATTTGAAATTATGTAAGAAATGGTGTTAATATGATTATGACTTTGACCTAGCAATCTTATTACTCGTCACATCCCCAAGGAAGTCAAAGATAGAAACAAAGGCCATTATGCACAAAAAATATGCATAACAGTTCTCTTGGTGATACCAAAGAATTAGAAACAAAGTAGATGCCAATCAATTAAAAAATAGTAAATATGTGAGATATGTATAATATGCAAATGCAATAAAATATTATTGTATGACAAGATGTTGATTATATAGAATTTAGAGGAAGATGGGAAAATGTATATGAACTGATAGAATTTGGAATAAGCAGAACCAAGAGAATAATATACAGAAGGACAGCACTATAAATAAAAATGTTGCTAAAAGGAAGCCAAAATGAGAGTAACTGAAAGAAATTATATCATCTAAATTTGATGAGCATGGCATCCACATGTTTAACCAAGTCATCAACAAAAATATTAAGCAACAAGGAGACAAACAGAGGTCCTTTAGGGAACTCCACTGAAGATATCTGGACAAATTGACATTGACCTATTAATGAGTTTGGTCACTAAAGTGCATTATTGGCTAGGGCACAACTCCCTCTATTATACTTTTTTAAAAAAGCAAAAAGTATTTTATCAAATGTTTGTAAAAATCTAGATAAATTATATCCACATTATTCCCTTAATTTACACATTTACTAACCCTTTCTAAAATTGAAATAAATTTAAGCCTGTTTTTAATGAAACTATATTGGTTCTTTATAATCACCACTTCCTTCTCCAGCTATTTACTATCTCTTTAATAATCTTGGACAAGTACATTAAATGGACAATGAACTAGACCTAAAATTGAATGAGAGGAAGACATGAAGCTATGTTATGTTATAAAATTAAGCAGTGTTTTCAAAGACCTCAAGGTATTTTCCATCATAAAATCCCATCTTTTTAACATCAATATCCTCCCAATGATGCTGTGCATCATGGAATATCATGTTATCAGAAGAATCAAACTTGCAAATAACTCAAAGAATGACCCAAAGAACAATGGAAAGACATTGTCTTCCAAGGTATAATTAGACTACAAACTAGGGCAGGAAAAGGTATCATGGTACAATGGCAAAAGCATTGAAATTGGAAGGTTAAACTTAGACCTGAGGTCATATCTTGCCTTTATTATTTATTACCTGTGTAACCATGGGAAAATTATTTGAAGTCTCTGGACTTCAATTTTCTCACCTGAGGAAGGAAGGAAAGAAGGAAGGAAGGAAGGAAGGAAGGAAGGAAGGAAGGAAGGAAGGAAGGAAGGAAGGAAGGAAGGAAGGAAGGAAGGAAGGAAGGAAATGACTATTTGTTATGCACCTACAATATACCAGATACTATGCTAAATATTTAATGAATATTATCTCATTTGATCCTTACAACAACATCGAGAAATAGCTGCTATTATTATCTTCATTTTACAGTTGAGAAAACTGAAGCAGACAGGGGTTAAGTGGCTTGCCTATGGTCACAAGGCTAGTAAGTGTCTGAGGCAGGACTCAAGCTCAAGTCTGCCTGAATTCAGGGCCAGGTATGTCCTCTCCACTTCTCTACCGAGTTGCCTCTTAATGAAGAAGTGGGCCTAATTGGCCTTTGACATGCCTACTAGTTTCTGATCTCCTTCCCCAAGGAGGAAGCCCAAGGGGCTATTCCAGTGCCTCTAAAATTGCATCCCATCAGCAATCACTCTTCATAAGCCTGGTGCTGCCTCTTAGCTATCTGCAACCTCTCACTGGTTAATTGAGAGTCACGACACTATGCATCAGTCTGAAAAGCAACAAGCAAAAAAAAAAAAAAAATGATGTGACTTTTTGCAAAAAAATGTCAGGTACATGGTGGGGCAGAGATAAAACATAGTCAGGCTCTGAAAATAGCTAACTGCAGGCCACAAACTAAAGAAATTGGCCTTGTGTATGCACAGTGTAGAAGCAACTAACAGTCCTGTATCAATCTTTTCAGGAACATGAACTCAGAGGAAAAGCTAATCAACATCAGCAGCTGAATCTTCAAGCAGAAAAAATTAGACTATTACTTATTACGGAAAATGAGGTGGAGAAAAATGAGAGATCTTGCTCACAAATTGGCTCCTTGGCCAGACTATTTGGTTACTCTCACCACAGTCACACTACAAAGGTGTTATTATTTTAAACATAATTTTGAACGCATGTCACAATGGAGGCTATAATGTTATAATCAATCATCCTGAAAGTACAATTCATAAAAAGTTGCTTACATGAGCATTATTTCAGTAATTTAGCTGTGGATCTTCTTTTTGACAGGTAGAAAATAACGTATGCGTGATTCAAAGGTGAAAAATAAAGCCTTGCTCTGTGTGATGCTGCCTAAACCTATTTGACACAAAGAAGAATGATGAAGAGCATTGACTGTGGTTATCACAAGGGAGCCAAGTATTTTGCTGCCTGTTAACGTAAATGATCTAAATTCTGAGCCAAAGGAATGAGCATTCTATTTTGTATTTTACTATAATGAAGAAGCTGCATGACATATTGAATGACATGACATCATAGAGACTCATTTTTATACTAGAAAGACCTAGACTAAAGTCTCACCTCTTATACATACTGGCTGCATAACCTTAACTTGACTGTAAGTTCATTAACCTCTCACTGTTCTAAGCAATTTTCTAAAACTGTAAGTTGTAAGGAAGGTTCTGACCAATATGAAGAGGGAATTTCCTCATCAGTGAAGAATAAACTGCAGTGGCTCCTTATTACTCCCCAGAACAAAAATAAAATCCTCTGCTAGGGCAGCTAGGTGATGCAGCAGATAAGAGTGCTAGGCCTGGAGTCATCACGTTGAGTTCAAATTTTACCTCAGACACTTACTAGTTGTGTGATCCAGATAAAGTCACTTAACTCTGCTTACCTCAATTTCTTCATCTGTAAAGTGAGCTGGAAAAAGTATGGCAAACCACTCCAGTATCTTTGCCAAGAAAATACCAATCGGGGGGGGGGGGGGGGGGTCACAAAAAGTAAAACAGGACTGAAAAATTACTCAACAAGGATGACTTTAAAACCTTTCAGAATGTGAGCCCTTCCTACCTTTTCAGTCTTCTTATACTTTTTCAAACCCTCCATGCAATCTACAATCCTGTGACCCTGGTCGTTTTCTCTTGGCTGTCCCCCTGACTGGAATTTTCTCCTTCCTCATCTCTACCTCCTGGCTTCTCTGTCTTCTTTCAAGTCCCCGTCAAAATCCTGTCTTTTACAAGAAGGCTTTCCTAATCTCCCTTAATGTCAGCGCCTTCCCTTTGTTGATCATCTCCAGTTTATTCCAATTGTATCTTGTTTGTACCTAATTGTTTGTGTCTTATCTCGCCCCACTAGACCGAAAGCTCTTTGAAAGGTCTTTTTTTGAATACCCCTGTTATTGTGCCTTGCATGCAGCAGGTGCTTAATAAATAATTGTTAACTGGAGAGTTCTCTTTCCCTCTGAAATCATAAGTCCAGTCCCTATTCCTTCTATAACAAAGTCTAAAAGAAAATTCATCAAAGTGTTCTGATAAGCATGTAGTTTAGGTGACCTTTGTATGTTAATGACTATAATATTTCAAGGCAAATAACAGTAATAATAATTAATGTTTATATAGAATTTACTAAGTACCAGGCACTGAGCTAAGTGCTTTACCATTGCTATATCATCTGATCCTCACAACTCTAGGAGGTAGTGCTATTATTTTCCCTTTTTTTACAGATGAATAAACTGAGACAAATAGGGGTTAAGTGACTTGCCCTAGTTCATATAGCTACTAAGTACCTAAGGTCAAATTTGAACTCAGGTCTTCCTAATTTCTACATGCACTCCATCAGAAAATAAAAGGGGCAGGGGTGGAGGTCCTAAATGGTTTTTCAATGATCACCTATAATTTAGCACCACAAATTGAAGGGTTATAGTTCCTGGGAACTCCCACCACAGAGGCAATAACATATGGTCTTAGAAAGTTCCCAGGGCTCAGAGAAATCAATAGCCATGTACCTAGTAAATGTCAGAGATACAATTTAAACTCAAATCTTTTGACTCCATATCCAGTACTCTATCTGCTCTACCATGATTCTTCTCCAAGAAATAGTTTAAATAATATTCTTTAACAGTTAAATAGGATCTTCATATTATCCTTAAAAACCTTGAATAATATCTCCAGTACTCTGCCAACACAGGATACACTATGCCTTTCCAAATCTCACAAATAGTATACAGATGGCCATCTATATCAATTTGAAACATAATTTCCTCAAAGTAGCATTCTTTCACAGAATACAATTCATCTTCTACAATTCCTCTGTCTTTGTCATCATCATCATCATCACCAATTCATTCAATTCAAAGACACAGGCTTCTGGATTCAGGAAGCTCCTGGGAAAATATTTACCTCCAAAGATTAATTCAAAGGATTCTGCACAGAAATTTAAAAAGACCTGAGAAGTCTTATATGAACTGATGCAAAGTGAAGTGAAAAGAGTCGAGAGAGCATTGTGCACAGCAAATGGCAACATGGAATGAATATTAACAGTGACTTAGCTTTTCTCAGCCATACAATGATATAAGACAATTCCAAAGGATTTACTATGAAAAATTTTATCTGCTTCCAGAGAAAGAACTGATAGAGTCTGAATGCAAATCAAAGCATACTTTTTCACTTTCTTTTTTTCTTTATTTTTTCTTTTTTGGTCTGTGTTCTCAGAAATTTGTTTTGCATGACAGCATATGTGTAATCTACAATAAAGTTCTTGTCTTTTCAAGGAGTGAGATTGGGAGGAGAAAAGAAGGAAATTTGGCACTCAAAAATTTATTTTAAAAATGAATGTTAAAAATTGTTTTTATGTGCAATTAAGAAAAAAAGATTAAAACTTTGCTCAGTGTTGACCTGTGAGGAAAAACCAAACAAGTCAAAAAAAAAAAATTAGCCCCCCCCAAGAGGATTCCTGTCCTGTAGCATCTGTCTGAGTTCCATTTTTCCTCTCTGAGCTCTGCCCTGTTTTGCTCACTGTGTCCACCATGAAGTGATGCGAGATCAACCAGATAAATAGATCAATGCTGCCTTCCTTGGATATACTAATAAATGAAAAGGTATTTACATAAGCAAGGTAAGAAAATAGATTTTTTTCTCACTGAACTGTCCCATATCAACTTGGGAAAGGGGGAGATTTCTACTATCATACTAGTCAACATTTTTACCAATTATTTGGATAAAATAGGGATGTGCAAATGCTCAAATGTTCAACTTACACAAATCTGACATAATATAAAGAAGATATATCCAATATGATAGGTAACAAAATTAAGACTTTAAAAAATATTGAACAGGCTTGGAAATTGGACCAAAACTGACAAGACAAAATTCAGTGTGAAAAAAAAAAAGAACGTAGACCCTATAGAGGGTCATACCCTTAATCTTGCCATCACTCACAAATACACTACTTCCACGTCCATGAACTCTAAAATCCCCTTATCTGATCATAATCTGTTGTCATTATACTTCTAACTCCCCTTTGTGCCCCCAAAACCTGTTCTTTGTGAGTCTCCAATGTTGCTCCATTACCTCTAATGTCTTAACCCCTGGCTCTTTCACAGTCTATCACCCCCTGCATTAGCTACACTTTCCTCCCTTCCCAATCTTGACCCCTTGATGAACCAGTTCAACTTTATACTTCCTTCTCTTGAGTATCTTGCCCTATTATCATCTTGACAGTCTTTCCCAGCTAAGCCTCAGTCTTAGATCACTCCTACTATCCAATGTCTTTTCTCCCACATGTGTTCTAAATGAAACTGGAAAAAATGATGAAACCATTCTGACTGAGTCCATTACAAATTTGTGTTACAGAATTTCAATTGAGCCATCATTACTATAAGGCAATACTTTTTCACCTAATTAATTCACTAGGAGGCAGCTAAGTGACTTAGTGGGTAGAGCCCTGGGCCTAGGATCAAGAAGGCCTGAGTTCAAATTCAGCCTCAGATACTTACTAGCTGTGTGACCTGTGCAAGTCACTTACTTCTGTTTGCCTTAATCCATGGGACAAGGAAATGGCAAACTTCTCCTGTATCTTTGCCAAGAAAGACCCATGGCCAGTATGATCCATGGGAACATAAAGAGTCAAACACAACTGAATCACTGAACAACAAATTAACTCATTACATCACTCACCACAGAAGCTCTTCCAAACTTTCTTTCTCATCTCTCTCACGGCTCCCCCCAGAACCTGAGAAACTTTCCTCATATTTTACTGAAAAAAATTGGGGCCATACACTGAGAGATCTCTCTTCTTCCTTCCTCCTCATCCCCCATCACACAAATGCCTCTTCTGCTACTATCTCCTCCTTCACCTTTGTCTCATATAATGAGATGGTCCTTGTCTTTAACAAGGGGAATTCCTCTACATGCACAAATGATCACATTCCATTCCTTTTTCTCTAGCAGACTGCTCACCCCAATCATTCCCACTGTCTTCTTCCTCTATACTAGTTCACTTGTTTATCTCATCAGTTCCCATGTATTCAACTATGTCTATGCTAAAGAGTCTTAAATCTACTTATCTTATAAGGTCATTTTTTTTAAAAAAAATGACCCCCTCTACTGACCTCTGGTCCAGCATCTCCAACTGCCTACTGAACATCTCCGACTAGATTCCAAACATACATCTTAAATTCAAAATATCCAAAATGGAACTCACTATCTCCTCATCCTCCCCTCCTCTTCCTTACCATACTCCTAATCAAGGGTTCAGAACTTAGGTATCATCCTCAAATCTCACACCTCATATTCAATCAGGTGTCATGTTCTGTCCATTTTATCTTTCTAACATCTCGTATATATGCTCTTGGCAGTGCCACTATCCTAGAGCATGCCCTCATCATCTCACATGTTGGCTATTGCAATAGCCTGCTCATAGATCTGTTGGTCACAAGTCTCTCCTCACTCCAGTCCATCTTTCACTTAGCTATCAGATCAATGTTTCTAAAATACAGGTCTAACCATGCCACTCCTCTACTCCTCCGGTGGTTCTCTGTCACCTCCTGAATCAAATATAAAATCCTGTTTGATATTCAAAGATCTTCATAACCTGTCCTTCATCCCTCTCCCCACCTATCCAGTTTTCTTATACCTTACATACTCCCCCATGGTCTGTGATCCAGTGACACTGGTTCCTTTGCTGTTTCTCAAACAAGGTACTCCATCTCCAGACTCCAGGAACTTGCTCTGAATTTCCTTCATGCCTTCCTTCCTTCTTCCTCTCTACCTTTTGGTTTGACTGGCTTCCTACAAGGACCAGTTAAAATCTTACCTTCTATAAGAAACTGCTCCTGATCCCCCTTAATGTCTTTCCTCTGTTGATTATCTCCAATTTATCCCATATATACCTTGTTTGTATATAATTGTTTGCATGTTGTCTCCCCATTATACTGGGAGTTTCTGAAAGGAAGAGACTGTCTTTTACTTTGAGCTTTCTTTGCATCCCCAGAACTTGGCACAGTGCGTAGCGCATAGTAAGTACTAAATAAATGTTTATCGACTAACAGGATGAAAGGTATGACAAGTTCATATAAAAAAAGATGTGGGAAATTTTAATTGACCAGAACTTTAATATGAGCCAAGAGTAGTGACTATTCAGAGCAGACACCATCTTATGCTATGTGGATTAAGTACATGGTATCCAGGTTAATGGGAAGAAAAATACTTCCATAGTCTGGCTAGACCACACTAAAAGCATCATGTTCAATTCTGGACATCATATTTTCAAGAGAAACTTAGACAACTAGAAGAGAATGAGGGTATACGGAATTATGTCATAGGAAGAGCAGTTATGGGTTTTTTTTTTAATCACCTGTGTTTATTTTGGAGAATAAAAGACTTTGAGAGAAGTGTTATGGAATGAAAGGGGCAGTGAATTTTTAGTCAGAGGAACTATAATAAGATCTGAGCTTTCCTACCACCTTTATAGTCTTGGGCAGGTACTAAATGTCTCTTGCCCTTAATTTCTGCACGTACAAAAAGAAGGTATTGTCCTTAAGGTCTCTTCCAGCTTTAAATACCATTTATATCTGGACCATGATAATATGTTCTGGATATAACAAGATTGGTCAAAAACCAGAATTTAAATCTTATAAAATTGCTTTTATCAAAACTAGAGTGATTTGGGGGGGGAGCTAATTTGAACATAAGAAAGGGTGAGGGGTGTGGGCTTCCATTTATGCGAGAAAATAGTTCAACCTAACACAGATCACCATGTAATGTGAGTTAATGAAAGGTAAGAGTCAGACTCAATGACTTGTATATTTCAGAGTTAGGTCAGTTAGGGAGTACCACTTTTGGGGAGGAAAGAAAATGGAGAAATCCTTAGCCATGGCATGACCATGATTCAGCTGGGGAGAAATAATCTGTAGCAGTAAGGGTTTCTGAAGAATTGAAGAGATGGTGGAGGAGAGGAAGAAACCAGGTGATAGTGCCTGAGGACAGGCTAAAAAAAAATCATAGAAGAACAAATACAATCCAATCCAATTAAGTAAGAGTTCTGTAAATTCTGGGAGACTAAAAAGAGGGTTGGGGGAAGAGGGAAGCAAGTGAGAGTTTCTGAGGGGGAGCCAAGAAAACCACAATCAAGGACCTAAGCCAAGTTGAATCCAAGGAAGAAAGCACACAGAAACCAGAGCCAAGGAACTGGAACAGAATCTGAGATTCTGTAGGACTATTACTTTGCTCAGAAAGATAATGTCAGCTATTTCCTCTTTTTTTTTGTATACATTGCCAAGCCCTGGCACAAACCTTAAAGCCTTAGGCTGGTGGGTGGTCCTCACACTTACATACAAATTTGTGGGTTGGGATAATTCTGCTTTATTCAAATCATTATTTGCTTCTATTAAGTTTCTCTGTAGTCTCACCTCCTGGTGACTTTTGGGAAAAATCATAGTTTCTACTGGGATAATTCTCTGGCAACGAAGGGCCCAAAAGTGGCTGCAGAATCATTTTAACAAACTCTTTAAAGATACTCTACCATTCTGTAGATGCATTTAATGGTAAATACCCAAGGATCTATGCTTTCTTCAGCAGAGCATATTCTCTATGACTTAGTAAATAAATTCTAGGAATTGCTTGTGAGGCACAGAAAAGTCTGCTCTCTTTTCTGACTCACACAGTAAATGCCAAAGGTAAGATTTGAATTCAAGATTTTCCTAACTCCAAACCAAGTACTGTATCCACTTTGTAATCCTGAATTTTTTCAAAGAGTAAATATAACTGAATCATTGTTTACTCACACACAAGCATATTTCATGTAGCACAGAGGAAGGGGTAGGGAACCTATAGCCTTAAGGTCACATGTGACCCTCTAGATCCTCAGTTGAGGCCCTCTGACTGAATCCAAACTTAGAAGCTAGAATTTAGAAGGACCTAGAGGGCCACATGTGCCCGCAAGACCGCAGGTTCCCTACCCATGAGCTAAGGTTTGGGTCACAATAGCCACTTGGGGTATGATATTTGGGCAAGCTGCTAGGTGATACTCTGCCCTTGAGTCATATCAGTTTATCAACCCCAACCTGTGTAAGAACACCCCTGGCCATTCACAAGCCTATATAACATGACCAGTTCACTCTGTATAAGGCTAATATCTGCCGTCAACCAGTATTGTCAACCTCTATACCTCCCTAGGGCATTCCTCATTTCCTATCTAATGGAACGAATATTCCAGTAATAACATAACTCACTTGAATTATTGCCCTGGTTACTGGATCCCCTACCTTGATTCCCTCCTTAGTATCATTCAGTCAACAGGTATTATTAAGTGCTAACTATATGCCAGGCACTGTACCAAGGACTGGGGATATAAACACAAACAGAAAGAAAGATGGTTCCTGCCCTTGAGGAGCATCCTTTCTACCAAAGGATCTGAAAAGTGGGAAGGAGAAGGAAAGGAGATGGGGAAAGAGGGATAAGAAAGGCCCAAAAAATGAAGAATGGCGAGCTGGAGGTCTTTCCCTGAAGTGAAGTGTCCTGGAGGAACTCATCAATGGGAGAAGGGGCTCAAAGGAGGGGGGTCAAGAAGGAACTGAGTCATGGTGGTTGTATATGGCCCTCCCAAAATATTCACTAAATCAGTATTGAACTTGATTTATTATATAGTGGTGAGTGTGGTATTTGTCCTTCATTCTTGAAGAGAACTGTGACATCAGGGAGGTGACACCATGATATGCAAGTGATTTGGATTTAAGCAAGGCAAGGCTGTGCAAAGTCATCAGCCTCACTTTCTCCTCCAGAACCATCTGGTTCCAGTGGCCAAATATATATGAGGACAGCTGGAGATAACCCAGAATGCAGTGAGAGACCTTGGCCTTTTCAATAAGATCTCAGACTGAGGCAGTGCCTATTTACTGAATGGTGTGCCAGCAAATGTTTAATAATGAGCTCTCTGAAAAAAATCTATACAAGACACACATCTAAATTTAATCTGCATTATTTTCTCCATTACATTCATTTCTGAAGCCTAGACATTCCAAACAATGAATCAAGCTTTGATTTTGTAATATTTGTATACTTCTAAGGTATAAATGCTGACAGTGAAAATTTAGCACTCATTAAGCAGATGTCAACTGGCTCCAGCACATGCCTGGATACAAAGTGTAAACAACAAGACATCTGAGCAACAGCAACAGCCCCACCCAAATTCCTCCTACCCTCCTTGGCCACAGACCTTACTATGTGACCTCTTTGTTCTTCCACCTAATGCCACCAAGTTTGGTGTCACTCTATGCCTCAGTTTCCCCACCTGTAAAATGAGACACAGTTGTATTACATGACTTTTGAGGTCTTTCCAGCTCTAAATCTATGATTCTACGAATCTATGCAATTGGTTGGCAAGCCAAGTGAATGATTTGCCCCTCTACGTGGTCAGTTTCCCTCTTCAGATTTCCTCCCAGTGTGGCTAATACAACTGGAAGCTCAGTATTTCATAATGGCTTGGCTTCTACATTTTTGCCATACTCATGGTCAGGGGGCTGTGTTTTTTCCTGGCAAATTATCCAGTCAAACTGAGAAACTGAAAATCTATAGAGTAGGCACTGCCTCAGACACTTACTAGCTGTATGACCCTGGACAAATTATTTAATATCTTCTATAGTTTCCTCATTTGTAAAATGAGAATGATACAAGCACCTACTTAACAGGGCTGTTTTAAGGATCAAAGGAGATCATAGATATAAATCACTTTGCAAAATGTAGGAATGTTAGCTATTATTAGTATCAATCAATGCCTGCTATTCTTACTGTTTGGATACAATCCACTTCCAGGGGCAATATTCTGACATATCGTAATGTAGGCACTCTTCAGTTAACTTATTCTAGAGCTAGCAAGGATGTTAATAAAATGAGCATGAGAGAGAGAGAGCTTCAAAGAGCAGTATCAATCCTTTTTAAAGCTCCTGTGAATCATAACCGTGCAATCTCTGATAGCTATCCTAGTCCCACCACAGTTATTTAGCTCCTCATTCATCTTTTTTGGTCATAAAGATGAGAAAATTAAGATCCAAAGAATTTGGACCTTAAAACAGATTTCAGGCATTCTCCAACACCTCCCCTCCCCGCAATGTTCACCACATCAAGTCATAGGAGTGAAGGAAAGGGGTAAGACAAATGATCAGCTTCATTTTCTCCCCTTTTATTTCCCTTCTCCCAAGTCTCTCTCCTAACCCCCAACAGACTAATCTACAGCTTAAAATTTCAATCATTCATCTAGGGAAAGAACTGAATTACCACACAATCAACTTCCTACATCTGATCCCAGGGTCACAGCCATACCTCCTCAGAGCCTCAGTCAGGAAAAGCTTCAAAACACTCAAGGTGCACCCAATACCAGATGAAATCCCTAAAAGAACACAGGAGACACAGTACCATATATACTGTTTAAGTCAGATTGATAGTGACAAAGGACTCTCCTTCAGGACAGTCCCCATGCCAGAGTTATAATACAGTTCCATGTCTCCCTGTCTCTTTGGTTCCTAAAGAAAGGGAAATCACAGAGGGGCACAGGAAAAGCAAGTACTTACTCCATAGAAGAAAGCTGCCCCAGTAATGTTAGATAACCTGTCAATAATGCCAAACTTTTTTGCATTATGCATTTTTGTAGCTTTGTATAATAAAAGTTTAAAATCTTGAGTCATTCAAGGAATAATAAGCTTGATTATTTCCAGATTCAAAATTCCCAAATTCTCCACATTTAAGTTCCGCATTTGCTCGATTATCGTATGACTGACTTTGACAGCTGCGTATTATTTATGTTGCTCTAAAAATAGATGCTAATTAACTTACAGAGTTCTCTTCAGCACGGTCCTTCATGCCAATGACACATAAGATGTCTTTGTCCCTTGCTTGGGAGAAGGGGGAAAGACAGAATGAAGTAAGACTGAGGTGGTGCCTTAGAAGGCATCTAAATTATACCCTTACCATTGTCTTGGCCTGTGATGCTCAGGCTAATGCTGTTTTGCTGTGTGATGTAATTGTTAATATTTGTGAGGTAGAGTGCTATAGGAAAAGGCATTGCATTCTTGGGAATTCTCAACTATAGTCCCTACTAAGTCTAACTTTATGACCTGTGGAAAGTCGTTTATCCTCCCTTGGTTTTAAAGGCTCTAATCTATAAAATGAGGGGCAGCTAGGTGTAGCAGAGAGAGTGATGAGTCTGAAATCAGGAAGATCTGAATTCAAATCTGGCCTCAGACACTTACAAGCTGTGTGACCCTGGGCAAGCCACTTATTCCTGTTTGCCTCAGTTTCCTCATCTGAGAAATTAGCTGGAGAAGGAAATGGCAAACCACTGTAGTATCTCTGCAAGAAAAGCTCAAGGAGAGTTGGACACAACTAAAATGACTGAACAAAATGACCAGAATACACCTACTGTTGTCAGCTCTGTATTTTATATGAAATAAGAAGGAATGCTACAACAAGGTTTTTAAAATACCACAAATCCCATCAAGCCAGATTCTAATCCAAAATGACAGGCACTCAAAGGAGAGTAATTATAGGGAATTGATGTCTCATTATTTTTAAATGTGTTCTTTGCTGCTCTGAGAATATCATTAAGCCAGAAAATATATAAAAGTTAACTAAAAATTGCAAAATACTTTTTCATATTTCAAGCCATTCTTGTAGATTAAAAATCCTGAATTCTAGTGGAAGAGAATTTGATCATCTCACAATTCTACCACATAAGAACAAATGTTTCCCACTCTCTTAGGTTTGTCTAATGAATGAAGACAGTTGCCTTATTCTTATACTCACAGTACCTCAAAAATTCATAGTTTTTTTCGTTATTGATTTGGATCTGAGATTCCAATCAAGTCACCTCTGAAACTTATCTGTAATTTAAAGCCTTAAAGAGTTGCCCAGAGCACAGAAAGGGCAAGTGTCTTACTCATGGTTGCATAAGCAACACATTTGAGAAGGATTGGTACTCTGAGAAATAATAACAAAAATTCACTTTACACACACTAAAATTCACCTTACATACACTAAAATCTACCTTACATACATTCCTCTATTCCAGATTCTATTCCCTCATTATCAATTGCCTGCTAAATATTTCAAAATAGATATCTTCCATGTACTTCAAATTCTACATGTACAAAATGGAATTTATCACTTCCCCCTCTAAACTTACCCTTCCCTATTTCTGCTCATGGTATCACCAAAATCCCAATGACCCAGTGTATGTAAAGTGAATTTCAGTGTAAGTAAGGTGGATTTTAGTGTGCGTAAATTATTTCTTAGAGTTCAGTTTCTCAAGACCTATAACCATAACAATCTTTTGTTCCCAGGTATTAGATATGAGTTCCCACAATAATGGTTCAAAACATCTCCACCCTGCTTGCACAGCATTATATAATGATAAATAATACAAACATCCACTGTGGCTACACAGTGTGATACAGGAATGATTGATGAATAAACCTATGAGGCTATTGCTGGTAATATACCTTCTTTTTCTGCTGCCCTATAAAGTAGGTGGCCACTGGTCAGTGAATAGGGAAACTTAGGATTGAAGGCACAAGTTGGAATGCCATGTGTGCCTCAATTGGCCCCTATTGAGACTTGAGGGGATTTAGGGGATACACAAGTTGTGCTTATCTCTATTGACCCCATCAAGATGTAGGGGTAATTGCCCCTGGCCCTGCTCTCCCAGCCCCTGCAAGAAGGGTAATTAGGGAATGCTGTAGGAGTTGTGCTCCCATTATCATCAATCCTCTGCTGAGAAAACTGGACTAGAATAAAGTAAGATTATCAACCCCTTTTTAGTGTCTTTCCTGTCTGATCAGATCAAGAGTGAACATGTGCTAGCAGTCCTCAAGTGTGCTGTGTTTATCTGTCTTACACCCAGATTTCTCAACATGGAGTTCTCTTGGAGTCTTCCCTTTCCCTAACCTCTCATATCCAATCAATTTACAAGTTCTATTGATTCCACATCTTTGATATTCTATGTGTTCTCTTTCCATTCACACAACCATTGCGCTGCTTCAGGCTCTAATAATTTCTTGCCTAGATTAATAAATTTCTAACTGAATTCCCTGCCTCTAGCTTCTCCCTTCTCCAATCTACTCTTTACCTTTTGCTGCCAAATCAATCTTTCTAACGTACGTGTCTGAAGAAATCACTTCCTTCCTGAAAAATTTTCAGTGGCTCCACACTAATAGAATAAAAGTGCAAACTCCTAAACCTTCTACTTAAGGCCCTTGGCAATCATTGAAGTATATTTCACACAATTCTTCACACAATCTGTGTTCCAGACAGACCAGTCCATTAACTATTCCCTGATTTCATCCTACCTTCTGTCTCCATGCATTTACAAAGTCTGTCTCCTATGCCTAGAAAACATTCCTTTCTCATCTCTACCTCTTTAAGTCCTTCCCTTCAGCCCAGAACAGATGTCTCCCCCTCCATGAAATCTTTCCTAATATAAGTGGTCTCTCCTTCCTCAGATTGTATTAGAATATCATTTTATTCTTAGGTGTGTGCAAAATATGGGGTCCATGAGAGCAGGATCTACTGTTCTTCACCTGCCCAAGCACTAGCACAGTGCTGTCATACCTTACTCACCCTCTGGATATGCCTGTACCCTGATCACATAGGATCTTCTATCATGTTTATTTGTCCTTATCCATCTGTAAGCTCCTTTGGGTAGGGACTGTCTTTTCTCATCTGGTAGCCCACAAGCCAAACAGTGCTTTATAGAGTCGGTGCTTAATAGATGCCCATTGGGTTGAACGTATTTGAATCAAGGATAATCAATCACAGCTTCTGGTTGCCTGGTCCTGTTTGCTATGGATTCCATGAAGTGTTTATGTGCGGGCAGAGTAAGTACTTGCTCATGGGGTATGATGCAAGGGGCGTGGGGATTATGCCACAAATAAAATAATGCTTCACATGCTTGGATGCCTGAAATACCACCACTGAAATTTCTTCCCTTTAGCTTAAAGCTTTAATTTTAGCAATGAGTGTGCCCCTTGATAAAGCTGGCATTTGGGCATGCCAGGCACACCTTTCAGCATCAAAACATTGTCATCCCTTTATGTTACTGTCCACTGGAGGCTTTGACCTTTACTGTAATATGTAAGACTTAATTTGTCACAAACTAAGTAACAAATTACCATAGAGAATGGAGTTTTCAGGATTTAAAAATTGTTTTTACAAAAAGTCATAACAAAATGTAACCTTAATTGTTCCTTAAGGTAGACAACAACTTAAGGAACATATACATGTTATGTATATGTAACAGGGGCAAGCACTGCTGCTGGAGCCAGCTCTAATCAGCTCTCGAGAGCCAACTGTTAAATTGTCAGTGTGAGCATTTACACCTAAGGTATTGACCCATGCTATAAATCAGGTCTTGATTTATTTTCTCCTGATTGTCTAGACTTAAGAAAATGATGAAGAAAATGTTAATAATACACATTAAACTTAAAAGTGTGCTATGTGTACTCTTTTAAAATCAATTCTTAAACATCTACCATCTTGACTCAAGGGTAATCCTATAGTACCCATGCTATGATTAGATTCAATGACCTGGAGTCAAGAAGACCTGAATTCAAATCCAGGCCAAATACTTAATAGCTATGTGACCCTGGGCAAGTTATTTAACCCTGTTTTACTCACCTGTAAAACGAGCTGGAGAAGGAAATGGCAGATCATGCCAGTATCTTTGCCAAGAATCCCAAATGGATTCACAGCCAGATATGACTGAAACCACTGAACAACAACAGGGGAAGGAAAAAATATTGTTATGTATACTCATATGCATGCATACATTCATATGTTTTGTGTGTGGAAAAGAAAATATACAGAATATGTACTACATATATATGCATATATACTCATTATGGGGAAGGGAAATATGCATATATAATACCATATTGATGATATATACCTCTTAGAGTTTATGTAAGGAAAGAGAAACGTATAGCTAGACACAGACTGTATATGTGTACAGTATGTGTACATATGTTTATATATCTAATATATAAATATATTTATATTTATTACATATTTATATATTTGCCTTCTCCCATACTAAACCTAATATATATTGCACACATATATTTCCCTTCCCCACGAGGAATTTTAATGACTAAATTTTATATAGCACTAACTATGTACAAGGCATTATAATAACAACTATAAAATTATTATCTCAGTTGATGCCTCATATATATGTATGTGTATATCTAGTATATACATATATATATAATGTACATACATATATATATACACACACAGCTTAATATTTCCTTTACCCTACATTAACCTGAGTATACCAATGGGGATTCCAGAATACCCTTGTTACATATAAATATTTGATATAACTTAAAGTATGTGTACATGTGTATATATATTTTTGTAAAATATATGCATATACATATATAAATATATGTTCTGAGCCTCTATCCAGTGTAGTCTCTACTCAGCTCAGACAAATCACTAAAAATCACACAAAACTAAGTATTAAATTCGATCGTGTTAACAAAACATTATAGAGAAACTTATGTAAAACAATCTTTCTTAATTTCTCATAAACCGATGAAAAAAATTCCTCCCACAAACTCCAACACCAGTAGGAAAAAGGAACCAATCACCAAGGGCTGGGGAATGAAACATAGAGTGCTGTGTCCTACTCCAAAGACACTGGAAGAAAGGTTACTTGGTCCTCCTGCTGGAAAACTGCTCTAAGCAGCACATAAGGCATAGCTTTAAGAAGACTGAGCTACCTGAAGTAACTACTGGCACAGCATTCTGGGGAGCTTCTTGCCTTCCCAGCTACTACTCAAGGAAGTCATCCCTTCTCTTCTTTCAGCTACAAGGGATCCCACCTGTACAGCTGTTGCTCCATCTAGCCAATACCTCTGGCTTCCTTGATCTTAGGCTACTCCTTCACCCTTTTCCCCACCCTGCCCCCACAAACATACACATACTACCTCTGCCTCAAATAAGAGCTCACTAAATCATAGAAGTTCAGAGTTGAGACTTAAAAGACATACAGTCCAAATCATTTCTGATTAAGAATTTATCCTATAATAGGCTAAATGAGTGGTCATTCAGTCTTAGCCTGAAGACTTCTAATGAGAGGGAGGGACCCCACTCTTTCCCAAAGTGTTCCATTTCCCTTTTGAACAATGCTAATAGTAAAATGTATATCATATATCATACCTAAATTTATATCTTGTATCAAACCTAAATTTTACAACATCTACCCATTACTCCAAGTTTCACCCTTGAGGTTCAAACAGAATAACTTAATCACTCTTATACAAAACCATGCTTCAAATACTCAGAGATATTGATCATGTCCCTTGAAAGTCTACTTTTCTCTAAACTAAACATCAATGCTCATGTGAATTCAAAGCCCTTCCCCATCCTGGTTACCCTTCTTTGAATAACAGGCTATAATGTCAATCCTAAAATATGATACCCAGCTAAATACAGTATTCAAGATGTGGCTAACTTACAAGGTCAGAGTGTAGCAGGTTTATCACCACTTCATTCCTGGAAGCTGTCTCCTTTGCCCAGCATTTCATCAGCCTTTTGATCTGCCTTATCAGATAGTTGAATCACACTGAGCTTGAAGTCACTAAAAGCTCTATACATTTTTTCAGAAAAACTACCATCTATCTATATTTCACCTATCTTGCGGTTGTCAAGTTTCTGTTTTTGAACCAAGGGCAAGACTTTACACTTGTCTCCACTAAGCATCATTTCATCAGATGCATCTCAATATTCTAATGTGGTAGGAGCAACATCTGTTTGATTTAGACTATACTATTTTCCTTTTAAGAGGACAGCTGTGCCATCCTTTAGATTTAGTTGGCCCAGGGACTAGGATTAAATGATTGATTTGGCTTCTTCTCCTCCCCACACCCCAATATTGAGGCTTAAAAGGAACAGGTAATGGGAAAGGATGTTCTAGAGATTTTAAAATAATTCCTGTGGCTCTGGGCTTGTGTTTCTGACAGAATATTTCCAATTTCTATGTGAACTCAGAGAGAGGTAGCATTTTATTTTAACTTAGTTTAAAACTGTTATTTATAATTTTACCACGAGTAAAGTTGTTTATATTGTAATTTTCTGACCCATTTATAGGGCCCCTGAATTCTAATTCTAATTCAATGTGAATCACCGGCCAAGCCTGAGGTAGGCCTGGCCTAAAATATCTAGCCTGTCATGATGTTTTCAAAACTTGATTTTTGTCATCCAGTGTGTTAGCTAGCTCTGCGTCATCTCCAGATTTGATAAACAAGACATCTACATATTAATCCCAAGTCATCTACTTGGAACAGATATTGATTGCTGATTTCCAACTAGACATCCTTCCGTTCTGACATCAAACTGCCAAGAATTACTCTTAAGATACAATCAACCAGTTCTGGCTTCGTGTAATCATTCTATCGTCTAACCCACGTTGCTCCATATTTTTATAAGAATTTTATGATAGGCTTTATCAAGTGCTTTGCAAAAATCTAGGTAAAGCACATGTGACATTCCCCTCATCTACCAATTTAGTAACTGTCAGAAAAGGAAGGAAAGTCTGGCACAAATTCCTCCGGCTCTTTGTGATCCCACATCCTTTTCTAGCTCTGTGGTCTCCAATGCCTGTCTATCAGTAAAAATTGTTTATATACTGATATATATATATATATGTATATGTGTGTGTGTGTGTGCGTGTGTGTGTGTGTGTGTGTGTGTCCCTGTGCCACTTAGCTGCCCTGGTTGATTGATATAAAGAAGTGTGTATGTGTGTGTGTATAGATATGTATGTATGTATATGTATATTATATGAATATATACATGTATACATATACACATATCTACATAAATATGCTATATCAGATATATATACGTATATATACATATGTATATATACGTATATATATATATACACTTCTTCAATGAACTAGGGCAGCTAAGTGGCAAAGGGCCGCTAGGTGATGGAGTGGGTAGAGTGCCAAGCCTGGAGTCAAGAAGACCTGGGTTAAAATCTGGCCTCAGACACTCATTAGTTATTATGACCCTGGGCAAGTCACCTTGAGGCAACCCTGTTTGCCTCAGTTTCCTCTGTAAAATGAACTGGAGAAGGAAATGGCAAACCACTCCAGTATCTTTGTCAAGAAAACCCCAAATGGAGAAAGTGTTCCAGATACAATCTTTTCCTTAGGACACACATTCTGGTCAGAAGTAACCTCTTTGAAAGATGTAGTGTCATGATCAGCATGAAATTTCGGGGAGGATGGGAAGGGAAGGGTGGGGAATTGTTAGTTTGGATTTCAGTCAACACTACACCAAGAACTATGACCAGAGAGTGGACATCTATGCTTCTCAAGGAGCATTTTGGGTCAGTAATCAGAATCCCTTGGATATTACCAAGCATGGAACCAGTGTGACCATATATTCACACATGCGTACTGATCAGTACCCAAGAAACATAAAGAGGACTCTTGACACTTTCTCAGAATGCTTAAAGGAAAGGAACCTCTGATTGTCCCCAAAGACCAGTTTCTATGGACCATTCAGCTTGCTGTAGCAGTCAGGCAGTCCTGGCAGAATCAGTCAGTTGCTGATCTACTCAACATAGGGCAAGATACAAATGCCCTATTGGTTATCAAGACAGAAATACTATGAAGAGGGAAGACCTTACTGAATTTTTTCTAGAAAAGGCAACTTTTTACCTATTTCCATTTCCATTCATTTTTTAAAATTTATTTTCAGAGTCTTTTATAACTTTATTTTCACTAGAAACTATGAACTGGGAACTTGGGGAAAATGTTTGTATACAGTAATGGTATAGCAAGTAATGATCTTAGAATGTTATGTTATGAAGCTTGGAGGGCATCATTCTGTTGATGTATGTTTTTCTTTGTGCTTGAAGGAGGCATTTAGGTGAGAAAGGCTGACATTTTGTTTTTAAAGAAGCTGTCGACACATATGCATTATCCATTCAGCCATTTAGTTTCCACACTGTTGCAATGAAACATGCTTATATGAAAATAGTCTTATTGCCCACGCTCAGATATGTATTCAATTTATTTGGAGATGGTGAGGGTAGAGTGATGTTCCTTTTCCTTTGAGAGAAGGTACGACAAACAGTTTGAGATAGGACCTTTTCACTTCTCAGACAATAAAGTCTAGATGGGATTGGGTATAAATGTTACAAAAAAAGATAGTGCTTTCCAAAATGATTCTCTCTGCTTTAAACCAGGTTTTGGACATCTTTTTTATTCTTATGTCAGACTAACTGCAAATATTTTCACATATTTGAAAATTTTTGTCTGCAATTTCTCATATCCTACTTCTTCAAGGAAAAGTAAGTTTTCTAACAAAGAAATTAAAAAGTCATTCTTGTGCTGAAAAAAAAAAGAAAACCCAAATGGGGTCATGAAAAATCGACTGAAATTACTAAATAATGATATCAATCAACCAATCAAAAAGTTTATTAAGGGTACTCTATATTCCAGGCACTCTGCTAGGTACCAGGGATACAAATATAATGAATGAAAGAATCCCTACTGTCAAAGAGCTTGAATTCCTAACAAGTATAGGAATAAATAAAATATAAAGAGAATATATACTAAGTAGTTAAATAGAATGTAGTTATGAGAGGATAGGAATTAATAGTTGAAGGGATCTGAAAAGACTTCCTGAAGAAGTTTGTACCTGAGCTATGTTCTGGAGAAAGCGAGAAATTCTATGAGGCGGATGTGAGGAGGGAGGGCATTCTAGGCATGGTGACCAGTTGGTACAAAGGCATGAATATGAGAGATGTGGTATCTTGTATGAGGAACAGAGAAGGCTGCTTTGTCTGGATTACAGTGTGGGAGGGCGAGTATTGTGCAAGAAAGATGACAAACACATTGCCCAACATAACCCACCACAACTCCCTTCAGGCCAGATCTAAGTTAAAATAGAATTGGAAAGATTCTTTTAAACAAAATAAATGAAAATGCAGTAGAACATAGATAATGTTAATAGGTAGTTTTCCAAGGTAATATGTCACCTGCAGGGATGCTTATGTATGGTTTAGAGACCCCTGTTTCTATATGAGTTTGTGTAAAGTTAAGGGAATTTGAAGATCTTCCCTGCCACTTGATAGGTCCATGTGACCTGCTTTGAGTTTTGACCCAGCTCACAGCTTGAATCACACGAAGCCGATGGTGGGAGGAACTTGGCAAAAGGGTGTAGCAAGAAAGGCAGCACTGAGAGAAAGCAGGCAGAGCTGAAGCAGAGCAGAGCAGCTAGTGTGTGCGAGAGAAGGAGTGATTTTGCCTAAGGGAACTTGTTTGGGGGGGAGGGGACTGATGGAGGGAAGATTTGGGGATAGTCATGCTCCCTGTATTGATAATGTGTATAGATTTCTTTGTTATTATGATGGATCTGGCTTTCTGGTCTCTGAATAAATGTCTTGATTTCATCTTTGAGGAAGAGTATATATATATATTTTTATGAATTTACCCTGGAAATACACATGCATATCCACAGCAGCTGCTGCTGGTATTGCATTGGTGCTACAGCTTGCTACCACTGCTGTATAATGAGACTGGAAAGATAGGTTGGGGCAAGACTGAAAAGGGCTTTAGAAGCTCTAGAGGGAACAGGGAACCACTAGAGTTGATTTAGTAGGGAAGTGATGTGGTTGTATCTGCACTCCAGAAAGATCACTTTGGCAACCACGTAGAAGACAGGCTAAAAGAACTGAGAGCCTTAAGGCAGGAAGACCAGTTAGGAGGCTGTTGGAATAATCTACTTCAGAAGTAAAGAGGGCATGAGATAAACTGGTCGCTGTGTGAGTAGAGAAAACAATTGTCTGTTATAAATACGGTGAATTTGGAAAGGTCAAGATTTGGCATCTGATGAGATTGGGGGTAAAGGAGTGTTAACACCAAAGAATTTTTCAAAAGACTGAAAAGATAACACCAACATTTTGATCCTGGCAGACTTGAAAGATGGTCATACCTTAAGTTTTGAAGACAGCTATGTCTGGAGATAAAGATTATTTCTGTTGTGGGCATGTTGCGATATCTCTGGAACATCCGATTTGATCCGATACTTGGAAAGTAGCAGTACAAGTGATGATACAGTATACGGTGATGATACTCAAGGGAGACACTAGGACTAGATATATCTGGATCTGGAAATCATCAAAATAGAGGTGATAAATGAATGCAGAAGAGTTAATGAGATCACCCAGATAGAAAGTAAAAGGAGAAAAAAAGGGCTGAGGATAGAGCCTTGGAGAACATGTACCGTTAGGAGGTGGATGAGGAGCCAGCAAAGGAGACTGTGAAGGAATGGTTAATAGAGTAAGAGAAAAAGGAGAGAGTAGTATAATGAAAGCCCAGAAATGAGAAAGTACCTGGAAGGCTGTGGCCAACAATGTCAAATACAGCAAATAGATTAAAAAAAGATGAGGTCTGAAGTGATAAAAGATAATCAATTTTGGCAATTAAGAGATCACTGGTAACTTTGGAGAGAGCAATTTCAGTTGAGCGATGAGGTTAGCAGCTAGATTACAAAAATGTTGGAGTGAGTTACAAGAAAGTAAGGGCAGTGATAAATATAGACAACATTTTCTAGGCTGAAAAAGGGAAGAGAGATATAAGATGATAGCTTAAGGGCATGGCAAGATCTAGTGAAAGATTGCTTGTTTTTTGTTTGTTTTTTTAAGATAGGTGTGATAAGTACATTTGAAGGCAAAATAGGAAAGAGGTTGAAGATTAGGAGGTGATGACTGAGGGTACAATTTACTGGAGAAGATCAGAGAGGACAGAAGAAAGCGCATGTATAAAGAAATTGACCTTGAGTAGAATAAGGACCACCTCTTTGTCAGAGACTATGGGCAAAGAGGAGGCAGGGAGGGGAAGTGATATCAAGGGTTTTGAGATGCCACCCTAAATTATACACATGAACTGCACTATTCATAATTCTGTGATAATTGTTTTAAAATGCACAAAATAGAAATTTAAAAGTGTGAGATAAAGATAAGATAGTATTTTGCAAATGTTTTGTTTATAAATGGTGCAAAATATTTTTACTGTTATTAAAATAGTATTAATAATGTTATTTTAGGACAATGTAATTGAATATTTCATTATTTATCTTTGCTGGTGATAGAGCAATTCAAAGGTCTAGCTCAAAGTTCAGTTTCTTTTGATACTTGGTTTTCATGGTTTTCAGAGCTGGAAAATAAAAAGAATGCCTCACAAAGATCCAGTTGGAATAAGTAAAAAATTATCTGGGCTTACTCAAAAATGGCACTCACTCCAGTCCCATTCACCAATTATACAAAAGTTTTTATTGAAGCCTGTATGGTCCATCTTCCTGAAGTCAATGAATTGTTCTTGCAAATGAATTTGAAGGTGAGATATAGATATATCTCACATACATGAATATGCATGCATAGACACACACACACACATATATATGTATATATACATATACATACACATATATAAACAAATGAGTCAAAACTTACTGGAACATTTTCGGTGGAAGATTTTCAGATAAGCTAAAATTTTTATTTTCAAATTTTCTAAGTTTACAGACATGAGTGTTTTTATAAGTAGTATCTTTACCTACTTTTCATAAACTCGGAGAGGAGACAATAAGTATTGCAAACAAAAGGGTGACCAACTGTGAAATGACGGAGAGAGGTCGAAAAGGGTGAGGATGAAGGAAGATCATTGGTAATTTTGAAGAAAGCAATTCCAGTGGAATGAAGAATCAAGAAAGATTAGGAAGGATGTGAGAACCTGGAAAGCCAGAAGGATAATGGATGTCCTCAAAAGAAATAGAGAAATCCAGAACAGGAATGGGTTTGGGGAGAAAGATAATGTAACAAGATCTGTGATTTATACTGCAAAACTACATGTACTACATCTGTTCATCTTGTAGAACTCACTCTGCCCCACTCAAAATAAAAAGGAGAGGGGGGAACAGTTCTCACTCAACAGCCACTGCCCCAGAGAACAGATCCCACCCCATTAAGTAGCATCTGTCATAGATACAAGGAATCTTGGGGCTGGAGTGTGGGTACAATGGGGAAGGAGGGTATGTCTAAAAAGATACCTGCACAGTTGCTGTGGGTGCTGCGGTTCAGATCTGCCTTGAAAGTTTGACACTTGACCCATCAGTGAAGAAGTCTGAAGTTTGCACAGCCATGGAATCTTAGCTGTGAAAAAGAGGTTACTAAAGGAAGCACTGCATGATAATGGAGGTTCACTTATTCTGGAGAAAGTCTCAAGATTGGAACACAACTAATCTTTCCATCTTCTAACTGGTTACTCCTTTTAGTCAGATCACAACTTACTGGGAGTATCTCACCACCACTTTGGAAACCTAAATGTTCAATCTTTGCTTTGATAATAAATTATAGTTTTGCTAGAAATTGAAATTGAACACATTAGCCCATCATTAGAGTATTACATTCTCTTCCCCTTGTTTTGAAAATTGGGGCAATGTTCAATGAATGCCTTTCTCCAGTCCTGTTGTATATTTCCCATTCTCCATAATCTTTGAAATGTCATTGAAAGTGTCCCCTACTCCATAGCATCTACTAAGGTTTATTTGGTTTATTTATTTGTTTGTTTTCAGTACCTGAGGATGTAGTTTATCTGAGTCAGTTGACTTGAATTTAATCATCTAGAATTCAGGGGCAGGAAATCTGCCTCCTGGAGGCTACATGTGGCCTCGAGACCACAGGTTCCCCACTCCTGACCTAAATCCTACATAACTCTATCCATATTTATCTTGCCTATTAGCCTGCTAGTCATTTTTGTTCTGCTATCTTTGTTGGGATTCTCCTTGGCAAAGAAACCAAAGAAACAACATTAGAATTAAATAACTCTTCCTTCTTTCTATCATCTCACACCCCACAGCCGCACCGAGCAGTATTTCTATGCCTTCTTTGATCCTCCTTTTTTCACCAATATCATATTTTTTGGTTGTCCTTTCTTGTCCTCAGTTCATTCCAAATGTGAGCACTTCTGACATCATTCCTTCAGATTCATGCCACATACTTTTTGTTCATTTTCTCTTATGTTTTCATCCACTTTACATGAATTTTTAAAGTCTAAGATTTTAAAGTCTAAGTTTTCTATGCAACCTTAGTGATCTCTTCAGGTGACTCCCCTTTATCATCTTCCTCAAAATTCTTCACATTTTAGTCTTCAGAATTTCATTCTTGAGAGTTTTCCATTCCTCCTGGACTGAATTCCCCTCTATGACTTTAGTCCATGATAGTGAATCTATGGGGTTTTTCTAGACACCTCCCTGCCACTCCCCTCCAAGTCCCATGCCCACTGTTAGTGCTCTTTTAAAATGATCTTTTTCAGAGTCAGTCTCAGGCACATACCAGAGAGAACTATATACCACAGAGTGCCAAGTACCAGAGAAACACAGTTAAATTTCTTTATTTTTCTGTTTTGCCATGGAGTGGCAGAAACATGGCTTCTTCCCGCCATTGTCCCCATCATTTTCTGTATTCATATAGCTTTCCAATGTCTAAACTTAGGTTACCCAACCTTTACTCTCAGCCTGGTTGGAACAAATGATTTCATCCTTTTTTTCTGTACCCCAGGATACAGGCATTGTGACCACCCCTCCCCACTGGATCTATACTTCCTTCCTCTGCTGCTAGGGACAAACTAGTTTGTGTGTCTTACTGTATCTCTTTCACAGTCTTGAAAACAAGTGTATCCTGCTAGATAGACCTCAGGACAGAAATAGTTAAAATGGGAGTCTTGGGGGAAAGGAGAGGAAGAAGGCACACCACCTGGCTGTTTGTACTAGCATTCCACCCGCAGAGCAAACTCCTCTCTCTTTCTTACATACATTGATGTGAATAAAGCATCCAAAAAGTTCTTTTTGGGGGAAGAAGAAGTTTGAAGGCATCATATATCAGAGATGGGTAGATAGGAGAGCAGGGATTGGGAGGAGATGCACAAGGTGGGAAAACAGAAAGGCTGGAACTAACAAAGATAATTTAACTTACTTCATAATTTTGCCTGAGGCCAATTATCATTCTTTTCTACTATTCATATCTACTCAAAAGTGCATATGATCCCAGGAAAAAGTATAAAATACTTTTTAAATTTTTCATGATACACCTTCTGCTTTTGTTTCTTTACTGAGCTGACCTTCACCAGAGGCTGCTGGGTAGTAGATTTTTAAATTGCAAATATTGTCAATTTTTTACCCAAATTTAATCGCCCAAGTGAAATCAGATATCAAGTCTTTGGAATTTTTGCCATTAGCCTAAGGCTTATTAAGATTAGTCTCATTTCACTACTTGGAATAATATGTTCATTCCATCTATTTGCATAATGTAGTATATCTGGAAAGGAAAAAAAAGGTAAGCTGACAGGTAAGGACCAAGAGTACCTCATGAGAACAAATCTAGACAATAAGACAGACATTTGGAAAGACTTTCTAATGAACAAAGGTTCTCATGAAAGACACAGTATAGAACTCACAAAGGCACACTCCTGACTAAGAGAACACTATTGCATGAAACCAAGACTCCAACAATGAGATCTGAATTATGCAAAGGGACCCTGGCAGAAATCCCATCAAGTGAAATGCTACTGTTCTGAGCACACGGGACAGAAAGAGACAAAATGAGATTGCTGGAGCTTTGAAGAGTCTTAAGGAATGTGAATCTCCAAGGATTCAAATCAAAGGACACAGGGATACTTACCAAAGAGGAAAGGGTTTAATGGATTGGAGACACAGGTCCTACTTAGAAACAGCCCCACAAATTTGTGAGAGTAGGTAATGACAGTTATTCTGATCAAAGGTATCTTTGAAACTAGAGCAAGGAATATTTCCTTTTTTTTTTTTTTTTTTTTTTTGCCACTCTCCACCCCAAAAAAGAACTTCTACTTCTCAAGTGTTAACGAGAAAAGGAGAAGAGGAGGGGGGAAAGACTATCTCCTAGGAAGATTCCATCTTGTCAAACTGCATAGATTTGCCAAACTCAGACACTAAGTTATGCATTAAAAGCTCTCTGGGTGAGATGTTCCAAACCTAAGAAATCATTGTTTCTTCCTCATCTCCAAAATGCCATGCTCTGTTCCCTTGACAGCTGCTCTGTTTTGCCAGTCTGGCGGTTTCTAAGCTTCTCTGCCTATGATTGGGCCTGATCTAAGTAGAGGCAGAACAGCTAAAAGATGTATGGGCCACTGAACCACAGCATTACAGCTGCCAGGGGAAAGCGCTGTTATCAGTACAAGATGCACAAAACAGACTCTGGAGACTGAAAACTTTTAAAAGAAGGCCCTAATGAAGTGGACGGTTGGAGGAAGAGACAGGAGGAGAAATAGGAAAAGTGGGTACAATTCTGAAGTCCAATGAAGTGAATCCTATCTTCTGGAGGCCTTTCAAGGAAGAATATCATTTCAGTGTAGATGGAAGGATAATTCCTTGCTAACTAGCCAAATGTGTCCCTTATAGTCTCACAAAGACTCACTCTCATTATGTATAAAATGAGAATGCCACTCAATTCAACATGCACTTATTAATCACCTACTATGTGCAAGGCGTTGTTATAGACTGGAGCAAAAATGAAACAATGTCTTTTTCAGTATTAGTTTCAGACACTTACTGTGTGACCCTGGGCAAGTCACTTAAACATGTTGCCTTAGTTTCTTCGTTTGTAAAATTTTCTGGAGAAAGAAATGCAAGCCACTCCAGTAACTTTGCCAAGAAAATTCCAAAATAGGGTCACAAAAAGTCAGACACAATTGAAATGACTGAACAAATCTGTTGTCAAAGTGCTTACAGTCTATAAGGGAAGTCCAGCATATTCATGGGTAAATAAATATAATAAATTTAAGGATAGGATATTAAGAACTAAGGAAGACAGGAAAAGGTTTTCATACTAAATGATTGGGTTGAGGCTTGAAGAAAAGTAGAGGATTCTATACAGTGGCTAGGAAGAGGAGCATTTTAGGCACTGGAGTTAGTCAATGGAAAGGTGTGAAATGAAGTTCAGAGAATAGCACAGAATCCGATTTGCACGAAAGTAATAAGAAATAAGTCAGGAAGGATAGGCTGGAGCCAGAATGTAAAGGTTTTAAATGACAGGGTAGAGGAATTTTTCATTTATCCTAGAGACAATAGAAAGTCATTGAAGACTGAGTCAGAGAGTATTAAGAAATATAAATTTAGCAACTCTATAGAGGATGAAGAAGACAGCAAGAAACAGGGAGCCCTATTAAAAAGTAAACAAGAAATAATGATATTTTGTACAACCTACTACAGAATCATTGTCAGAAAAACTTGGTAAACCATAAAGTGCTATGTGAATGGAAAATAAACATGTTTTAGGGATTTTTCCAGACCCATAATTTTATCCTTGTGAGAAAATCCCATTGTGGAAACTATCTCCATTGATACAGATCAGCAACTCTTTTTATCTTGTAGTCTTACAGAGTTGCCTGGGGCACCAAGAAATTAAATGATCTGACCACGGTTACACAGTTAGTATATGTAAGAAGGTCTTTCAGACTAGATATCCATTATGCCACACCATATCTCAAGATTTTATTGTTCCTAAAAGACTCTAACATTGCCCACATGATTTTCACAGGGGACAGTCTTCTGCAAAGCAAAAGTGTAAATGTCAAAGAAAAAAGGCGATAGTTTATAAGCAAGGTAGTTTGATGGGCTTCAAGAAAAAGGCAAATCACCAGACTCAGAAGTGACATTTCCTTTGAGGACTGAGTTACGCAAGCATAATTCTTTGATTTCAGAGGAACATGAGGCAACTAGGTAGCGTAGTGGATAGAGTGCAAGACTTGAAGTCAAGAAGACCTGAAAGCAAATCCTGCCTATAGGCAGGGAAAGTCACTTCTCTTAGCCTCTGTTTCCTCATCTATAAAACTGGAATAACAATAATCATGATATCTGACTGGTAAGGTTGTTGTTACAAGGATCAAATGACAACGTATAAAGTGCTTTGGAAGTCTTGAAGCGTTCTATGAATGCTAGCTATTTGTAGGCTAGATTGACATGAAAATATCAAAATTGCTGATTCTAATTAATATAAACAGTTTTTCATGATATGTACTTTCAGTCCAGTTAAAAAAATAATCACTTGTCATTAATATAAGCAAAACTAAAGAATAAAATTTCTGTTGTTGCTTTGTCATTTCAGTCGTGTATAATTCTTCATGGCCCCACTGGGAGTTTTCTTGGCAAAGATACTAAAATGGCTTACCATTTCCTTCACCACCTCATTTTAAAGATGAGGAACTGAGGCAAACAGGATTAAGTGATTTGCCCAGGGTCACACAGGTAGCAAATGTCTGATGTCAGATTTGAACTCAGGAAAATAAGTCTTCCAGACTTCAGGCCCAGCACTCTATCCATTGTGCCACCCAGTTGTCCCAAAGAATAAAATAGTGGATAACTTTAAAAAAAAAAAAAAAAGGAAAGCCTCAATAAAACAAATACAAGAATGTGTACACAGAATATATTAGCAACCTTAAATAATTATCCAATGAAAATTAGATGCTTGTAATAAGCAAAAACAAACTCTTTGAAAATCTTGTCTGTGGCATCAGAAAAATTTCTTGAATCATAAAAGGTTGTTTACAGAATTACGAGGTGTAAAAATCCTCATTAGAGAAAAGAAATATTGGTACTACCTTCAGCTGTTACTATGACCCAAATGATTACGGGCAAATTATATGCAAAACAACTTTGCATGGTTCCGTTTGTGGATAATATAGGGAGAAGTTCCAGTATGTTTGAAGACATTTGTGATCACTTAAGAAACTGAAATCTTTCTATTTTCCATTACAAGGAGATGAAGTAACAAAAATATCAAAAGATGTGCAATTGATTTCATTTGTGAAGTATGTGGTTGAAACTAACGTTAGGGTAAGACTTTCTACTTTGCAAGTCTGTCGATGACAATGATACACTAAGAGAAATTTTTAATATAATTGACAGCTTTTTTTTCATTGAAAATTGTATTACATGAATGGGATTATATTGGACTGTGTTGGAGCTGAGTCAGCGTCAGAAAGAAACATACTCCTATACACACTAAGTTTCCAAGGTGGCATTTCATGCAATTTAGACCCATTCTATACATGATAATTATATCAAAAAATAGGAATGAGGAATTCCACATACCTTTTCACTTGATTACATCATGGTATAAATCGAAGAGCACTGGCTCTAATATCAAAGAACCTTGGTTCAAATCTTGTCACTGACACTTAATTTCTGTGTGACCTTTGGCTAGTGATATAGCCTCCCTGGACCTCAGTTTCTCTCAAATATCAAATGTGAAAGTTACTCTAAATAGCCTCTGAAGTCTCTTACAGTTTCAAACCTATGAACTTATAATGCATCTAAACAAGAACAATTAATAGACTTGTCTTATGATAGTATTTTGAGAAAAAGAACTTGAACCCAAAAGTCTTATTTTCTTTTAGCTACTTACAATTATCGGATTTATCAAAGTAATTCCAGTGTCAGAGACATTTTAGAAATGATGACAAATAAGTGAGGTACTACAATATTGGGGAAGGGCATAGGCTGTCCCAGTTCTAAAAAATGGGAAGAGAACAGATACTTTATAGGCCAGTGAGCTTGATCTTTATTTCCTGGGGAAAAAAATTAGAAAAAATCATTAAAGAGATAAATGGCAAACAACTAGGAAGGAAATCAGTGATTACAAAGAGCCAGCAAAACTTCATCAAGAATAGGATAAGGGCAGACTAACCCCATTTTCTTTTTTGATGGTATGTATTATCGAATTAGTTGATGAGGAGAATGTTCTTGATATGGTTAATCTGTGAAGTAATGGCTCTAGCCTCACACTCCCAGAGGAAGGCTAACTACATCTTCCCTCTAGTTCTAAGGATACTCTTGAGGGGATGGGGGGTAGGAGAGGAGGAAGACTTCTTTTCTAATGCTATCAGTTCAAGCCTCCAATCCAACATTAATTCCCCAGTTATACGTAATCAATGGACATTTATAAAGGGATATTTACTTTGAAAATAAAGCAAGAAGAGGATAAAAATTTCACCCCCCTGGTTGAAGGGCTTACTCCCCTCATGCCATCTCAGTTACCTGGAAGAATGGCCTCAGATTCAATACAATGTAGAAACATAACATTGTTGGCCCCACCAAGGTCACACCCAAATGCAGCATAGCTGCTGGATGATCCAGCATGTTAGCTGCTGATCTGAAAATCTTCCTGGCTCCCCAGGGCCTCCATGCTGCACTGGCTGGCTGCAAAATCTGGCATGGATTCTACCTCTGGATCTTGCTTTCCTGACCTTTTTAAGCAGACAATGTCCCAACCAACCCCAATCTCTTTCCCCTAAAAATGGGGAAGGATAGACATAAGATAGATAGGAGCAACAATAGATCTATGCCTTCTTGAGACGTGGGGTCCTTCCCCAACTCAGAAGCCCTTAGCATCTCATTCTTCTCTAATACAACCACATCAGGAAAGAACCCTTGTCAAGAGCCAAGTGCCTTTTTTGAATGTTCCCAAGTTCCATCTCTGTAGCCAATCACACAGGCTCATCTTCATCACATAGCTAGAAAACCAGAACCAGTAAAAGAATGGCTGTACATGCTCAAACTCTCTCCCAGGCATTTTCTGAATCTTATAATACCTTTCCAGAAGCAGACTTTCTAGCCTCCTACACATGATGGATTGTTTCAGCACCACCATGTACCTAAATTTTCACAAAGCCTTTGATAACGTATTGCATGCTGTTCTTGTGGAGAAAATAAAGAGATATGGATTAGACAATAATACAATCACATAGATTTAGAATAGTTGGGAGATCAATCTCAAATTGCAGCTGTTAATGGTTTCATGTCAGAGAGGCAGAAAGACTCTAGTGTAAAACTCCAGGGATCTTTGCTTGGTCCTGTGCTGTTTAACATTTTCACCAATGACCTGGATAAAAGTAGAGATGATGTGCTCATCATATTTATACATTACATGATTCTGGGAGGCATAACTGAGTGGATAAAAGAATCAGAATCCAAAGGATCCTGATGGGCTGCAACATTAGGTGGAATCTAATAAGGTAAAGTTCCAGAAGTATAAATGTAGCTTTGCACTTACTATAAAAAAAAACAAATCAATTTCACAAGTGTAAGATGGGGGAAGCATCTACAGCAATTATACTAAAAAAGAGATCTTTGGATTTTAGTGGACTACAAACTTAATATGTTTCAGCAGAGTAGTGTGGAAACCAAAAAAAGTTAATGAAAAATTGGGATGCATTAAGAGGGGCTTAGTTTCCAGGAATAAGGAAGTGATGATCCCATTGACCAGGAGCATTATGTTCATTTCTGATCACTACAGTTTAGGAATGACATTGATAAACTCTAGAATGTATAGAAGACAAACAGGATGGTAAAGAGCCTTGAGTACATATCATATAAGGACTAGGCAAAGGAAATGGGCATCTTTAGTTTGAAAAGTAGACTGGGGTATGGGAAATGATATGTTATAACTACTTTCAGGTATATGAAGGGACATTTAGCGAAGATATTTGACTTGGCCTCTGAGGGTAAAACCAATTGGGGAGGAGTTGCAAAGAAACAAATTTAGGCTTGATGTGAAGAAAAAGTTTCTAATAATTTGTTGTTTCATTTTCAGTTGTGATCTACTCTGTGACCCCATTTGGGATTTTCTTGACAAATAAACTGGAGTGTTTGCCATTTCCTTCTCTAGGTCATTTTACAGATAAGGAAACTGAGGCAAACAGGGTTAAGTGACTTGCCCACTCAGTTAGTATCTCAGGCCAGATCTGAACTCAGAAAGATGAATTTTTCTGACTCCAGGCCCAGCACTCTATCCACTGTACCACCTACCTTCCCCAGTCCTAGCAATCAGAGCTACCCAAAAATAGAATGGGCTGCCTAGAGAAGTGGTGTGTTCCTCGTCCTTGGATGTCTTCAAGCAGAGGATGGACAACCACTTGTTGGTTATGGTATATTGATGGTTCTTATCATGCAGAGGCTGAACTAGAAGATCACAAAGTTCCCTTCCATCTCTCAAAATCTATGATTCTATAATATTATATTACTATTCAAATGGGTTTTTCTCTTATAACTGTTACAAAGGCAACAAACATATCAATCTTGATTGGTGATGGAAAAAGAATGACAGATACCAATATCATCAATGTTAGCTTTGAGAAACACTACAGCAAAAGTAAGCCCACTCATCACAAGAATAACCTGGTTGTTATTATTTTGTAGGCTATAAATAAAAAAATTATAATGTATTGAATCAATACATATCTGTGTATGTTCCATTATTTTTGTATTATTTAAGATTTTGTATGCTGTTCTAACATTGTATTAAATTCATAATTTTTCTGAATAAAATATGAACTAAGAAATTATTCACATAGATTGTCTTATGAAAAAGCAAGAGAAAACAACAAAATTTTTAAAGACTTGTCTAGAAAGCACTCCCATACACAAATACTGTAGCACCAAGTATGGCCAAAGCATTTAGCCATTCCTTCTTAAAAAAGAAAAAAAATAGAAATGTGTGACAGGAAGCAGGAAAAGACAGATGAAGGATTAAATTAATCAATTAATTAATTAATTAAGCATTTATTAAGTATTTCCTGATGCAAAGCACTATGCTAAACAATGAAAATACAAATAGAAAATTAAAGAAGACCCTGATGTCGGGAAACTTACATTCTAATGAGGAAGTAATACATATGAAAGATTTCAAGTGCAAGTCAGATGGAAAGGTCCCATGGTCCTTAGGGTATAGCAGCAACGTAGATGATAATGCCTTTTCCTTAATGTTATTCCTACTTCCAGGAAGAGATCTGTAGTCTTCAAAGGGAGGTTCCAGGTCTTCTCTGCTACGTATAGTTACTTCTAGACATATTAAATAGGATTTACAAAGATAGCTGTATCATCAGATACATGACTCCTAAAGGAACAGTCAGCTCATTATCCCTTCCACCCAAGTGCCAAAGCCAAGCAAATAGGAATTTGGTCGTATTGCCAAAGGAGACTCTCTTCTGTCTCTGAGGTATATAGAAAATATACAGTCTTACACTTGGAAAAGAGTGAAGAATTAGATTGAATAGCTAATATAATCATAGCAATAACATTTCACAAATACTTAATGAAAATAGGACTTTCAATTTTAAAATTCCAGAAGAAGTCTAATGGAATTCATGGAAACATGCCCATGCATCCCAGAAGTGTAGATGGGCAACTTTTCGAGAATCTCTCCAGCACTCCTTGAATTCAGCATGCTAGCTACCCTATCAATTTTTGATGCTCCATTTTAATGTCCAAGGTGCTTTTCTGAGGGAGGTAATGAACAAGAACATGACCTTCATGATAGAAGTGCTCAATTTTTTAAAAACCTATTTTATTCTTTCCCCAAAGATACGAACTCCCTCAGGCTCCCAGTTCACTGATCATCATGAGATCAGAAATACCATTGACTAATATGAACAGTGAATTGGGTTCCATTTTGGCAAGTTCAGCACCTAGGCAAATTTACTTCCTTGGGATTATGTTAACTACCAAATTGAAAACTGTAACCACATTATCAATGTGGAAGAAGCAAGAGGATAAATTAGAAATGGACAAGGAGAATTAATGGATATTGAGCATGAAAAGGGAATTTGGGTTCCTAAACATTTACATTGCAATCTTCACTAAAGTTTAATTAAGCTCTCCCTGGCTTCATAATCTTTTATACATTTATTTTAAATAAGCTCGCTTGCCAGGAAGATTTACTCAAGCTGTCAGTTTCTGACTCTCAAACATTTCATTTCTGGAAGTGACTGATTCCAATCATCCTTCCTCTGACAGGACATTAGCTTAAGATGGGTAAAACTGGCTGTTGGAAAACTGTGCTTTAAATAGAAGTCTAATCCTGCAGGCTTTTCATGAGCAGCATTCTCCCTTGTTTAAAGGCGATTTTCACAGTGTTGTGATGGATCTGGGGACCTTGCCTCATGTCATCTCTCAGTTGTGGGTGCACATAGCTGCTCTTCGTTGAAATTAAAGATAAAGCACTGGCAATTATCACTCAGCGGAAGTGGGCATAGCTGGCAGAGAGAGATGCAACAACCTCACCTGGGCAGGGATTGTCCTTGGATCCAAGGATACCATGGCTGTCGAAGGATTTCACAACGTTGGTCATTGTCTCTGATTTGTGGTCACGCCATTTTTTTGCTCAAAAGGAGCTACTTTGTTCCTTAGTTGCCAAGTATCAAACTGGCCTGTCCACTTCTATTGTTTCCATACATTTGCAAAAATGCCACATCAGTAGAATTGCCTCTGGAATGATCTTTTGATATTTGTGCCTTGATCTTAAACTACAGCAGTTGTTACAAAAAAGGAGCATGTTATGTTGGATAGAGAATGAGCCTTGGAATCAGAAAGACCTGGATTCAATCCCTGTCTCTGATACATAATGACTGTGTGACCCTGGACAAGTCATTCCATTTCTCAGTTTCCCAGGCAACTCTCTAAGATAATAAGCTACAGAGAGTTTCTGAGCTGTATAAGTGAAGGACATGTCTGCACTAGGCATTCACTTTTTGAAATCATAGGTCCCAACAAAAAGAAAAGAAAAGAACAGTTATGTGCATAGTGTATCCAACTCAACTCAACAAGATGGGCCCCAAACTGTGTTTATTCCAGGACTTCACAGTTCTTGTTAATAATAGATAACATTTATATAGCTCTTTAAGGTTTGCGAAATACTTTACAAATATTTACAAAAGTTTATCCTCACAATAATCCTGGGCAGTAAGTGCTGTTATTATTCTGATTTTACATGAGGAAACTGAGGCAGACAGGTTGTAATTTACTTTCCCAGGTTTACACAGCTTTTAAGTGTCTAAGACAAAAATTTCAACTTTTTGAGGTCAAAAGAAGCAAATCCAACATACTACACACCATATCTGATCAAGAAAGACATGCTGATTCCTGGATACACAAACTGATCTATATACATTCCCTCCAATGATACAGATGACTGTTCATTCTATGAAAATCTTTTCTATGTCCTAGCCATAGATAGAGTAGGTCCATTCAATGTGCTGGAGAACTTCCTCATTTTATCCTGATATTACAAGGATAAAGATTAGTGAAAATTTAGTCTATCGACCTGCCATCTGTCACCCTTGCCACATGACCAACCCATCACCTCTTTTTTAAAAAATAAAATAAAATAAACGAACATTTCTTTTATGAAGTCAGTGTCTGAATAAGTGGCAGGCTAAGAAATCTCTAATGAGCAGGAAATACCCCACAGTACACCACAAAATGGTAACAATAAAAGTAAACTCCCAAATATCTACCTTAATAGAACAGAAGCAATGGCTTGCATAACCCAAAGTAATAGTGAAAGATGGAGGCAGTATGGCATAGTAGAAAGGGCATTGGGCTGGGAATTACAAACCCTGAATCTTTTACCTACTCTTGAGTGAATCACTGAATCTCTATTTGTCTCAGTTTACTTATCTGTAAAATGAATGGATCAGATTAAATGTTCTCCATGGTTCCTTACAATTCTCAAATTCTGTGTATATTAAATGTGTTTTATGGTTGTCAGGTTTTTCCCCTAGAAAATTTGCCTTCCAGGTGGCTGCAAATTATATTTAGACAGACTAATTAGAGTGCATTCCTTAAGTACACAAAACAGAAAATAGTTCAGAGATTAGAGAATAGGAAAGAAAATTCCAGCCATCCCAAGGTGACCAGGCACCATATATTGCCCTCTGTGAAAACTCTAACCTCTACACACACACACATACACACACACACACACACACACACACACACACACACACACACATACATACATACACACACAATTATATCTATGCTGTTGCAGTTATACTCTATAGAAACAGAGTTTTCTGAATCGTGGGCTTTCACATATCTATAATGTGAATTGGTAAAGGAAAGATGGAAGGAAGGATGGAAAGAAGGAATGAAGGAAAGAATGAATGAACAAAGGGAAGAAATAAGTATTTGTTAAATACCTACCATGTAGCAAGCACTGTGCTAAGTATTTTTCAAATATTATCTCATTTCATCATTACAATACCCCAGGGAGGTAGGCACTATTATGGTCCCCATCACATATTAAGGAAAGTGAGGCAGAGGTTAATGACTTCCCCAGAGTCACATAGCTAGTATCTGAGGCTGGATTGGAACTCAAGTCTTCCTGACTCCAAAGCCCAGCACCCTCTACTATACCCACAAATGGGTAATAAGAAAGTAGACTACATCATTGTAGCATATTTTGCCTCCACTTTATAGATTGTGAGCGACCTACAAGAGAGCAAAGGCATTAGGTGTGGGGCAGAAGGACAAGAAGTTGAAGAAACATGACTTTTCCACGTTCTACCATAATCAGGGAGAAGGAAATCCTGGTTCAACCTCTACATACATTCAGCTTTCCCCAACAATCCACCTTTCCTCTAAACATTCTGGGATCATTACAAGATTAGCACATGCTACTAATGCTTGCCTCTCTGTCTTTTGCTTACCCAATAATCACAGGTGACGGGAGAATTCTCATACCTACCCTTAAACATTCCTACAACAACTATATGGCCAGAGTTCCCAAAAGGTGTTAGATCAGGTTACAGAAATAGAATTCAATTGGACTGTACATTACAGGTTTGCTGAAGGCTCCAAAACGTCCATTTACCTCTTCATGATATTGATTCAAAGCAATAACATCAGCAACTAGGCGATGATGGATTCATTTGTGCTAAATGGAAAATTAGACTATTGACCAAGCCCAGCATTCTTAAAAGTAGATAAAACAAATGCATGTGTGTGTGCAGTGTTATTTACAGGTGCATGCTATTGTGCCTGTAGATATGTTGGTTTACCTGAGGCTGTTAGAAAATCTGCTTGTCTCTCTCTTTTTTATATAGAGTTTGTGGCTTGCTGGAAGTCAAAGAGATGGGTTGAAAATACACATGTGGCCTCTAAACCTAGGGAGCAGAAGCTTATCAAAAAAGAATTTTTATACATGTTCAGCATATGAAATAAGGATTATTATTCTATTATAATGTTATTTATATAGAGAAGAAATTGACAACTATGTTTAGATCAACAAATAATAGCATCAAGAAGGGACAACAAATAATAGAATTCATGCAAAATCATTACTAATAACCTATTATGGAAATTCTGTCTCTGTAAGAAAATAGGGTCATTTCTTCATTATACAATTTGCCAAGGGTGGCACAGTAGAGCTAAGCCTGGGGTCAAGAGGAATTAAACCAATCCTGCCTCACACATTTAATAATCTTTGTGATCCTGAGCAAGTCACTTAACCACTGTTGGCTTCAGTTTTCTCATCCAAAAATGGGGATAATAATAGCCCCTACCTCCTAGGGATGTTGTAAGTCTAAAATAATATTTGTAAAGTACTTTGCAAACCTCTAAGTGCTATGTAAATACTAGTTATTATTATCACCTTAACTGATGGTAGTTGAGAACAGGGAGAGGGGTTGGGGAAGAAGGAACAATTATATGTCATCAATTATTGCATTTGAAAAGCATTTTCTAGGAATTCATTTTTTGGCATTCTCCAGAGGATATGGAAAGGAATCCAGAAGTATTATAAAAGATAGGCAGGAAACTCACTGGAAACTGAGAACGTCAATCATTTCAGTTCTGCCAGTGAGCTAGGAACCAAAGGTGACCTAGAAAGAAGACATATTGGGAGATATAATACATGGAATATTCTTCAGACAGGAAGGGAAAGTAAATCAGGTGGAGATCTTTAAAGTGAATAGCTGTGGGACCCCAAACTCAAAATATCCCAGTTATCAAGGCCTACCATAGAATCTAGAGAGAAAGCAGAGCCTGGTGCTAGTCTAATCAGTCAATCAATGAACTAGCATTTATTAAATGCCTACTATATACCAGGACACTATGCTAAGTGATGCAGTATATGGGTTTATTCAGGGAGGACAAGCACCTCTGTTATAAGGGCTGCTCATCCACCTTTGGCATCCACCTCCACCCAACTCTCACCTGTGTCTCCAAGAAACTGTAGCATAAGCAGCAGCCACACCCTGGTAAACTGTCTCAGCAGATGGGCTAAACCGGGTTAAGGGTAACTACAGACTTCAAATGTATCAGTGAGCTAGGGGGACACCTACCCTAAGCATAGCAAGACTTCCTCAGAGGAGTGAGCTGACAATAATTTGTTCCAGCAGTCACAAAGGCAGCTGAAGTGTGGAGCACTTGAAGCTTGGTCAGACATCAAAGACACCAAAGTCATTCGCTGAATCCCAGGCCATTACGAGTTGTCCTGACTTGTGTCTTGCCACTGGGCTTCGATGACTCTGGAAGAGAGAGGGAGGCTACCAACTTTGTGCAACTCTGTCTTATTTCAATCCAATTCACTTACAAGTGAAGACATCACCACAAGATGTCATTTGTCCTCTTCAAAATAAAGACAAACAATAAGTTCCTACTATGTTCTAGGACACTGTGCTAAGGGATGGTGATACAAAGAAAGGTAAATATACATATATAGATATGACACTTGACACTCACTAGCTGTGTGACCTTGGGCAAGTCACTTAACCCCAATTGCCTCATCCTGGGTCATCTCCAGTCATCCTGATGAATGTCTGGTCACTGGATTCAGATGGCTCTGGAGGAGAAGTGAGACTGGTGACCTGCACAGCCCTCTCTCACTCAAAACAAAGTCAAGTGCAAGTCATGTCATCATTTCTCTGATGGCATGGTCTTCTTCAGCAACAAAGGATGAACACACACAGATGTATATTTATATGTTAAATTATATATTATAATTATTATATATTATTCAACATTATGTTATGTAATATTGATATATTACATAATTTTATATATTATATTATGTAATAATATAATATATATAATTTTTTCAATAGTACCTATTCTTAAGGCTCAAAGTGGGAGGCCTGCAAACAAATGTACAAATAAGTTGCATACAGGATAAATTTGAGGTAGTCTCAAAAGGAAGGCACTAGGATCAAAAAGACTGGAAAATATTTCTCCCAGAAGGTGGGACTTCAGCTGAGATTTGAAGAAAGCCTGGGATGACAAATGATAGCATTCCAACCACAAGAAAGAGCCAGCAAAAAATTTGGAGTTGGGAGATGGGAGGGTAGTATGAGAGGAACAGAAAAGAGATTAGTGTAACTGATTCACAGAGTACGTGGAGGAGAATAATATGTGAAAAGACTGGAAAAGTAAAAAGGGGGCAGGTTATGAAAGTTTTAAAAGCCAAAAAGGCAGCAATCTGCCAGAGAAGACAGGAAGGGATGGGATCATAGTGACTCCCTCTCACTTCCCTAGAAGCCATAGCAAAGTTTATTGAATAGGCAGGTTTTATGGTGAGACCTGTGCTTTAGGTAGATCAGTTTGACAGCTGAGCTGAGGATGAGCTGGGGTGGGAAGAGACTTGTAACCAGGAGAGACTAAACAGCAGGCTGCTGCAGCAGTGTCTTTTGATTCAAACATAAATTGGATTTAAGTGAGGCAGAGTTGCATGAAGTTGTCAGCCTCACTCTCTCCTCCAGAGTCATCATACTCCAGTGGCAGAACAGAGTCAAGATGGCTGGCAATGGCTCAGGATGCAGTGGATGACCTTTGTGTCTTTGGTGTCTAACCAAGCTCTAAGAGCTCCACATCACCTGTTTCAGCTGCCTTCGTGGATGTTGCTACAAATTGTTCTCATCCGTCCATTTGACCAGAGGAAGTCTTCACATGCTTGGGGTAGACACTCCCCTAAATCTCTAATGGGTTTGAGACCCCTTAGTTACCCTCAACCTGATCTGGCCCATCTGCCAAAATGGCTGCTGTGCATGCTGCAGTTTCTTGGAGCCACAAGTGAGAGTTAAATGGAACAGGTGGACGCCAAAGGTGGAAAGAGCCCTGAAAAGGGTTCAGCAGCCATCACACCAAAGGTACTAGTCCTCACTGAACACACCCTATACCCCCCAAAATGATACACTGGTGATGAGATGCTAAATTTGTAGTAGGATCATCTCCTTGCCAAGGCTGGCCCCTCTATATCTGCATTTGATCCCACCCCTTCCTGTCTTCTCTGGCAGACTGTATCTTCAATCATTTCCTCTCTCCCTAAACTTCAACTTCTCCGCTTGACCTCCCACCACCCTCAGACATACTCAAGGCTCCTCACTCCTTGAAAAATGTTCTCTAGATCCTATAATCATCTCTTAAACTACCATTCTCTATTTTCTATTTTTCAAACTCCACTTCTACTTCCTCTCCTTTCATTTTCTCTTCAAACATAAAACCTGACTTCCAACCACATTCCTCACATGAAACTCCTTCCTCCAAAGCTACCAGTGATCTCAATTGCCTAACATGATTTTTTTGTGTTTAGGCTTAATTTTTCTCACCTATCAGCCACGCTCACCCTTTCCTTTTTGTATAGGCTTTGCTCTCTGGATTTTTGCTATACTGTTCTCTCCTGGTTCTCTTCCTCTGTACATAACAGATCCTTTTCAGTTTCCTCTATGGGTTCATCATCTATCATGTTCCCTAAATGTAGATTTTTCTAAGGTTCTGCCCTATACTTTCTTCTCGTCTACCTCTACATTCTCTCTAGGTCACTTCATCACCCTCCATGGATTTAAATATTATCTCTACACATATCACACACATAATATATATATGTAAATACATGTGTGTGTGACTCTCCAGTCTCAAACCTAATTTTTAGTCCCACAACAGAAATTGCCTTTTTTACGTTATCCCAAAACATCTCAGACTCAACATTTATCACTTTTTTTAGTTTATTCATCTATTTTAGTTTACAACATTCAGTTCCACAAGCTTTCAAGTTTTAAATTTTCTCCCTCTCCTTCCTCTCCTTCTTCCCCAAGACAGCATACATTCTGATACAGGCTCTACATATACATTCATATTCAACTTATTTTCACATTAGTCATGTTGTACAGAAGAATAACCAAAGGAATGAACCACGAGAAAGAAGAAACAAACAAAAAGAGAGAGAGAGCAAATGGTATGCAGCAATCCTCATTCAGACCCCATCATTCTCTTGCTGGATGCGGATAGCACTTTCCATCATGAGCCTTTTGGAGTTGTCAGATTCAACATTTAAAAGCAAATATTCATCTTTCCCCAAAGACCTTGCCCTCCTCCAAACTTCTGTATTTCTTTCCAAGACACTACCCTTCTTCCAATCTCCTAGGTTTGTAGCCTGAGCAAAATTCTTGAGTCCCCACTCTCCTTCACCCCATCTCTCACATGTCACTCTCCACTCACACAGACATCACCTTAATTCAGACCCTCATCTCCTCTTACTTAAATAATTCTGATTGGTTTCCTAACTCCTCCTCTCTCAGTATTCCAGGCCATCCTGCACACTGCTGCCAAAGCTATTCTCCTTAGGAAAAGATCTGCCTATGTGACTCCCCTATGCAATCAACTCCAGGGGCTTCTGATCATCTCTAGGATAAAATGCAAATTGTTTAGATTTTAAAGTCCCATATAAAATGACCTCTACCTATCTTTCCATTCTGAATGGACATTACTTCTACTACCACACTCTGGAATCCAACCAAAGTGATCTCCTCTGTATTCCTCACTCATAACACTTCATTTCTTGTCTCTTTGCCTTAGTACTAACCATCCTGCATGCCTGGAATGCACTCTCTCCTTATGTCTGTCTCACAGAGTCCCTGTATTTCTTTAATACACATTTTAAGCACTGCCCTCTGCCAGAAGCTTTTCTTCATGCCCACCTAATTGCTAGCATTTTCCTTTCCAAACTGCATTCTATTTAACTGTTTTGTAATTGTTTCTATTTATACCTTTTTTTTACTTAAGCAGTATCTTGTTATCCCTGTTTTACAGTTGAGGAAACTGAGGCAAGTAAAGAAACTGAGAATAAGTGATTTGCCCACAATCCAAAGTTATCAAAAATATTCACTTGACAAGCATCTGTAGATGTCAATCTATCATGTCAAAGTATCAAAATGAAAAAGATCCATCCTCTTCTGGGGCCATAGATATCTTCTTGGGGTTTGCATGACCCAGGAATGCAACGATACAGAGCTCTAAACTAGTCAAAATATGCCTGCATGAGAATATGTGGATGGGTTAGAATTAGCATCACAGGAGGAAATACTCCTATCAATGAGATCACAGATGTATTTGTCCCCTTTCAATAATATACATTAACTGGATGGAAATCAAGGTTGTATAAATCAATGAAATCAAATATGCTGCTTCAGAAATAGTAATGAAACAATAAGGACTTTTTTAACCCATTTAGAAAGCTAGGCGTCCCATCTTCTGTTTTCCATGCACCATTTTCTACTTTCCTGCCCTTGGGCAGATTGTTTTCCATGCCTAGATAGCTTTCCCTTTTTACTGCTACCTTTTCAATTCCCAAGTTTCTCACATTAAAGCTCCAGTGCCATCTCTTCCCTGCATCCAGTGTTTTCTAATCCCTCACTGCCAAGATCACTTTTATGCAATAACACTAATAATAACCTATTTTGTATGAAATGACACTAACAACAATAGCGATTGTCATTTATAGAGCACTTAAAGGTTCATAAAATACTTTACAAATATCCCACAACAACCCTGGGAGGTAAATGCTCTTATCCCCATTTTACAAATGAGGAAACTGAGGCACATAGCAATTAAGTGACTTGCCCAGGTTCACACAACAAGAAAGTATCTGGGGCAGGACTTGCACTTATATCTTCCTGACTTCCAGGTCCAGAGCTTTATCCACTGTACCACCTAGCTACCTATTGCATTTCTTATATAGCTGTATGTATGTTGATTCCTCTCAAAAGAATGCAAATTCCTTGAAACCTATTATACTTTCTGTCTTTGTATTCCTGAATCTAACAAAATGCCTGACATATGATAGGCACTTAATAAATGCTTCTTGACAAAGCTTCAGGAGGCGGAGCCAAGATGGCGGAGTAGAAAGACGCACATACACATAGCTCCTAACCCACAACCCTCAGAACGGCTACAGGGGAGCAACTCACGGCGAATTCTGCACCCAGAGGCCACGGAATATTGGAGCGAGGGAGATTTCTGTTCCGGAGGGACCTGCAAACCTCTCGCGGGGGGTCCTTCGTGCTGCGGACTGGGTGCCGAGACTGGGAGCTGAGGGCAGCCCTGCAGTGGCCGCGGCACCAAGAGGAAAAGATCCGAGCGGGCTTCGGGGATGGGACCTCCAGTGGCCACACGGGTCCCTCCACCCACAGAGGGACCTGCAAACCTCTCGCAAAAGGTCTGTCACGCTGCAGACGCAGAGCCCAGCCCAGCCCAGACCTGCTGCGGCCACGGCACCAAGAGAAACAGACCCGAGCAGGCTTCAGGGACGGGATCTCCAGCGGCCGCACAAGTTCCTCCACCCACAGGTGACGGGGGTCGGTGAGAGAGTCTCTTTGGTGGGTCGAGAGGGGAATGGGGTGCCCCCATGATTTGGGCCCCCCCCCCCGGGAGGTAGAAGCTGAGAGGCGGCTGCAGAATGGGGCTCCCCAAGCAGGCGGGAGCCTGGATCCATTGTGGAAGGTCTGTGCACAAACCCCCTGAGGGAACTGAGCCTGAGAGGCGGCCCTGCCCCGACCTGACCACCTGAACTTAATTCTCACACTGAATAGCAGCCCTACCCCCGCCAAAAGCCCTAAGGCTGGAAGCAGCATTTGAATCTCAGTCCCCAAACGCTGGCTGGGAAGACCAGGAGGCGAGGTGGGTGTGAGGAGAATATTCAGAGGTCAAGTCACTGGCTGGGAAAATGCCCAGGAAAGGGAAAAGAAATAAGACTATTGAAGGCTACTTTCTCGGAGAACAGACATTTCCTCCCTTCCTTTCTGATGAGGAAGAACAATGCTTACCATCAGGCAAAGACACAGAAATCAAGGCTTCTGTGTCCCAGCCCACCCAATGGGCTCAGGCCATGGAAGAGCTCAAAAAGAATTTTGAAAATCAAGTTAGAGAGGTGGAGGAAAAACTGGGAAGAGAAATGAGAGATATGAAAGAAAAGCATGAAAAGCAGATCAGCTCCCTGCTAAAGGAGAACCAAAAAAATGTTGAAGAAATTAACACCTTGAAAACTAGCCTAACTCAATTGGCAAAAGAGGTTCGAAAAGCCAATGAGGAGAAGAATGCTTTCAAAAGCAGAATTAGCCAAATGGAAAAAGAGATTCAAAAGCTCACTGAAGAAAATAGTTCTTTCAAAACTAGAATGGCACAGATGGAGGCTAAGGACTTTGTGAGAAACCATGATATCACAGAACAAAGAGAGAAGAATGGAAAAATGGAAGATAATGTGAAATATCTCATTGGAAAAACAACTGACCTGGAAAATAGATTCAGGAGAGACAATTTAAAAATTTTGGGACTACCTGAAAGCCATGATCAAAAGAAGAGCCTAGACATCATCTTCCATGAAATTATCAAGGAAAACTGCCCTGAGATTCTAGAACCAGAGGGCAAAATAAATATTCAAGGAATCCACAGAACACCGCCTGAAAGAGATCCAAAAAGAGAAACTCCTAGGAACATTGTGGCCAAATTCCAGAGTTCCCAGGTCAAGGAGAAAATATTGCAAGCAGCTAGAAAGAAACAATTCAAGTATTGTGGAAATACAATCAGGATAACACAAGATTTAGCAGCCTCTTCATTAAGGAATCGAAGGGCATGGAATAGGATATTCCAGAAGTCAAAGGAACTAGGACTAAAACCAAGAATCACCTACCCAGCAAAACTGAGTATAATACTTCAGGGGAAAAAAGGGTCTTTCAATGAAATAGAGGATTTTCAAGCATTCTTGATGAAAAGACCAGAGCTGAAAAGAAAATTTGACTTTCAAACACAAGAATGAAGAGAACCATGAAAAGGTGAACAGCAAAGAGAAGTCATAAGGGACTTACTAAAGTTGAACTGTTTACATTCCTACATGGAAAGACAATATTTGTAACTCTTGAAACATTTCAGTATCTGGGTACTGGGTGGGAGTACACACACACACATGCACACACACACACATACATAGAGACAGAGTGCACAGAGTGAATTGAAGAGGATGGGATCATATCTTAAAAAAAAAATGAAATCAAGCAGTGAGAGAGAAATATATGGGGAGGAGAAAGGGAGAAATTGAATGGGGCAAATTATCTCTCATAAAAGAGGCAAGCAAAAGACTCATTAGTGGAGGGATAAAGAGGGGAGGTGAGAGAAAAACCTGAAGTCTACTCTCATCACATTCCACTAAAGGAAAGAATAAAATGCACACTCATTTTCGTAGGAAAACCTATCTCACAATACAGGAAAGTGGGGGACAAGGGGACAAGCAGGGTGGGGGGGATGATAGAAGGGAGGGCATGGGGAGGAGAATGCAATTCAAGGTTGACACTCATGGGGAGGGATCAGATCAAAAGAGAATAGAAGTAATGGGGGACAGGATAGGATGGAGGGAAATGTAGTTAGTCCTATACAACACAACTATTGTGGAAGTCATTTGCAAAACTACACAGATTTGGCCTATATTGAATTGCTTGCCTTCCAAAGGGAAGGGGTGGAGAGGGAGGGAGGTAAAGAAGTAGGAACTCAAAGTGTTAGGATCAACTGTAATGTTCTTACCACTAGGAAATAAGAAATACAGGTAAAGGGGTAAAGAAAGCTATCTGGCCCTACAGGACAAAAGAGAAGACGGAGACAAGGGCAGAGAGGGATGATAGAAGAGAGAGCAGATTGGTCACAGGGGCAATTAGAAAGCTTGGGTTTGGGGGGGGTAGGGGATAAAAGGGGAGAAAATTTGTAACCCAAAATTTTGTGAAAATGAATGTTAAAAGTTAAATAAAAATAAATGCTTCCTGAATTTCATTTAAATTTTGATGAATTGGGTATGTATTCACTTTATCCATACCTTAGATGGTGTTTTTTTTATTTTTGACTTAATCCCTTCTCAATTTTCATCTTTCCAGATGTTTTCTAAGCCATAATGTCACAGGGCAATGGATTTTAAAGGGATCAGCTGGTCCTCTCCTCTCATTTTACAGCCCAGAAATATGAAATTATTTTCTTGCCCAAGTTCCTGCATCTAACTAAGAGTAATGGGGATATAAAAACAGGTTGCTAGCTCCCAGTCTAGGCTCATTTCCATATGCCATCTTCTTATCTAACTAGAGCTTTCAGACAACTATCTTTTAGGGGTAGATTCTGATACCTGGGGCAAATTTTAACTGAGTAGAATAATAGGGGATTAGGAGAGGGCAGTCGGGCTGGGTAGTATGAAGAGAGCAGAGGACCATCAGAAACTGATCTCCTAAGTCAATGTCCTAGGACAAAGTCCTGGTTGTCCCATACTAGTTACAGCTTTGGAAAATACTAAGGAAACACTTTTCCCTTCTGTAGTCAGGGAGTTTATATTCTGAGAGGCAACATGACATTGTGGAAATAGTGTTAAACTCACAAGAGGTAAGGGGAGCTTAGATCCAGAATCTCTACCTTTTAGAGCATTTAGTTGCTTTTCTCTAGATCTTTTTCAGTATAAATTTCTGAGAGAGAAAGAACCACAAATGCCCACAATCTTTCCACTGCAGACACAGTCTGATTTTTAGGAAATGTAATACAATATCTCCTGTTTTCTTTCTAATACTCTTTCTGATAACTGTGCCATCATTTTGTTGATAAGGCCTACAAATCACTGCCATGTAAAATTCTCTTGTATAATCTCATGTTACACATCCTATAGAATATGAGCAGGATAGCGGATGTTTTCAGTTAATTATTATATACTCCAATTTTCATTGACTCTATGACACTTTCTACAACATCCCCATTGTTGTACTCATTGACCAAAAATAAATACTTTGCACTGAAGAGAGAGGGAGCATGGGATAAACCCTTGACCAGTTCATATGTTAGGACACAAAATTTCACATTGAATGAATGTATTTGTTCAGTGTGCATTTATTCGTCTGTATGTAGGGCTTTACTGTCCTCAATTTTGCCAGCATGTGATGGCATGTTTTCAGAAGGGGTGGACTATGTCTCCTAACTATTTATGTAGATTAAACCATGAGCTGATGGTATTTTAATGCATACTCATTTACAATGGCAACAGTGCTCATGATAATTTTGGTTTTCAATAGTTATTTTAAAATTACCAGGCTTTTAAAATATATCTGATTCTCCCAGATACCCCAAGGAATAATAATAACAACTGACATTCATATTACACTTAAAGACTTGCACAGCACACTCCTAACAACCCTGTGAGATTCAGAGCATAAGCATTATCAACCCTTTGAGACTCAGAAAAGAACGTTTTCAGCAATGAAGTTCTTAACACTGTCAGGTTGTTCCATATCAGAAAAAAGATATGATTTTTATCAATGGAAATGAGATTAAAGAAGAGGCATGAGTACCTGCTTTGCTGCCACAGCCAAAAAGCCATGGGGTTTTGCTGTATGACTTGCAGCTGAAATCTTCTATATCTTTTCAAATGTAAGCTCTATGTCTTGTTTTTCTATTTGTCTTTATTTCCCACCAGCTGTACTCCTTTGAATTAGACTCCATCATGGCGCCCAGAAACCTCAGCATCAAGAGACTTATCATCCTGTGAGATTGCGTCAGTTCTGGTACTCATACCTTCTCGTTACCCTTAGTATCTTGTGATCAGAGGTCTGGTAGGCAGAGCAAAGAGCTCCTCCCAAAGTCTCCATTTATGGAGGCCTCAAAGGCCATCCACGTCTTCATTTCTTACCAACTACATTCCTTTGACTTGGACTCCATCACATTTCCATGGTTTTCAGCTTACTTTTGTCTGCTGTCTTCTCCCATTAGACTGTAAGTTCCTTGAGGACAGGGAATGATTTTTTTTTAATACCCAGAACTTAGCATAATGCCTGGCATATAGTGAGCACTTAATTAACTTTTTGGTTTTTTGGAGGGGGAAGGTAAGGTCACACAGCTTGTAAGTGGCAGGTGTCTGAGGTGAAATTTGAACTCAGGTCCTCCTCACTGGAGGGCCTGTGCTCCATTCAGTGCGCCACCTAGCTGCTTGACTGTGTCCCCAATACTTAGCACATTGCTTTGCACTAGTGAGTAATTTAAAAAAAAAAACTTATTCGTTAATTCTTTTATCTTCATTTCACAAATGAGGAAACTGAAACTCAGGGAAATTAAGTGACTTAGCCATATTCATGCATCTATCAAGTGTTTCAGATGGGGTCACCTGAGCCCTACGCTGACTTATTTCCATCCTACCATGCTGCCTCTCAGAACATATACTGCTTGACTAGAGAAGAGGAAAGAGCTTGCTCTGTATTCCCTACAGTTGTGTTAGTAGCCCCAGACCCTAACATGGGAAGGATCTACCTTTGATGGTACTCTGCTGACATTATATCACTGAGAACGACTGACTCTCCCCTTCCTCCCTCACTTGAATTTGCCCCAGGTACCCAAATCCTCAGTTGTAGCTCTTACATTTCCTCCTCAATTTTGTCTCACAGTTGAGTATTCACTGAAATGTTACATTGTGAGGAGGAGAGAATTCACCCTAAGTAATCTATAAAACCTAAAGATCAAATGGAGAGCCATTCTTCCCAATGGGAACAGAAAACATTGAGGGATGGTGAACAAAATTCTTCCCCTCTTCATATAAACCTTGAAAGGATGTCCTTTATTGGTATATAATGCTTGACGTCTAACCTGTGAATAGGGAATACAAATGAATAGCTATTGTCTTGCCATTGATCTCCACATATTTTTAGACCAATTTATGGTGAAAGGTCATTTTTTGCAAAATACAGGGATCATGAAATTGACCAAAAAAAAATCAATTCCTGAGTGCACCTTGGCAAGCTAAGACTTCAGTAAAACAAGGGATGCAGGCAAGGGGGAAAGAATATCATGAAAGTATGATGATAATAACCAAAATATAAATTTGCAGAGTCTGAAGGGGGGAGGAATATTGCAGTTTTATGAGCCAAATTCACAGACAGTCAACGGCTAACAAGGCACTATTAAAGAAAGAATCTCGCCAAATCAGCCTGCCTGACTTCAACAAGTTCTTGAACAATATTAAAAAGAAGTGTGATTGGAATTGTATTAAACAAGGCTATTTTATTTAAACTGCTGCACATCTGAAACTATCACATTCAACCTTCATTTAGTGCCATCTCCTAAATGAGAAATAAATGGTTTCATTCAAATTTGTGTGTTACAACAGTGACATCCAGTGGCTAGATGACTAATGTGCATTTCTCTACTTTCTAAAGACTTTCCAGAGAATAAATTTATTTTGATAAAAGCAAATTATATAAATAGTGTGGGCTTTATATTTAAATAACTTCACTTAACAGGACTCAAAAATAACAAAAATACAGATGGAAGACCTGGACTCTTTAAATATCTTAACCACTTATTAATTATTAGTGTTGAATGTGTATTTGGGGACAGCAAGACAGGTACTTTGAATATATGAACTCCACAAGGAAGTTAAGTTCTATCTCTATGCAAGAGCTGAATTCATGATTTGGAGCATAATTTTTAAAAACCATGTCAATAACATTTTTTGTATAGTTGTTTTAGTTATGTTGTTAAAAGGCAGTTTAAAATGCTGAGTTAACCATTTTTGGTCGGTTGGTTATTGATTTTCTATCTGGGGTTTCCAGTTCATTAAAGTGTAGCTAAACTTCAGGGTTCACACAACATATTCCCATCATACTTCTTCCTAAATATGTGTCCTTTAGAAATTAATTTCATTTCCCTGAGCACCAATCTCCTCATCTATAAAATGATAATACTTTTACTATCTAGATCACAAAATTGTTGTATAGAAAATACTTTGTAAACTTTAAAGCATTATACAAATGTCAGTTATTATTATCATTATCAATATTATCATTCATAGTTGGCAGAAATATTTACATGCTGAATTTAATTTATTAAATGATACTGATGTCCAGCCTCTTTGCTCTAAGCTAGTAAATTTAACTCAATTCAAAAAAATTATTAAGTGCCAACTGCGGAAAGAACATTGAGCTAAAGTTATCAAACATACAAAAAGCTTAAATAAGATGTTGACTCCTGCTCTCCTAGTATTTGTGGTATAGCAGGATCAAATAAGATAATATGTGTAAAGCCCCTTGCAAACCTTTGAAGTATTACCTAAATGTTGTTGTTATTGTAGCTAATACATATACAGAAATAATTATGTGATGCAATAATATATGGAGATACAAGAATTTCCAGACAAAATAGTAGTTACAGGCATTAAGTGAAATACTTAAGTCAAAAGAAGGAACCAATTTAGAGAGAAAAATGAAAAGATTAGTTTGGCATATATTAAGCTCAAGATATTGGTGGAGCATCTCTTGCTCTTGATTACTGAAGAGAAATCTGGGCTAGAAATAACAGTAATAATAGTAGGAATAGCTGGAATTGTGCTCTAAGGTCTGCAAAGCACATTTACATATGTAATCTCATTTAATCCCAACAGCAAGTCTATAGTGTATATGTTATTGTTTTTCCTATTTTACAAGTTAGAAAACTAAAGGACAGAAAGTAAAGCAACTTGCCTAGGAACACACAGTTAGTAAATGTGCAGGTGGGATTCAAACTCAGATCTTCCTGAATCTGTATTCAGCACTCTGTGCTTTGACTGCCCAGAGAAACATATATAGAAATCATCTGCATTGGAACACTTATCCAATGGAGTCACTCTAAGAGCAAGAATCCAGTTCAGAAGACAGAGAAAAAGCTATCCGAGTGCAAAAGCAAGTATCCCAACATACATAGGGGGACCTGCCATTACAGGTTCTTAGATCTGCTTTTCTAAAAGGAAAGGCAACTTTCAGGAGGTCAACAATCACTGCATCATTCACTTAGTTCAGGGGAAAAGTCAGCACCCTGATCTTCAGAGAAAATACAGATCAACACACATGGCTTCCAACTGTCTGACATAAGCAATACATACATCATAAATCAACAGACAGATCCAACTGTCTGACCATTACATACATACATAGTTACCAGAGAGAGAAGCACCAACATCTGGGTTTTCAAAGATGAGGGGCTCCTTAATGGCTTCCCAGAGTCTCCTCTGACCAAAGAAACACTTCCAAAGAATAAATCCCAAAGTAAAACCTCACCCTCAGAGTATTTGTACATTTTTTAAAACCAGAGATCACAACCCTTGAGAACCAGTGCCTCATTAGAAACTTAACAAAAGGTGTGGGCTTTCCTACAAATCTTCCCAGGCCCATTAATGGGTAGGGAAGATCTTCTTTAACCATATTAAAATGATTGTTGTCATCAAGGATCAAAATGACTTCAGTATGATAAAGTGAAGTTTCAGTGTGTCTGACTGTGGCTGATCAGACCAATATGCCAAACTAATGAACCTTTTTTGATAGAATTAGTAAACCTGTAAGTGGGGAGAATGCCATGGATATAGTTTGCCCAAATTTTCACAAAACTTTTTATAAAGTACCTCATACCAGTCTTACAGGGAAGAGGATGAGAAGTTAATTTGATGATATTCAGAAGAATTCAGAACTGGCTAGATGACTGAATTCAAAAAGTAGTTGTTAATGATTCAGTGTCACTATGTTAGGAGGTCTCTAAGTAGAAAACTACAGAGATCTATATTTGATTCTTTGCTATTTAACACTATTGACAATTACTAGGATAAAGGCATAAGTGACATAGTCAAACTAGAAGAAGCTACGTGGAGGAGTGGAGAGAGTGTTAGACTTGGAGTTGAGGTTCTGAGTTCAAATCTAGCTTTAAACACTTGCCAGCTGTTTAACCCTGCTCAAGTCATTTAACCTCTCTCTGTCCCTTCCAACTTGGTGATTTGGTGAAATTAATCTATTTTTTCACTATTAAATAACATTTGAATTCCTCATAGCTATAAGGCTCTATGATTCTTTTACCCTTAAAATGAAAAAATAAAAAAGCACTTTTAGTTTAAGGAAATAATCCTGAATTTCCCACAGCTGATTTTTTTTTAGGATCAGCCTAATTTTCTCCAGATCTTAGATCTCTAGGCCTATGCTAACTTACTGAGTTTTCATTGTGCTATCCTCTCCAGTAACAGAAAATTAGGAATTGATGTTTGTTGAGGGAGAGGGGAGATAACGAGTTCAATTCTGAACATGTTCAGTTTAAAATGTCTACATGACATCCAATTTGAGAAGTCTAAGACAGAGTTGGAGGTATGACATGGAGGGTGGTTAGGGCAGGATAGATAGATTTGGGACTCATCAGTATAGAGATGGTAAGAAAATCCACAGAAACTGATAATATCAGCAAGTTAAATAGTACAGAAGAAGAAGAGAAGAGAGTCCAAGAGAGAGCCCTTCTGGACACCTGTAATAAGAGAATATGATCTGAATGAAGATCCAGCAAGACTTTGAAAAGGAGTTTTCAGATAAGTAGTGAGAACATTATTCTGAAAACTTAGAGAGAAGAGAATTTCAAGATGAGGGTGTTCAACAGTTTCAAAGGCAGCAGAGAGGTCAACAAAAATGAAGACGAAAAAAATGCCATTAAGTCTGGCAGTTAAAAGATGGTGGATAACTTTGAACAGAGCAGCTTTAGTAGAATAACGAAGTCAGGAGCCACATTGTTAGGACCAAAGAAGGGAGTGAGAGGAAAGAAAGTAGAGTCACCTATTTCAAGGAATTTAGCCACAAAAGAGTAGAAGAGAAAAAGAATGATAGGAGGGATGGAAGGGGCAAGGTTTTTGAAAATGGAAGAGACAGAGGCCTGTTTCTAGGCAGTAAGGAAGGAACCAGTAGGCAAAGTCTGAAGTTAGATGTTAAAATGGAGATGACAGAGGGGATAATTTGGTGAAAAATATGAGATGGAATGGGATCACTTGTACAGGTGTTGGGGTTGTCCTTGGTAAGGAGTAAGGGCACCTCTTCATGTGAGACAACGGTAAAGAAGAAAATAGTGACAGAAGTCATCTGAGTAACATGAAATAAGGAAGGTGAAGAAGAGGGAGCTTATGGCAAATGGCCTCAATTTTTTTTTCCATAACATATGAAATATGGCAGCTGAGAGAGCGGGGGGAGGAGTCATAGGAGGTTACTATTCAAAGACTGAAATCTCTCTTACTGCTTCAAACCAGCAACTACACAAGAGGATGTAGGGTACACACTCTTGGAGTTATCAAAGAGAAGGGCGTGTGATTGTTTTTCATCCTGTGAAGCATATGATGAAATTATCATTTTATGAATGATAACTTATATTATAATTTACAAATGGGTACAATTTGCATTTGTTCAGCACATCTTAATAATAACACTTTAGTGCACATCGCGTTATGTCTTATTTTATTGTTAGTTGTCAAAATCTTCTTACACCATATTTACAAATTACAATTCTCATTAAAGAGACCAAAAATAGTGTTAAACCTGAGTAACTCATATCTATATAGATAGTTAATATTTATTACAGTATTTTAAGGTTTACAAGCACTGTACATGCATTGTCTCATTTCATTCTCATAACAAGCCTGTGAGAAAGGCAATTTTATCCCAGTTTTGCAGATGGAGAAAGTGGGTTCAGAAAGGTTAAGTGACTTTCTTAACATTCCCAAGTAGTATGCTCAAGGTGAGACTCAAAATCAAGTCTTCCTGACTTCAAGTTCAGTACTTTATCCACTACACCACAATACCTCAAATGTAAGCCCTTGGTGAACATTCTCACCCAATTTTAACCAGATCTCAGCTCTCTTTTATTGAGCTACAATTTATAAATTAGATGATTTTTTTTAATGTAACTAAGCATGTAATTTGGAGTCAGCTCATTCTTTTGAGGGCCAGCTGAATAAGCACAACACATGATTAATATGGAAGTCCCAAGCTTATTCCACAATAAAAGTAGAGTAAAATCTAATTAATTCAGATACCTCCCCCCACTGCAAATTTGTTATACTTAAGTTAGAATTTGACTGAAATTTACATTTTGCTTGCATTATTTTTCAAGGGTCACTCAGCTAACTATTAACTTTTACTGGGAGCCATGACCTTAGAGCAAGTGGAAGGAAAGTACTGTTCTCAGATAGTGGGAAAGACCAGAGAGCCCAATATGCAGGCAGTACATTACAACCAAGGATTTGTTAGTATATCAAGAGAAATCATGAATTCAAAGGGTCAGATTCCAGGATGCTTCCCTTTGGAAAGTTTTCTGAAGGAGTACATGCAAGAGAATGTGCTCCAGGTGCTACATATAACATATTCAAATCACCTACTTTTTAAAATTTGGGAGAGGAAACATTAAACTTTAATCAAAAATGCAAACAAAACTATTACAGTTTTCTCCTAAAACTGAGAAAAGAAAGGAGAGAGTAAAAAAGGAAAAGACAGAGGATAGCAAAGAGACTGATAATATAGAAGGACAGGGAAGGAACAAGTAACAAAGGAGGAGAGAATGCCTCATCCACACAAACATATAATCCTGAAAAGATATGAGACTGTCCATTAATTTTTCTCTAATGTGGGAACTGACAAACAATGACACAAGGACCAAATTCAGCTACCCATTTTTGTATGGCCAGCAAGCTCCTGGGTCATATAAAAACAGGAAGCAGTCCATGGGTCATAGTGTGCTGACCTCTATTCTGATGAAAGGACCAAGAGTTTTGTCAGATATTCAAAGTTAGCCACTTTAAAGGAGGCAGTCAAACTAACATCAGATTGGTCTTAGTTCAGCAAGTTCTAAGGAACAACAACTCTTCTTGAAGAAGAAATTATTTTCTTGAACCATTCAGAAAATCTTGCTGGGGTTCCCTGTTTTCTTGGTAGTCAGCTCAGTCCTGTGTTTCATCAGTTTTCCTTTGTCTTGCAATATTTACTCATGGATAGCTCAACTCATTTAGATGGTCCAAAAGCCATATTTCTTTTTGTTATTAATAGCTTCCCTGTTGGTGGATCTGCCTGTGTTCAAGGTCTTTGAGTTTTCGTGCTCTTGAGATCTTTGGTAATTTCAGTTTTTTCCCCCTCATATTCTCCTATTGCTCACTTTTTGAATCTTTTCCCTTTAGTGATAGTTGTGGAGTGGGGAAAGAGGACAGACCTCAAAACTATTTTAGCCTACTGCTCACAATGGGCAGCTCATGGTTCACCAGCCTTGGTCCCTGCTCCTAGTGATTTCAGGTGGGATAGAACCAGCCATAGCTGAATCCCAGTCTCCTTTGCTTCAGGTCTGACAGACCCAATTACACGCTAGTATCCTGCCCTAGTTTCCTTTTGTCTCCCATTTCTCTGAGTACTATTGCAGCACAAAGCACTGCCACACTGCTGCTCCAGCCAGAGCAGTTTTCTGAAGGAAGGACAGGTAATGAAGGGGCAGAGTTGAGATCTCTGCAGGTCCACAGATTGGCTTGTACAACCCTGCCATAATGTGGTGCCCAGGAAGAAGGGGGTTCTGAACATGAGCATTAGGGATTAGGAATTAGTTTTCTCTGCTGTTAATTACTTGGGTTGCTAAAATTGCTTTATTTCTTATGAATAATTCCTCTTGTGGAGAGGTTTGAGAGATCATGAGAAAAGAGAAAGTGTCTAGTCCTCCATCTTACACAAGACCCAGAAGTCACTGAAGAAATTCTTCAGACTAAAGATACTTATAATGGGTAAATCATGTGAAACATTCTGTTCTTAAAATACTTAGCTTCTGTAACACTAGTTCTAAGAGAATCAGAGAAAAGAATAGAGGGAAGAAAAGAGATAGGGAGAAACAGAGAGAGACAAAGCTTCTGAGATCTATCAAAAATCAAAAACTCTCAGTGTCTTGTACCTGAGTAGAAAGTCATATCCACCTAGGGACTTTGCTGTGGCATCCATGCCCAATACGGATGAGACGGGGACCAAAATCCAGTATGGATCCAGCTTTGGGAGCTCCTACGTCCTGTAATAGAGGCAGCTAGGTGGTTCAGTGGATAAAGCACTAGACCTGGAATCAGGAAGCCCTGAGTTCAAATCTTACTAGCTGTGTGACCCTGGGCAAGTCACTTAACCTCTGTTTGCCTTAATCCACTGGAGAAGGAAATGGCAAATCACTCCAGTGTCTTTGCCAAGAAAACCCTATGGGCACTATTGGCATGCTATGGTCTACATGGTTAAGAAAAGTAGGACACAATTGAATGACTGAACAACAACGAAGTTCTACAATCATTGTCCTCTAAAACAAAGCTGAGAGAAACATCTAGAGACAGGTACAGACAGTTCCATAGAAGAAGAGAAAAGGACTTGAGCTAAATGAGGAGAAGAAAAAGAGTGAAAATTATTTGGAGGGGTTTGGATTGGTGAGGAAGGCCAAAAATTGAATTTGGAGAGGATCTCATTTTTATGAATGACTTCAATTAACACATAAATGGAACATGACATAAAGCTAGGAGAGGAAGGAAACACATTGGTTGACAGAGTCAGAATCCAAAAATACTTTGTCAACTTATTAACATTGGGATGAATCTAAGATGCAATTTAATATGGCTAATTATAAAGTCTTACACTTGGGTTCAAAATATTCATTCTACAAGTATAGGCTACATTTGGTTAGACAACAGCTTACCTGAAAAAGATCTGAGAGTTTTAGGAGACAGCAAGTCCAAAGGGTAGCGATTTCATATGGTAGTCCAATAAAACTATTTCAGTCCTGGGTTCTGAAGACAACAGCATAGCTTTTCAGAATAAAAAGATAATATGCCCTCTGCACTTAAACCCTTATCAGATCACACCTGGAATATGTGTTCACTGCTGGGCAACATAGTTTAAAAACAACATTCATAATCTTGAGAGTAGTCAGAGGAAAGCAACCAAAGTGATGAAGGAACTCAAGGTCATGTTATATATAAAGATCACTAGAAGGAAATGGAGATAGTTAACCTGAAGAAAAGAAGATTGGAGGTGGGGAGAGGGGACTGCCTTTAAACATTCAAAGAACTGTGATGTGGAAGAAGGGTGAGACTTACTCTGTTTGGCCCCAGTCAGTTAGTCATTAAACATGTATTATATGCCAGGCACTGTGCTATGCTCTGAGGATACAAAGAAGGGTTGGGGGAGGAGGGAAGGGTAGGAGAGAAATCATTCCCAAATCTCAAGAAGATCATAATCTAATGGAGGAGACAAGATACAAATGATAACGTACAAACAACCTTTATATATGATATGACTTCTGCAGGAATTGGATTTAAATAAGGCGTTGTTGTACAATGTCATCAGGTTCATTTTCTCTTGAGTCATCAAAGTCTAATGGCAAGACAAAAGTTGAGAAGACTGGTGATGGCCCAGGATCCAGTGAATGATCTTGGTGTCTCTCTTTGATGTCTCTCACCAAGCTCTAAGTGTTCCACAATGCCTGCTTCAGCAGCCATCTTCCTGACTATTGGAACAAATTGTTTTCATCTGCCCATTCTGCTGAGGAAAGTCTTCACATGCTTGGGGTGGACATCCCCAAACTCACCAACAGGTTTGAAGTTTGTCAGTTACTCTCAACCTTGTTTAGTCCATCTGCTGAGACAGTTTACCAGGGTGTAGCCTCAGGTTCCAGCTTCTTGGAGCCACAGGTGAGAGTTGGGTGAATCAGATGGACCCCAAAGGTGAATGAGCAGCCCTGAAAAAAGCTTAGCAAGCCCTCACACCAGAGGTCCTAGAGGACCCTATCCATCTCACAAATATTGTAATGCAAAGAAAATTAAGTGCCACCAAAAACAAAAAAAAAAAGTCCAGTGACAGAGAAAAAACAAAGTAAAAAAATCTAAGGTTACTAACAGATGATTAAAACAAGAATTAATTGATATACAAATTCCAAAAAGGTATGAATAAGAAAATCTAATGGAAATTAGAAATTTAACAACAAAAATCAAAATGGAAATCATGTTGGTATTGATTGGCCAATGGTTAGAGCTGTAAAAGGAGATCAGTTCTGGGATCATGTTAGCCACTCTGAGAAAAGAAAGCCCAGAGACTCACACAGACACTATCTAATTAAGAAATTACCTCACCAAAGAACTTATAAAAAATATTTGTTGAGCTAAAAGATGTATTTGCTGTTCTCCAGTTTTAAAAGTGTTGTCTCCATAATGACCACAAGGTGGCAAACAAAAAGTCTTTAAAAATATTTTGTAAACCAACTAGCAAAGGACAAGTAAAGCAACTTAGCCCTTTCTTTGATGTAAGTTTTCAACAGATGTTTTACAGTAGGGAGTAGACAGAAGCTAGCAGCTCCTAGTTCCTACCAATATCAAGATTCCATATTACTATTAATGTTTGGAAAAATGGAAAGGGGATGAAGAAATGGAATGTCTTTGTAAATGACTAACATGTACCTTAGTGATATCTTGTATTAATCTGCAGACAACAAGGATTATGTACATGACCATAATTGAAAGTCTCATTATTATTTCCCTGGACCCTATGAAATAAGTCTTTGCTGATGTATGGGATAAAAAGACCCTTACTCAAAATTTTAAATAAATGAAGAGGTTTCTCAATAAGAACAGAAAGAAAAAGATTTATTACAATTCTTGAGAAAGGGACTTCCTTCCATATCATGTCCCTTTCTTCTTGAGAGAATAGGATATTTAAGACATTCATTAATTCACTTCAAATATATATTTATTAGGTCCCAAAAACTGATCTAATTGCTCTGATAAGCCCTGTGGGTCTGCCATTAGGGCTTTTCTTTCTTTCTTAAAATTTCTCTCCTCAGCTGCACTAAGAGGTGCATTGACATAAATCAAGCCTCCTTGTGCTGGCTGGACCTCTCTTAAAGAAAATAACTCAGGGGATTTTTTTTTTCATTTGGCTTCATTTTCAAGGGTAAATTTTCCTGATCTTTTAAAAGTTGTCCCAATTCTCTAAACAGAGGACCGTGTAGCCCACTAGAACTATATAAGTCCTCCACCTCTTTTTCTTTAGGTTCGGGGGGGGGGGGGGGGGGGGGGAGGAGAAGTGGAGCCACCAAACCCGCTGAGTAGGGAGGAGGGAGAGGAGTGGATCCTTTCTCCTCTCCCTCCCCCTCTTTCCCTTTCAATACCGTCTACTGGGCTTCTGGCATCCAAAGGGCAGCATAAGTGCCTTCCTCTGAATTCAAGGGGTTTTTAACATTTACATACAGATTCAACTTTTAGCATATCCAATCTTCTAAAGACCCATATTTGGGCATATTACTCCTCCTACATCTGCTTCACCCCAGATAAAACAACACTATCTTATCTTTTTTTTTTTTTAATCTTTTCCCCTATATTTTGGTTACTTCATTCCAACTCTGAAGTCTATTACCCAAGGAGCTATTTACCAGTATATCAATATCATTCAATTTTTTTTTTTTTTTTTTTTTTTTTTTTGCTCCGCAGTGAGTGCTCTTTTCCCATTGGACTTATCAAGTCCCTCACAAGAGCTTCAAAGGCTTTTTCTTTCTCTCAAGGCAAAAACCTTTCGGGAGAGGTTGCCCTAACTCCCAACAGTCCCCAGGAAGCCCCTCTCAGCAGCATCCTTGCACTGAGGTTTTCCTAAATCCTTTTCCTAAATCCCATAAATTTAGACGAAAGCCATCGCTGAACGTCCCAAGTCTGAGACTCAACGAATAGACCTCCATACCTCTGAGTGCTTACCTCCGGGCTATGCATGCATAACTTTCAATGACTGTCTCATCCGCCGGCTGGAGTTTGCTTTCACCTCAAGTATTTGGAGCCTTTACCCTTTTCTTACCATTTAATTTTTTGTTTGTTTTCTGTCTGTTCCTCTGAGGACCTCTTTGTCTCCAGGGTTTTTGCCCCCTCAGGGCAGGAATTCCTCCCCCTTAGGTCAGGGACTATCAGAGAAAGTTTCTGACAGGTTCCTACCCCTGATCCAAATGGGAAAGAGCTGCCACTAGAGGGCATTCCCGGCCAATGCGCCAAACTGTATGGGATAAAAAGACCCTTACTCAAAAGTTTAAATAAATGAAGAGGCCTCTCAGTAAGAACGGAAAGAAACAGATTTATTACAATTATCGAGAAAGGGACATCCTTCCACCAGGTCGGGGAATCTGATGGAAGCAGGCAACTTACAGAAATTGAAGCCTAATTTTTATACCCTAACACAGAGAATCCTACCTCCCCACTATCCCATCTCTCCATTGGCTGGGAAGCAGGCTCACAATCTAAGTGCGAAAAACTAGACAAACCCCAGGAAATCTTCACCTATCCCAACACAATTACCTCATCTAATATCCAACTTAACTGCTGGTGTGGCTTTAGAAAAAAGGGGAGGGGGAGAAGTGGGAGCTGGTAGTGTTGATGTGGCAACAGTACAACAAACAAAGGGGAGATTTGCCAAGTTTCGGCTACAGCCCACAGCACTTTCACAAAGAAAGCTGGTAGCTGGTAAGGGGGAGGAACCAACTGACCATCCACAAGCCCTGGATACCTGAAACTCAGGTATCCAAGGAGAGAGGCCTTATGGAAGAGAAATTTTATTTAGAAAATCCAATATTTCCCATATTTTTATCATGAAAAGCCTTCACCATCTCCTCATCTCACTCACTGACAACAGGATTTTCATGCAGAGCATCAAGGGCCAGTGAGATACAGTGGTAGCTTCCCATGCAGCAATGTAAGGTTTTCTTAATCGTTCCTCCTCTTTCTCTTTTCCTGATTCAGCTTTATGACCCTTTTAACATACATAGTCACCAAAGTTCTGTCCTTAGCTTGCTTTTTGCCATATATACAGGGTGCACCAAAAGACAGTGCAGGTTTAAGCTATTGAGGCTTCAAACTGAACTAAAAATTTTAGGACACAGTATGTATGTGTGGGTGGGTATGCACGTATGAATATATGCAAATATGTGTGCATATACATACATCTATATACATCCAAATGAGTGTGCATGTGCATACATACATTCCTTTTGTAATTCCTGTCAAGTCTCTGACCTCAATTTTCATCTCTATTAATGTATGGGGCATATGAGATGGAATAACCCATACTAAGCTCATGGCATTGGGAACAGAGGGAGAGAGACAATATGTGTTAGTCAGAAGATCTGAGCTGGAGTCTCAGCTTTAATGATTACTGACCATGTGTTTATGGCAAGTCACCTAATCTCTGAGCCTCAATTTTCTGATTTGTGGAAAAAAAAAAAATGTGAGAGAGGAGGAGTTAATATCTCTACTACCAACCCTAACAGGATTGTTATGATCAAATAAGATAATGCATATAGAGGAGAGCCCTTTAAAAACCCTGAAGTGCTATATAGAATATGAGCTGCTGTGGATGTAGAATCATCAGGCCTTGATCTGTAAATACCACCATGGTAATATGATAGACTGAGTGACTATCTGATAGTCTCCCCCAAAGAACCCCAAGCCTTTATCTCCAGACCTAACTTTTCCCTTGAACACTAAACCCATATTTCAAGTTGTCTAGGTACCTAAACAACCAAGGGTGTGAAGGAGCCAGCTTAAACTGGCTTTTAAGAGTTCATTGTTAAATTTTCAGTATAAGCACTTACACATCAGGAATGTTGTTGTTTGGAGGAGAGGACAGGAGAGGTGAGGAAGCAGCTGCGTTGCCTAACTGGAACAGACCAGAAATAGGTATATGTTACAAATTGGGGCTTGATTTATCTAGACATTTAAGAAAGTGATAAAGAAAATGTTGATCATGCAGATTAAACTTAAAACTGTCATATATATTTTTCCAGAAAAAAGTAAAATATTAAATAATAAAATAAAAACAAAATAAATAAATGTTAAAAATTTATCAGCACATTGGTGTTCTCTACCTGGTTTGCAATTTGTCAGTTACTCTCAACCTGGTTTTAGTCTATCTACTGAGATAGTTTACCTCACAGTATATGATATAATAAAATGAGATTCTGGATTCAGAGGACCTAGATACAAATTCCAGCTCTTATATTATGGTAAGTCATTTTGGTAAATTACTTGGTCTCCCTAGGTCTCAGTTTCTTCATTTGGAAAATAAGGAGGGTTGGGTTAGAGGCCTCTGAAGCATCTTCTAGCTCTAGACTGCTAGAGCTTTGACCCTATGTTTATGAATGAATGGAAGTGTGAGGTAATACTAAGTGCTTACTCCATACAAAGTATTATGCTAAGCAGTAGAATAAGAAAGATGGAAAAGCCCTACAGTTCTTATGGTACAGTGGCAAGGCAGATGCTAATGCCTCTTTTTTTAATGTCGTTTCAACTGATCAGTTCAGATCAGTTTCCAATCTTAAATCATATGACAATGCCAAGGACTCTTGTGGAGAGAATTTTCTCTACTGAGTCTTCAGTAGCTGTGGCTAACAGGACCTATACCACCCTAAGAAAACAATATTAACTATGACTGACTGCATCAGTGTAAGCAAACAAAATAACCCCAAAATAACCAAAGCTAAATGCTTGAGAAGTATAAAGAACAAATTTACTTGGCCCCCCAAAAGAAATATGTTAAGACCCCTCTGCTGCTATTTTAAGCAAGGGTCCCTGGTTGTTGCATATAACATATATAACATCAGATTTTTTTTCAGTGTTTTGATAGGTTTTGTTGATTTTTTTTCTTTCCTCTTAAAAAATTCTCTGTTGTAAAACATGTCACTTAGGGCAGGAATAAAAGGAGAATACAGAAGGAAATCTAGGCAATATGAAAATATATATCAATAAATATCAAGGTTTTTTCACATGAGAGGTGAGAAGGCTGGAGATGAGAAAAGTGAAATTAGAGAAAATGCTAAGGAGTCGAGGTACTGGGGGTCTTAGTGAAGGCAAAAATTGGGGTTAGCAGAGGGGATTAGACTTGCTCTGGTTATCCCTCCCTGTCCCACTGCAGTCAGAAGTGAAAAACAAAAGTAGCAAAGGAAATTGCTGAGAGATTTCAGCTTACTATAAATAAAAATAACTACTCATTAGAGCAATACAAAGTAGAAGGGACTGCCTTGCAAAGAAGTAGTATCTCCATGAATTCTGTATGGCCACTTGTCAGGTACATCTGAGAAGGGTTTCTTGGTCAGATGCAGAGAGGGCTAGATGGTCTCCTTCTTCCCTTCCAACTCTGAGATTTCAGCACTGCTTTCAGTTGGAGAGAGACAGCAATGGGGCTAGACAGCTTGCTATTAGAGACAGGACTAGTGAGGTAATAGAGCAACACCTTCCTCTAATACAAACTAGTATATACTAAGGACTGAGAACAAAACAAAGTGTTCAAGATCTAGATCAGGGGCTCTTCACCAGGTTTCTATGACCTTGTTTAAAAAAAACGATTTCAATGTCATTGGTTTCCTTTGCAATCCTATGTATTTTATGTATTTAAAAACTTTCTTTTCTGGGTTCCTTTAAGTCCCTACTAAAACCATTCCTTACCTTCTTAATTCCAGTGCTTTCCCTCTCTTAATTATTTCCTATTTATCCTACTGCATGTAGTTGATTGCATGTTGTCTCCCCTATTAGATTATAATGTTCTCAAGGGCAAGGACTTGTCTTGTGCCAAGCACAGTGCCCAGCACATAGCAAGTGCTTAATAAATGTTTATGGACTTAGTGGTTGATTAATTGAGTTTTCTCAGAAGGAGTTGCTAGGCTTCAATCAGATGGTCAAAAGGAACATAAAAAATTTGAGAACCCCAATCTAAGCCTTCAAAATATTAAGTCCCATTTGTTAGAACTTTACAGGAATTGTCTCATCTGACCTATACAACAAACCCATGAGGGATACAAATAAATATAAACATTAATGATAAATAATTTTAACTGGAAATAATTAACTTATGCTCTGTACTGGAGAACTTAATCTTCAAGGAAATTGGCAAGCTAGAACTAAAAAGACTTAGAACTACCCTAAACTTTTCAATCACAAGTAATCCAAGGGTCCTCAAAGCACTCTTTGCAGGTGCATGCTGGATTGGGCACAGTCATTCCCAAAAGCATGCTGAGAATGTTGTTTCCTTCCAACCTCCTTAAGTGCACATCAGAGAGGTCTTACATCAGATAGGGACTAGGAGGAAGTTTGTTACCTTATTTTCTTACTTTAATTGTTAGGTAAATATTTTGAACTAGTTAGACACGTTTAACTTCCCCAACCAATCATCCTTCCAAACAAACACTCATGAAATACATTATGTATATACACCAGTTTGTAAAAAGTTAGGTTGTAAAGTCTGGTGCCTTTTATCTGTTTTAGTAATACAGAAATTTTCACATTTTCTCTGGTCTTGGGGCTCTCCACTAAAACAATAACAAAGCCTTACACTTGTTTAATATGTTAAAGCTTACAACATGCCTTCAGGTACACAAGAGTGACTCCTGGAAAGGAAAGTTCCCCCACCCAATGCAGTGCAAAAATGATGCGGTAATTTAGCTTCTTAGAGAGTTTTCTTAAGACACTGAGAGATTAAGGGACTTGTCAAGGGTCACACAGCCAGTATATTATTATTAGAGTCAGGGTTAGAACCCAATTCTTTCTGATTCCCAAGCTAACTCCTATTCACTCTATCACATTGCCCAGCAACATCATCTTTTTCTGCAAAGGTTGGACTAGGTGGCTATTAAGATCACTTCCAACTCTTCAATTCTATGAATCTGACTCTGTGATCCTTATCATAATCATCATGTCACCTGAAATTACCCTCCATAAAGTTATTCTTATGGCACCCAGACTTTGCACTGATGCAGGTTTTGCAAAAAAAACAAGGATATGTTATTTCAGTTTGCAAAATTTCACACCTACTGAATCCCTACAAAGACACAATCAGGTGGCCAGAATCATTCCCCATTAGGTCATTATCCTTGGTAAACTAACAAAAAGGCACATCTTTGTGCTATAAATAGACTCCAAATTATGCTCAAGAATTCAGCAAACTGTACTGAAATCTGGAGTAATCACAGGCAAAACTGTTGCCCACTATCTCCTAACCATAACATAGATGCATAAAAATTTTTGAACAATAGATGTCACCATATCAAATACTCAGAAACTCCAAAATAAGTGGAATGAAAAGCCTTCAAAAATGTAGAGATCTAATGGAAGTAATCAAAACCATACAGGAATGGGGATTAGGTACATATTATCCCCACTGACTTACTTACTAGACTTATTCCAAACATGTTTTCAGTCATCCTATAAAAGGTGAGCTCACAGACATTTTATGCATCTGGACAATTGACAGGTACATAAAATGTCTGCTTTTTGTAATAAAATGAAAAGTATTGAGATGCAAGGATATTAACTTTATACATTTATGTACAGAATAAATGCAAGCCTTCTCTCTGTTCCTTACATATAACACTTCATATCCTATCCCCATGCCTTTTCCTTGGCTGTCCCTGATGTTGAGAAAATATTCTTCTGTCTCAGAGAATCTCTCTTCTCTAAATACTCCCATCAGGCACTACCTTCTACACAAAGTTTTTCATTATTTCCTCAATTACTAGCTTCCTCCTCTCAAACTATCTTTTATTTAACTACTTTATATTTAATTACATTTATTCTCTCTATATTTATTCTGCACATAAATACATAAAGTTATTTATTCCATCAGAGTTGTTTATTACATCAGAGAGAGACTAAGTATGTTTAAAAAGTCATATATATTATATAGTATATACATATAACATGTATGTGTATACATGTCCTTGTCCTCCCACTAGAATACAATATCCTTGCAAGAGGAAATCATTTCATTGTTTATACTTACATGCCCTGTATCTAGCATAGTGCCTGGTACATAGCAGCCTCTTAATATGTATTTGCTTATTGCTTGATCATTTGGCAAAAAGGAGCTATTTAAAAAATCAACTTGTATCTATTTGTATTTGTAATCTTATTCCACATAGTATCCCTATATTTACACCTAGCAAATAGTCAGTTTATGTTTTAATGGAAAGTATAGCAACCTAGAGGTCAGGAGACCTGGGTTTATTATTTTAAAAGTAATTATGATTAAATTGACTTTAAGAATCTGTCCACTGGACCCAGGAAACCCATTAGTCTCATTAGGCCACACTGATCACCTGGTAGAAGCCATCAATATGTCAGAGAGAGTGCCTAAAATTTAAAAAATTATATCTATACTCTGTAGCAGAGCATTCACACTTCTAAACAGTGGGCCACATAATCAGAAATACATTTAGCTATTACATAGCTAAAAAAAATGTGTCTATAGAATTAATCACATTCATCTTCAATTACAATTACTAAGTGATCCAAGTTTGCTAGCTTGATATCTGGGAGCAAGCACTAATTTACTCAATGGTAGCTACAGGCAGGTTGGTCAGACCCACAGTCTTGCTAATTCATATATGGTAGCTAATGAGGTTTTTTTTTAATTGCTAAAAAAAAAAAATCAGGCAGGCTGCTCTCTTAGGACTAAATAGGTCACATTTGGACCACAGGTCATGTGTTGTATATTGGTGTTTTGAAGAGTGTTTTTTAAAGCCATACCTGTAAGGCGGCATAAATAGTGTATTATGGCCTTGGCATTGAACAGGAAAGTCAAATTACCTTAACCCAGAACATTTCCCAAGAATAGTGTGGTATGGCAGAAAGAGCACCAGAATGAATCAGAAGACCTAATTTCTAATCTAAACTCTTCCACTAATTTGTTGTCAATACTGAGCAAGTCATTTAGCTTCTTTCAGTCTTTTTTTCCCTCACTTCATGAGAGGACAGAGGAAATGATGATGATGATGATGATGATGATGATGATGATGATGATGATGATGATAACTGGGGCTGCAGAAGTCCTAGCACCTACTCCTCCCTCCTTTTTCATTCCATCTATGAGGATGAGGACCTAAGCTCCTCACAGGGATTGGAATAACAGACATCCTTCCCAAATAACCCTCCAGGCAGCTATTGTGATGATATCTCTTCTGTCCTCTACCACTGTTATCAATCAGTTGATCCATGAAGATTTATTACATAGCTTCCATTAAGGAAAAAAAAATGATAGAGGTGGTTGGGAAGTTTGTGTGATGAAAAAAGGCCAATAATCTATCAACCAACCAACAAGCATCTCATAAATGTCTACCATTTGCCAGTTAGAGGCAGCATGCATAGTAGATAGGGAGCCAAGACCAGAGTTCAGTTCTCACCTCTGACATGTACTGTATGACTGGGTAAGTCATTTAACTTCTCAATATTCTAGGCAACTTTCTAAGACAAAATTGCTGAGAAGATGCCAGTTGTAGACTGAGTTCCCTATACCAATGAAATTATTGATCCTAGATCCTAGGTCCTAGAGATGCAAAAGGAAAAATTAAATAGTCCCTTCCCTCAAGGAATGTATTAATCTAGGCAGCATGCAGGTCAGTTAGATGGTGAAGTGGATAGAGCACAGGAATTGGAGTGAGGAAGACCTGAGTTAGAATATGGCCTCAGATGCTTAATAGCTATGTGACCCAGGACAAGTCACTTAACCTTATTTACCTCAGTTATCTCATCTGTAAAATGAGCTGTACAAGGGAATGGCAAACCACTCCAGAATCTTTGCCAAGAAAACCCCAAATAGGGTCAGAAGAGTCAAACATAACAAAAACAGGCAGCATGCAAGTAGGGCAGTGACGCATTCTTTGGTTCCTCTTAATTCAGTTCAACAAGCACTTATTTATGTTGAGTCAGGCACTATGCTAGTTCTTGGAAATATAAGACCTAAAAAATGAAGCATTCTCCACCATTATTGAGCTTACATTCTACTCCCCATCACAGTCCTTGGTGCTATCACTGAATGGGTTCAACAGTAAAAAAAGGCCTGTGATGGTTTCACTCTGTCATCCCTCATCATCATGATCTCAACAGCAGCAGTTCCATTCTTCCTATTATTTTGCCCTCCCCTTACTGGTGAAGAAAGGCTGAGCAGAGAGCAATCGCCAGGAAGTAATGGCAAGAGCATATGTCCTTCAAGACTCAACTCAAGATCAAACTTGCACATGAAGCCTTTCCTAATTTCTCTAGCAGCTAATGCCTCCCCACCACTACCAATATATTATTGTGCATTCATTTTGTATATACCTATAAATATGGGGTATAGGGTATGTTCAGGGAGGACCAGTATCTTTGATATACTGGCTGCCATGGCTGCCGAGCCCTTTTCAGGGCTATTTTCCACTTTTAATGTCCACCTGTTCCACCCAATTTTCACCTGTGGCTCCAAGAAGCCGTAGCATACACAGCATCCATACCCCAGTAAACGGTTTTGGCACACAGGCCATATGAGGTTGAGAGTAAGCAAAGGGCTTCAAACCCATTGGTGAATTAGGGAGGTGTCTACCCCAAGCATGCGAAGACTTCACCTGGTAGAATGGGTAGATGAGAACAATTTGTTCCAACAGCCACGAAGGCAGCTGAAGCAGGTGATGTGGAGTGCTTAGAACTTAAACATAGAAGACACCAAGGTCATCCACTGCACCCTAAGCCATCGGGAGTCATCTTAATTCTGTCCTGCCACTGGACTGTGATGACTCTGGAGGACTGAGGCTGATGACTTTGTACAACTCTGCCTCACTTAAATCCAATTTATGCACCAATCAAACATCATCACCCATACCATTTTACTATTATATGTATCTCAAAGTCCTGTGGTGACAGGCAAGTGATGAAGCAGCAGGTGTGGATACACTAGGAGCTGTAGTCACAACCCTGCACACAGGCGACCCAGGCCATAGGGTCATTTCTCACTGGAAGCAGCAGTGGGACTCAGCAGCCCCCTGGGTGTCTGAGCTGCCTTGTAAGGATCACACCACTCACCTCCTAGTGTGAAAAAGGGGGCTAGAAAAGGTGTCCTAAACATTGTCTGCTTACCCAACCCATGCTGATTAGCGCAGCAGGCAGGGAATCCCACTCTGGGGTCAAAACACAAAAAAATGTACAAAAATATCTGCAAAGATGATTCCACTCCCCATCGGCACATGGAATATGTGCACACTTATAGACAACACAAAATCCAGTAGACCTGAAAGACAAACTGCTCTTTTTGCAAGAGAACTCAACAGGTCTCGCATACAAATAGCAGCCTTGAGTAAAACAAGGTTGGCAAATGAAGGCCAGCTTACTGAAGTCAGAGCTGCATACACATTTTTCTGGAGTGGCTGCAGTGAAGGGGAACACAGAGAAGCTGGCGTAAGTTTTACAATCAAAACTAATCTAGTCAGCAAGCTTCTATGCCCCCCAAAAGGAGTGAATGACAGGCTCATGACAATGCGATTGCCACTTGGCAGGAAAATGTCATACCACCACCATCAGTGCCTATGCTCCCGCCATGAAAAACCCTGATGAGGACAAAGAACAATTTTATGAAGACCTAGAGACCCTTATCATCAATGTGCCAAGGACAAGCTTATAATTCTGGGTGACTGTAATGCTAGAGTAGGCTCAGACTACCAGACTTGGCAGGGAGTCCTAGGGAGGAATGGAGTTGGAAACAGCAACAACAATGGTCATTTACTACTGAAGACTTGTGCATCACATGATCTTCTCATCAGCACCACTGTTTTCCATTTAATCAAATGCAATAAAACTTCATGGATGCACCCTTGCAGCAAACATTGGCATCTAATAGACCATATGACTACAAGGAGAAGAGACAAACAAGATGTGAGATTGACGAAGGCAATGTGTGGTGCAGAGTGCTGGACTGATCATAGACTTATCCTTTCCAGGCTAAATATTTGCATTCATCAAAAGTGCCACTCTCAAGGCAAAATGACTACCAGAAGAATTAATGTCAACACATCAGAGCTCTTCTCTGAGCATGAACAGTTTGTTGCTGACTTGGCAGGAAAGTTGAGCCAACACACAGGTCCAACAGTGGAGCAGAAAAGGAATGAGCAGCTTCCAGAGATTTAGTGTACAGCACTGCATTTACTCATCTGGGTCAGAACCCTCACAAACACCAAGACTGGTTTGATGAAAGTGATGGGGAAATTCAGAAGCTGCCAAATGAAAAATGAGAACTACACAGGATTTACCAACAGGATGGTTCATCCATTTCTAAGAAGGCAGCATTTAATTTCATCAAAAGTAAAGTACAAGCAAAGCTTAGAAAGATTCAGGATTCCTGGCTCAGTAAGAGGGCAGATGAATGCTAATAGTAACAATTCAAAACACTTTTATGATTCACTGAAAGCTATTTATGGATCAAAAACCTATGGTGCATCACAACTACTCAGTCCTGATGGAGCCACATTGATTAGTGATAAAGATATGATCCTAGAGAGGGGCTGAACACTTCCATAGGGTCCCAACAGACCATCATCAATTGAGGCTGAGGCCATTGATCTCAGGTTGAAGTCAATCTCTTCTTAGGTGAACTTCCAACTGAAGAAGAGGTTTTGAGGACCATTAGGCTCCTTTCATGTGGCAAAGCACCTGGTGCTGATTCTATTCCACCTGAGGTGGAATTTTTTCCACCTTTACAAGGTAGGGGAACCATTGCTCATACAAAAGCTGACTGAAATTTTCCAGATTATATGGCAAGAGGAATTTATCCCCCAGGAGTTCAAGGATGCCTCCATTGTCCATCTCTATAAAGGTAAAGGAAATAGATTGCCCTCTGACAATCACAGTGGGGGTCTCTCTCTTAGTCATTGCTGGCAAGATTCTTGCTAGAGTTCTTCTTAATAGGCTGATCCTTCACCTGAAAGATGGTCATATACCTGAGAGCCAGTATGACTTCAGACAGGGTTAAGGAATAGTCAATATGGTGTTTGCTGCCTGACAACTCCAGGAGAAATGCCAGGAGCAGAACAGAGGTCTGTATACAATGTTTGTAGATCTCACCAAGGCCTTTGACACTGTCAGTCATGAAGGCTTTTGGAAAATTATGTGAAAATTTGGTTGCCCAAAGAAGTTCATCAGCATTGTACATTAATTTCAAGATAGCATGCTTGCCTGGGTTCTGGATAGTGGACAATGTGCCTTCTCAGTCACCAATGGAGTGAAATAGGGCTGTGTGCTTGCTCCCATGCTTTTTAGCATGATGTTTTCAGCCATGTTGTCAAATACTTTCAATGAGAATGAACACAGCATCAAGATCAGCTACAGCCCTGATGGTAAATTCTTCAATTTGAAGCCAACACCAGAGTGGAAGGAGTGTTGGTGCGTGATTTTCTGTTTGCAGATGATTTTGCACTCAATGCAGCCTCTGAAGCTGAGATGCAACAAAGCATGGATCAATTCTCTGCTGCCTAATTCTCTGCTAATTTTGGCCTAACAATTAACACCAAGAAAACACAAGTGCTCCATCAGCCACCACCACACCGTCCATACATGGAACCATCAGTTACAACAAATGGAGAAGTTTTGAATGCTATGGATAAGTTCACTTACCTTGGTAGTGTACTTTCCAGAGATGTACACATTGAGAATGAGATGCTGCCAGAGCTAGCTCAGTGTTTGAGAGACTCCAAAGGAAAATTTAGAAGAGAAGAGGTATTAGACTGACTACCAAACTGAAGGTTTACAGAGCTGTTATGCTGACCTCATTGTTGTATGCCTGTGAAACACAGACATTGTACCAGTGCCATGCCAGGAAACTGAATCGCTTCCATTTGAACTGTCTTAGGAAGATTCTGAGGATCACCTGGCCAGAGAAGGTACCAGACATTGAGATCCTTACTTGAACTAAAGTGCCAAACATTCAGACTATGCTTCAGAGAGTGCAACTACGATGGGCTGGCCACATTGTTCAAATGCAAAATGTATGCTTGCCAGAAAGACTCTTTTATGGAGACTCACATAGGGCAGGCCATCACATAGTGGTCTAAAGAGATGATACAAGGACACTCTCAAGGTCTTTCTCAAGAACTTTGGAACTGATTGTGCGACATGGGAGACACTGACCCAGGACGGCTCAGCATGGTGTGCCCACATCAGAGAAGGTATTGTGCTCTATGTGCAAAGCAGAATTGAAACAACTCAAAGGAAATGTAAGATGCACAAATTTGGAGTATCTACTCCAAATGTTCATATGGACTATCTGTGCCCAATCTGTGGCAGAGCATTCTGAGCTCTTAGTGGTCTGATCAGCCACAGTCAAACTCATTGAAACCTGACTTTATCACAGTGATGTCATTTTGATCCTCTTAGAGAAGGAAGGACAACAAACAAACAAACAAACAAACATCCTATAAATATATGCATCATTTCCCCCAATACAATGAGAGTTCCCTGAAGGCAGGGACCATTTTTTTTTTTGCCTTTCTTTGTATCCCCAGAGCTTAGCATACTGCATTGTACATAACTACCTAATAAATACTTACTAAGGGATGGGTTGAATGATTCATTTCATCACAATGCTTCTCAAATCCATACCTTCCTTTTAAGTTACTTGACCAGTTCCCAGTGACTTTTCAGTTGGACTACTGAAATAGCCTCCTGATTTGGTCTCATTCCAATCTCTTTCTTCTGCAATCCACCCTCTATGCCAGACCTGCACAATTTGGCAACCAAAATTAAAATAGGCTACATTCTTCAGATTGTGGCTAGGTTAAACTAGAAACAGACGTCAATGGTTGCTGCAGGTCACATGACAAACAGGAGAATGCGCAATGGCAACCCAGCATTTTTCACTGGCTGCCAGAAATCCTTTGGTGAGCAGCAAGTGAGCCCCTGACCATGCTGGCCTACTCTACACAGATGCCAAAATAATCATAATGAACATATCCAACCAAACTCCTTTGCTCAAAAATCAGCAGCAATTCCCTATTTACCTCTAGACAAAAATACAAACTACTCAATGTGCTTTTTCAGGCCTGTATAATCCAACCAATTCCAATCCATTTTTCCAGCCTTATTTTGAATTATTCTCCCTTCATAGGTACAATGATTCGGCCAAATTAGAATGTCCTTTAAAGGCAATTCAGTCAATTTGAAAATATATAGGCCACCTCTGCTAATAAAAATGCTAGCTGCAGATCAGTAAGACCCCCATTATAACAAAATTACAAAACAGAAACTTGGTAGTAAAATACACACTTACACATTTCCAATAGTCTGTAGTATATAAAGCATTTTCTCTGCCCTCCAACTAGTCTTCCAAGGTACTAGCTATTCTATTGTTATTTCATAAAATATGATTTAACACAGTTGAATTATTCAGTCAGGGGAGGAGGAACAGATAAGAGAAATTCATAGAATGAGTGGCTCACACATTTAGAAATAGAAGGGTACTCTGAGAGTAGCTAGTCCAACCCCCTCATTTTACCAATGAGGAAGCTTACCTCTGTAGGGTAAGTAACTTTCCCAAGTTCTTAGTGCCATTACTTCGCAATGCTAAAATCTGAATAGCAGTCCTCTTTGCACTGTAATTACCTATGTTTTCTTGAATAATATTACTCAAAAGCTGAATAATAAAAGCTAAGAATAATAACAGAGTGGTAGATGATCTAAAATATCCTTGCCACCAAGGGATACCAGAGGCAAACAGAAAGGTTTCTCAAAATAATTTGTGAATTACAAAGAGATAGCTAGATAGAAATGTGTGTGTTTATATAGAGAGACAGATATATAGATGGATAGAAATATATGCATGCATGTGTGCTTATATAGAGATACAGGTAGAAATATATATGATATATTGTGTTTACATAGAGACATATACCAATAGAAAGAAACATGAATATAAATAGATATAAATAGATATATGTATATTCATAAAGAGACATTATATAGAAATCTATAAACATGTCTATTTAGATATATACATACATGTTTATATGGAGATGAATACATACATATATGCGTATTTATAGAGACAGATTAGCTAGAAATATAAACATATGTGTGTTTATATAAAGAGATTCAAATGGAAACATATACATATGTATGTTTATTTGTTGAGATACAGACACACATATTCTTACTCCAGCAAAGTGTTCCTTAACTGAGATGTAACTTTGTCTTTATAGGGATGGTGTTAAGCCCTTCCTTGGATGCCAAGATTTATTTCTGAGAACCTTTAAAGGAGTACAAGTCACAACAGGCATTGGAAAGATGGGAACAAGTATGGACTTGGGCATAGCCTAACTCCAGAAAGCCAGTTCAGTAACTCTGTGAACATTTTTTATGAATTCATTTGGTAAAACTGAAGTTTAGGAACATATGATACATTGTATGAAAGAAAGTGTTGCATCCAACAGGTTCTTTTGCCTTTTACAAACTACTCAGGAAAGAAGAATTTACTGAGAGCTCAAAGGTGAACAATGCTGTAACCAAAAGGAACAAGTAAACACCACCTGACCTAGCCTTTTCCAAATCCAGAGCAACTGTCCTTCCCCACCCTCACTCCCAAATGCTCAGAGGGTAAGAATCATGTTAAGAATGAACCTTAAACAATACAGGAATTCAAGCAAACTACAGATTGAACCATATGCATGTGAACAAGTATATCTAACAAAGGCATTTAAAATCAACAGAAACGTTAACATAGAAATGTTTTATAGGACTTCACATATATAATTGATATCCTATGGCTTGAGGAGAGGAGGAGTTAAAGAGAGGAAGGGCTTGAGGAAGGAAAGAATTTGGAACAGAAAAAATTTTAATGAATGTTAAAAAATGATAAATATTTTAGAAATTTATACATAAATTTGTTAAAATTAATAAAAATCAACCCAAGTCATGATGAATTGTTCAGGTTTTGGGCCACTCAAATTCTTAGCACTGTCTTAAGTCTATTAAGAATTCTGCTCCCCAGATTTCTTTGGGGGGCTTTTCTGTTTCGTGGATCCCTTTGGCAAGATGGTGAAGCCTACATATCCCCTCCTCAGAATATTTTTTTTATTCATAGTTGAAAAAGATGCTAAATTTTAGTGAAAAGTTAGTGAAAATAGATATGGACTTCAGCCAAGTTCACAGGATTCTCTAAAATCTATCTATACTCCAGGTTAAGTTGAAATTTTTCTACTTCAACAAGGGTACATTTTGCAGCAGTAAATCATACCTAACACAAATTTCTCCTTGAAAATAGCTTATATTTATTAAAGATAATACATTACACTGATTATTTGGGGTATATTTTTAGCTCTAACAAAATTAATCAGTGTTCCAGATAATTTCTTTAGCTCTAGCAGAAAAAGCATAGGGTCTGGATTCAGAGAACCACAGTTCAAATTCTACCCCTAACACTATCTGAATGGTGGGGAAGTCATTTAATTTCCCTGGATCTCTGTTTCATCCTTAACATGAAAGAGTGAAACCAAATGGCCTTTGAGATTCCTTCCAGCTAGAGCTATGGATCCTATGAATATTCACATAATAAGCATGCATAGAGAAAGAATATAGAATTTTACCTTCCCAGGAACCCCATTGTCATTTGGCACCCATTTGTGCAGGGATCTGAGATCCATTAGTATGTAAAAGACTCCAGTTCTCATATGCTGCCTCCCCATAGAACTATGTTGAAAAAGAAAGCTTCTCCCAAGATCTCCAGTTATACCCTCCTTTATTTCTCCTACCAGAAGTGTCATTTCTCCCACCAAAAGTCAACCTAGCCTGATTTATTTCTATTAGGTACTAAATATTTCTTCTTACCTTGTTTTCTTTTTTACTAGCCAGCTTTGCCCAAGCACTTGGAGTTGAGAAGACATAATCTTGTAGTTTCCCTTAAGCCAGGTCTATGGTTAATAAATTGTGAGGGTAGGGATTGTTAACAGGATTTTACTGAACCAATCTCTATCCCGAGAATGAGGAAAAGAACAGGCCAGAGACAAAGTTCCAATAGTCAGATAGCCATTTAATGAATTAGTTTCATTATGAGGAACAGAGTTGCAAGGAATTCTCCTGATCAGAATTCCACCTTACTGAAGTGGAGGCAGAGATTACAATACATAAATCACAAAGAGAAGGGAGGGGAAAGGTGAATTACAAACAATGATTTCCCAGGAACAGCTCACAAATCCTATAATACTAAAGTATTGATGTTCTCTGTGTGAACAGCATTATTCAAGTGTTTGGGGGTCATTACTTGGTGGCTCACAAGACCAGAATTGTATGATGGTAACAGGTTCTATAATCTTTGATTCGCTTCACTTCAGGTACATAGGCACAAGAATGCCAGTGATTGCAAGCCTTGTCAAAGTTTGATTGATCATTTTAAACTGAATTGTGACCTCTGACTCACCAGTTAGAAGAGGCAATTCTGAAAAATCTAATTTATTAGTATATACATTATACACATTATATTGATTATTATAAAAATCATAATTCCACAGGATCATTGAGGCATGGATCCTCTAACCTTAAGGAAGGAGAACAAATCTAAATGAAAAATTCTGTCCTCTCTTCAAAAGAAACCATTTTTGCATTCTAATCAACTCTTCTTCCCAAGGATTCATTCTTGGGGGCTTTGTCTGGCTTCAGTCTGACTCCCATGGAAACGACAGCAAATATATGGAATGCAAGAAGACACTGACTACATTTGAAGGCCATGCCAGGCTATGTCATTAAGCAGACTGGCAATGAAATATGGAACTAATCACCCTACCAATCTGCCAACCAACATTTATTAAGTTCCTACATCTCCCTTGCAACCACATAAGCCTTCCCAGAGGACCTTGGAAACAGGTTCTTATGTTTTTTTTAACTGTCTAGCAGCATTGGCTGTGTCCAATCTCACTGTTTTCTGAGGTTTTTTCCCATCATTTGCTTCTGCAGGTTTTCCCTAATTAACCACACCCTCCAAACTACTTGCACAATTCCTGACCCACCTCTTCCCTCTTTTGCTACATCATAATTGTAGGATTTACATAAAGTCTTTCTGTTGATTGCATGTTTGTGTTTCCTTTATTAGATTATAAACTTCTTAAGGGCAGAGGATTATCCTTGTTTTTAGCCAAACCAATAAATACACATTATATATCCTCAAGGCATTCAAGAAATGTCTTGGCTAAATGAACAATTTGCAAAAGAAGACACTGAATAAATTTTATACCCCAACAGCAGGACAAAGTTGGGAGACAAGATACAAAATCACAGAATAATTTCATAAGATTAAAGACTTAGGGAGGGGGTACATTTGATATAAAACTTTTTTAAAGCTTTTTTATGAACATCATTAAATAAACTTTCTCTCTCTGAGATGTCAGATAATATCAATGACCAAGTGAGAAAATGGCCTGTGTTTCTAAAAAAAGAGATCATTCATTGTTTCATGCCTGTCTGCCTTTTATTTGCTCCAAGATAATTTTTGAAGGAACTGACTGATTTTAATTAAGTCAATGTATAAACATTTGTTAAGCACCTACTATGGACATTGCGCTAAGGACACAGAGGTTCAAGATCCTCATTATTTTGATGTGTGGTTTAGTCCACGATAATCATTTAATGTCATTTTTGAACTTTAATAAGGGCTAAAGCCTGAACTAGTCAACCAGAAGAAAAGCCTGGATCTAATATCTTCTTTGCTCTCTGAGTAAACTCAGAGAATACCCCATCCTATGTCAACAAGGCCAGATGGGGCTGTTTAAGCGTATTTTTCCTGTTTAAGGATGAGACCCTTAGCCAGAGACACTATCTTGAATAATGGAACTTTTTCTTATCTTAATATTTTATGGAAACACACTGTGTTGTGGTATGTTAATGGTAAAGAAAATACAGGTATCCATAATGTCAACTGATGCTTTGTCAACTCTCTTATCTTATTGTATTTATCACCAATTCTATTAAGAAAATTCCTTTCTCGTAATATGGTTAAGCATAGAGATCATAAATTTCAGTGACATGGAGACCCTGAGTTGGGATTGTTCTAAAACATATTTAAGACGGGTCATTCTTGTATCAGACAGTCAGAATTTATGTTTTTCCTCCATGCAACATGCATCTGCTAGCTTTAAGGAAATAAACATGGCCTGTTTGCCTCCTTTAACCAAACTTTCAGGTAAACATCCACTACTTTGAAACAAAAGGGTACAAGGCTAATGCAGTAGAAAGGGTCCTGGAGCTGGAGTTAAAGCAGATGAGTCCTAATCCTGGCTCTGCCACTTTGCCTAGGTGACCTGCACAAATTACTTCACATTCTGGGTCTTAGTATCATTTAAGAGAGCTGAGTTAGATCACCTCAAAGGTCCTTTTAGGCTCTAAACCAGTGTTCCTGTCAATAAAACATAAAACTTTTTGAGGGTAGGATTGGTTTTTCACTTTTGTCCTCAGTATGTAGTATGGTGTCTGGTGTATAACAGGTATTTCATAAATGCTTCTTGGATTAGATTAGATTGGATTGGTCTGACTTCAGATGGATGTTTTTGAGTCATCAAATAACACTGCTGTCAGAGATCTTAGAAATCATCTGATTCAATACTATCTTTTTTACCAATGAGGAAATAGAAGACCATATGACTTTTTGGGGGACCAGCTGACTGGATGAAGAGGTGAGTTCATGTTGATGAAAAACAAGACAAATGCAAACCCTGGAGCAGGGTTCATTGTAGACAAATATCTGTCCAGACAATGGTAGAGGCAACCTTGCTTCCAGCTGTGCTGTTAAGGAAAGCAAAAACTGAAACTAAGGTGATCAACTAAAGTGGAGTTCTGAATAAGATGCTTCTTCGTCAGGGTGGGGGAAAATATCAAGTCAAATGTACTCAGAAACCAATCTACAAATGAAAGGACTTTGTGCAGATAAAAATTAAGTTCCAAAAAAAGCTAATCAATTGAGAAAAGAATAAAAGAGATAAGATCTGAGGTGTCAGAGCTGCCAGGCCTACTCATATGACTAGTTCCTTATCTGATTAGCTACGTCAGCTTTGTACTAAGGGTGGGTCTCTATCTCACTCTCTCACACACACATGCACACCTTCCCTTACTGATTAACATACTACAGCAGTGGATTGTGGTAACTCTAATACCATCCATTTCCTTTGGGTGTTTCTCAGTTCTCTAAGATTTTGATTTGACAGTAGATTGCCTCTATAAACACCAAAGTTTATATGTTAGATATTAGATAAATCCCCAGGTTCTTTCCTCAGGTGCACAACCTTCCTGGTGTAAAAAATATTTTAAGGGACCATGGTGCCTTCAAGAGTCCAATTCTATCATTCTGATGATTTTCCAATGAGCATAGTTCATCACTGAGGAAACATGTAGATGTAATGGATATAGATTGGCCTATGTATGCAGACCAGAGCAAGGATTTATGGGATGGAACAGGAAAGAGGCTGGTGGCTTTTAACAATTGACCACACAGCCAACAAGCTTCTCTACCAGGAATGGGCTGATTGCCTGATCAACTAGTTTCCCAAAAGGGAAATCTGAATAGAGGCTTCATGCAGCAAAGTTACTAAACTCTCTAAGCTAGTTTCCTCATCTGTAAAATGGAGCTAGGGGAGGTTGAACTAGATCAACTGAACAGCCAACAAGTATTTACTAAACATATATGGTATATCAGTTAGGTGGCACAGAGGATAAAGAACTGGGCCTGGAGTCAGAAAGACCTGAGTTCAAAAATTCACCCACAGACACTGACGACTTGTGTGACCCTAGGCAAGTCACTTACCCTCTGTTTGCTTTAATCCACTGGAGAAAAAAATAGCAAATTGTCCCAATATCTTTGCCAAGAAAATTCCATAAATAGAGTTTTTCACAATTAAAGAACTGTACAACAACAAAACCTTATATTTAGAACAATTGGATGGTGCCATAGATTGAGTGCAGGATCTGGAAGTTCAAATCTGGCCTCAGTACTTACTAGGTGTGTGACTCTAGGCAAGTCACTTAACCCTGTTTGCCTCAGTTTTCTTATTTGTAAAATAGGCTGGAGAAGGAAATGCAAACCACTCCAGTATCTCTGCCAAGAAAACCCCAAATGAGATCAAGAAGAGTCAGACATGACTAAAACAACTGAATATGTGTCAGATATTTTGCTAAAAAATGGGGATACAAAAATGAAAATTATACTGTCTCTCCCCTCAAGGAACTTCTTTTGGGGGAAACTGATAACTAGAGTTTCTTCTTTTTTTAAGTCCTATGGACAAGGCTAAGTTCTTAACTTGCAAGGCTTTCCTGGTCAAGTGAAATTGATATGTCTACGTTTTCAAAGAGCCCTGATCCCACAATGTAAAGATAGTTAGGTGGCACAGGGAATAGGCACTGAACCTGGAGTCAGAAAGACCTGAATTTAAATCCCACCTCAGACACTTATTAGTTATGTGACCTTCAGCAGGTTATTTAAACTTCTCAGTCTCAATTTTCTCTTCTGTAAAATGAGGACAATAATAGTACCTATCTCTCAGTGTTGTTGTAAGAATCAAATAAAATAATGTTTGTGAAATTTAAAACATATATAAATGTTATTATCTGAAAGTGGTTTGTAAGTCAGAGTAGACAGTCTCCCCTAGAGAATTCTAATGTGAGGAGAAGAAAGAACAAACTTTAAGTAAAACTCATCATTCACATGAAATGATATTGCAAGTAGATGAACAGAGTAACTTGTAATAAAATTCTGGGTAATTCTGGGCAGGAAGTGTAGCCAGGTAATTTGGTGATGGATGATAAAATATCTTAAGTTCTTCTCCAGGACACGTACAGTAAGTGTATGCAGATTGTCCAAAAGATCCAGAATAGTAAGTAAAGAAAAAAAAGTGAATATGGATTGTCAAAGATAGCACAAACTAGAAATACAAGATGAACTGGATAACAACATCAAGGTGAATGTTAAGACCACAGAGCTAGAACATGAACAGGTATGTGGCTTCATTGGCAGTGGGTGATTTCCTCCAAGGAATGGAGTTGACTATCAGTATGTTAATAACTACCTAATCAAATTTTGTGTCAGTTACTCACTAGATAAGTCATTTAATATCTCTGAGTCTCAATTTCCTCTTTGATAAAGTGGAGATAATAATAATTACATCTTCCTCACAGGACAGAGACTCAAATGAGATAATGTGTGTCAAAGTGCTCTGCAAACCTTAATGCACCACATAAATATGAAATATCATAAGCCAAACAAAATTTTAACAACTACCAGACATATTTGATATCCCTACTTAAAAACCATGAACCCCAAGTAGTTCTATTTTAGCTATTATCTTAAGCCAAATCAGTATCAATTTAAGCACATTTTTAAAAAGATTTTTCTGACAAAAACAAAAGTAAACCAAGCCTTAAGCCAAAACTTAACAGTCTAAAATATAAAAACTATCAATCATTTTGAAAGGTGACAAAATTAGCATTATTTATAAAGTCATAGGGATTTCACCACATCACTCCTAGTAGGCTCTTAGTGCTACACATTAACAATTTCGGTCCATGTGATTGAACTGCTTCACGTTACCATGTATATATGTAGTTCCTTTTTCAGTAGTACTATGTTAGTTTGTACTGCATCGTTATATCTTCTTATTTAGTTGTCCAATAGGATGCTTGAATTTATAGTGGGAGGACCTCACATGGCACCTGAAGTTGTAGCTTTCTAATTCACTTGACATGTAATGTTATGTATTATGTATTATGGTTACATCTGTAAGCCCCAGAAAGGCAAGTATTGTTTTTTTCTAAACTTTGCATTTATCCTAAGACATGTTCTATGCAAAGTAATCACTTAATAAACGTTTGTTGAAATTTACAGATCATCAAGTTTGAGTCCCTCTTTTTATAGAGGAGGAGACATCAGAACTGTCATAACCTAACAATATGGACTTCAAAGTGTCATGGTTTCCCAAAGTCACATAGGGAGTAAAGAGCAGGGTAGAATTCAAATCCAGATCTTCTAACTCCAAATTTGGTGCTCCTTCCACTACACCCTTATGACCAATAGCATAAATTTATGACAGCTGAAGAGGTGAGAGATGCAGCAGGTAGTGACGAGATTATCTTTCTATATACAAAGCCAACTGGCTCATTGTCAGAATCCAGGTGCCATAAATTAGGGCCACTCACAGCAAAAATTGTAATGAGGATTCTGTGTAAGTATATGGAGTTTTAAAAACAAGACATGATCTACTTCTCCTGCCCATGTTAATTCTTAGATTAGGCAGCAAGTCCTCTCCAAATAAATGATTATATGGGGACTCAATATCTTCATTAGAGAAAGAAAAGGAGAAGGTCCACACATAAGACTTAGATGTACAAAGCAGTTTTATTAGAAGATACTTCTGTTTAGGTCACAGGAGTTAGGGTGGGGATGGAGGGTGGAGGGGTGTCACAGTCTTCTAAATCCACTTTCAGATTGACGTAATGTGTTGATGTGGCAGCTTCTCTAAAGATGGCTTCCCAGATTTCCTTTTCATATAGGAAAAGGTAACATTAGAAATCCTCACTCCTTTAGTTGTGGCTCAGGAATGGTCACTCATAGGGAAGCAAGGTATTTTTATTTGCTAACTCTTTGCCTTTGATTTATGCTTTACAGTTTTCCTCAGGATTGGCTAACAAAGGGGATGTGGTGGTTCTTATCTAAGATTCCAGGTGTGAGGTTATTTGGGTCCAAATAAACACTTATCTACAGAGTTATAATTGGGAAAGCAAGTGGAGGCTTGTTTCAGGAGTGAAAGTAAAAGCAATATATAATAAAAACCACGTGATTATAGTCAATATATAGTGACATTGGTCTTTCTGGGAAGATCTGCCTCTAAGTTCCCGGTCAAAGCCAGGAGAATAGCTTTGAATCATATTCTAGAATGAGAATCAGAGTCCTTTGCTTATGGCTTTTCCCTCCTTAGCATTCCACATAGGGATGCATACTAAAATGCTACAGGAGAAAGAGAATACACTTTGAATATAGAGAGATCCCAGCAAGGGAGGAAGGGTTGCAATTAATGATATAGAAGGGTAGAAACCCCAAACAAGATAATATGAGATTAATCATGGCACTTACAGTTTACAAAGCCCAAACCTCTATTCCCATCCTGGATAGTGACAGGGTCACAGTAGAAGAAAACTATAATAGATAGGAGAGTAAGTAATACTTTAGCAAGTAACCTTTCTTGGGAACTGAACCATCCACCTCAGGAACCAATTTCTTCATGCACACTCCAAAACATAAACCACCCCAATTAAACCCTTTAACTGGTCAAAGGTTGTAGCTATCCCTTCGATCACAATGAAGGTTGTGATGATTATAACGTCCCTCAAGGGAATCAGCACTGCCTGAGCTGGTCCAAGATCCAGTATGGTGTAACATAGTGTTGAGCTTGAAATCAGAAAGGCCAAGGTTCAAATCTTATCTCAAAATGATACGAAATTTGTGACCCTGGACAATTCCCTAACCTTTCTAAACTTTACTTCCCACATAAACAAAATAGCAGTAACAATACCACCTATTACACAGGGTTGTTGTGAGAATTAAGGAGATACTGGACATCAATTACTTTACAATCCTTCAAATATTATAGGAATATGAGCTGTTATTAAGACTAGAAAAGTCTAAATGTGGCAAGAACAGACTGGTTGACCTTCAGCTCCCTTGCGTTTTCGTCATCCTCAACGAAGCCTTTCCCTTTTGATGCAACTGAGTGATACAGTGGATTGAGTGTGGGACCTATGATCAGGATAGACCTGAGTTCAGATCTGGGCTCTGTCTTTACTATGTGACTATGAGCAAGTTACTTGCCAGCCTCAGTTTCCTCAACTATAAAATGTGGATCATAACAGCACCTGTCTCCCAGGGTTGTTGTAAGGATCCAAAGAGATAATATTCATAAGGTGCCTTGCACATATTAGGAGCTTAATAAATGCTTATTCCCCTCCCTTTTCCTTTCAGGCAGTCAAGAAGCTAACTACATTCTAGGCTCAGAACAAGTCTGTTCTTAATAGGTTACTCTATTAGCTTGATTAACTGAAGACAGTATACGCCAACCTAAACATGTCCTTTGTCAAACCCAATAAGCTACCTCACACCAAATAATCATATCCCTATTTTTTGCCTACCCAAGTCAATATGGCCATAAGGATACTAAACATTGGACTTTGGCCTAATTTTTATGATGTTTTAAACAACTGATCAATAAATGATATCGTAACGGTCTGCAAAAGTCAATATTTCTCTCTAAATTTTTAACTTAGTGCCAGGATGGGGCTTGAGTCTTTGGGGAAAAAAAAAATGTCCTTAAAAACGCGTGCGCACGCACACTCACACACACACACACACACACACACACTTAACATAGCATTTATCTCAGTGTAAAATTGTTATAGTGAAATGAATTTTTAGATCTAACCTCATTCTATGTCCTTGGGGAAATGTCCAGTGGAACACCAAAGACAATGGAATTTCCCAGGAAAATTCCACCAATAAACAAATCTTTTCCTCATCCAGTCTGTGCTGGAGGGGAATTCCCAGTTCTTACTATATTTCTCTCATTCTCTCTAAAATGAAACAGGACAACAGTATGCTGCAGATGTATGAAGGCGCAAATTCGAAGATGGAGTTTTCGCTCCATTCCTGTATTTTAATACATTTTCTTAATTTTTATTCATCATTTGATTATAATCTTGTATTTCAATGTTATTTTATCTTTTAAATTTTTAATTCATTTTGAACATAAATGCAAAAAGACCAAAACAAGAACATTTCCATGTATACAGCACAACATAGAAGATTCAGTATAAAATTATGAATTTCCATTTCAAACTGTTTACTTTTTAAAAATGTAAAAAATACTACACATTGTTTTCAAAGCTACCCTCCTTTTCTGTGCTTCCTTCGAAATTTTCCTTTGTTCTATGCTACACATTTTTTATATTTTTCTCCCTTCCTCCCTACCCCACCCTAGAAAAGGTTACAATTAAACACAAATACAGATATATACACATATGAAACCATACTATGCATACTTCTATTTACCAGTTCTTTCTCTGGAGATAGCATCTTTCTTCATAAGTCCTTTGTAGTTGGTTTGAGTATTTATGAAACTCAAGATATATTATGCCAGGCCTAGAGGCCTGAGGGCTACCCGAGTCTTACCTTACCTCTATCGCAGGTCTTCGGCTGGCCAAACCAGATAAACGTATGAGAGAAGAGACTTTCCGGAGTCGAACAAGGGTTAGGCTTTATTCAGGGTCTCAGTTACATGTGCAGGGGAAGCTCTTCCTTAGGAGGGAGAGAGAAAATCTCCCAAGGAGGCAAAGATCTTATAATAAGAGATTGGAAGCAGAAGTGTAAGTGGGGAGAGAGGGGGAGGGGAGATCGAAGAGAGGACGGAGCCCTCTGTCCTGTAAGGGCCCCTCCCGAGCTAAGAGAGCCTTCAGGCTTTCCTGACCCTAATTAAGCTCTCCGGCCGCATAGTTTTGCACCTGAATACCGAGCCTGTTAGATAACAATAGGTGTGCCCAGATCCGGGACAGTCTCAGGGGGATGCTCCTCCCATCACGTTTCTCACGGGAAGAGGAGGAAATACACGAGATTGCTCGGTCTCACTCCTCGATTCCCTGGTGTTTTATGGGGGGCCTCATGAGAACTCTAAGATTTAGAAGTTCCCACCTTTACCCGCCCGAGACTGTCCACATGGAATTGAGCTTCCATCCCCAGCAATATTACTCATTCAAAGTTGTTCTTAGAACAAAATTTGTTACTATGTACAACATTCACTTGATACTACGCATTTCACTTTTCATTATTTCATGTTCATTATTATTTTTAAAAGTGTCTAGGAATTAGAATACAGCTTATTACTCTCATATTTTTTGCAGGTGATATGACAAAGATTTTCTTTAGGGATTCACATATTCCAATTCTTTATCAAATGATAACTTATGAAAAAGTCTAAGAAGAATGAAAAAAATGAATGCTGCTTAAAAGATAAGGCAAAAGATCTCATCTAACAATCCCTCATTTATAAATAACGAAGTCATTAGAAATCTATATATCTCTATTTAAAGAATAATATAATATAATAGCCGCTAAATCTTTAAACATTATCTTCTTTTAGAGTAGTAATTTATTTAAAAAAAAAAAAAAAGAATCTCTAAAGCCTTAAGATGATGAGGCCAGGTCTCAAATGTAGTCAACTCTCTGTCATCTTATGTACTTAGTAAGGTTAGAGGCTTTTTAACCTATTCTCTTAGTAATGTTACTACAAATGGTAACACTGTTAGCAGCAGCAACATCTTTGAATATGAGAAATTAGATTTAGTGGAAATAGTGTAAGGAGGGTGGAATAGGCTTTTAGGCTCAATCTGCTATTAACTAGCCATATGACATTGGGCAAATAACTTACTCTTTATACATCTGTTTCCTTATCTATAAAATAAGGCATTTGGGGCAGATAATCTCTATGTTCACTTCCAATAGCTAAAAAAAGCACACACACTGAATTAGGCACATGCTTTAATTTATTTTAATTTACTTTTGAGTTTAGGTCTCTCTATTACACCCAGGCTGGATGTGCAAAGGCCAGTCACAGACCAATCCTGCTGCACAGAAACTTTAACCTGCTCTGTTTCCTATCTAAACTTCTTCATCTTTCCTTAGACAACCTCATTACACTCCCTCCATCTCCCACCATATTGGTGCTGGACTTAATGAGGACACTAATTAGCTTGTGTTACTGATTAACCACTCTGAAAGTCATTCAGGAAAGTGGAAGATGGGAGTGACTGGGCAAACTGGAGTTTAATGAGAATTTAAACAAGTTCATTTGCAGAATAAACCCAGGCCTGAGGTGTTTGCAAATCCTCCTGATGCTTGGCTCCTTCCCCCACCCCCCCAGCTTGATTTCTTTCTTTCTTTATTTTTTCTTTTCTATTTAAAGAGGCCTTCCCCAACTACTTTTTAAAGAGGCCAATTCACTGAATGGCCTCTTTAATTCACTTTAAGTGAGTACCTGAAAAGGGCTTAGCCTAAAAAGCCAAGGTCTCCCATTGCATCCTGGGCCATCTCCAGTCATCCTGATGAATATCTGGTCACTGGATCCAGATGGCTCAGGAGGAGAAAGTGAGGCTGGTGACCTTGCACAACCCTCCTTCACTCAAAACAAAGTCAAGTGCAAGTCATGTCATCATTTCTATAATGTCATAGTCTTCTTCAAAAATGAAAGATGAACACAACCTGATGGTTGGCCAGGAAAAGGCAGGGGTTAGACAATAAGGGAAGTGACTGATTGTTGTGCTAGGCCCCTTCAAAGCTCCTACCTTTTCCCTTCACCCCAAGACACCTAACAATTTCTCATTTTTTTTCTGTAGCAAGAATGAATGAAGCATATATTAAGGGCTTACTATGAGAATACAAATAGAAAAGTGTGACAATATACGTTCACTACGAGCTCACTTTCTAATGAGTGAGACAACACATGTGGAAGATTTCTGCTATAAATCAGAGGGGAAAATCCCATGGTTTTTCAAGTGTAGCAGCAAAGTAGATGGTAGGGATAGCTTACGGCAGTTGGTAGGGATGACTGGCCCCTTCTCCACAGGAGTTGCTTCCCCAGATGATGCCTGTGATAGAGGGACTAGACTCAGGACTGATGGTTAAAGGGGTACTGCCATTCAACTCATCAGCAGTTGTTATCAGTGGTGATGAGGGAGGGGAAGGAATAAGCATTTATTAAGCAACTACTACATATGAGACACTAGGCTAAGCACTTGACAAATATTATCTTATTTGAAGGTAGGTTCCCTCTCCACAATGATTTCTTCCCTCATTAGTGGCAGTTTGGGTTAAGCTGGAAGCAAGTCAGGTGATTTGGGGAGTACTAATCTCAAGGCTGTTGGGTCCAGGGTCCTAGTCTGTTTACCCCAGGATCTTAGGGGAGATGATGATCCAAATGGTACTTAGTCACAGATTCAGCTAGAATTCTTGTTCTGTACAGTGTGGCTGAGTGGATATCAAAAATTGTCTTCAGAATAGAGCTTCCAAAGTTTCAGTTAGTGATAAACTTGGGGAAATTCCTAACCTGGCAGAACTTCTCAGAAAGCTATTTACTCCTCTCACTAGGGCATCTAATTAAACTCCCAAGTTAGGCAATAACCCTATTATGCATCATCTGCTGTCATTGTGGCCACCTGACTAGAGCCATTAGGTGGTTGTTAATTATAGCCATGGCTAGTTTCTTCTACAGGGCTGTTGTCAGTTACAGTTAAGAGAGTAGACATTCTAGCTACCACTTGTGAAGTTTATCAACTTCTTCAAAATGAAAAAAAAGCTAAGACAAGACTTTCTTTCCAGTACTTTAATGCATGCTTCTAGGAGGGTCCTTGCCTGTGGGCTTTAACACTGCTGTAGCTTGGTGCTCCTGAGCTCAAGCAATCCACAAGCCTCAGGCTTCCCAGTAGCAGGGACACATGCCACCAGCCCAGCTAATAGAAATAAGTTTCCATTTAACTCTTTTGAAGAAAGACATGAAGGGGGAAAGTGTAATTTACAATTACATTTTATATTAAAAGCTAAGCTGATTTAAGCATATTTTTGTCAAGTATATAATCACCTCTTGCTGAGCTATAAAACCCCTTGTAATATTAAAGGTATAATGAGGTGTCTGAAGAGTTTTACCACAGCCCTACAACAAGGTGTGAAAAAGCATAATTATGTATTAGAAATATTTCTAGACTCCACAAGAAAGTTTGAAGAAGGTCGTAACTCAACTGGAGAGGATCATAAGGCCTTGTTCATTGTATAAAAGGGATCTGATACCACACAGAAAACAATGATTAGCCAGATCAATTACAACACACACACCAACACCACCAAAACCATCTTGAGCCCATAAAAAAGAAAGAAAGCCATCCAGGAGTTTAAGAGTGGAAGATGATTCAGCCTAGGAGTTGCCTGTAGAAGATACACCTGCAGTGAGAAGAGGAGGGATTTCAATCTCCTCTCCCCTAATCAGCTCAGCAACCAACCTAGGAAGGGAAACACTGAGCCCAAGGGAGAAGTTTGTGAGGATTCCCTAAGAGAGAAAAGACTTCCAGATCATATTACCAAAGTCATCAGTAGCCTGGATTTACATTTGTTACACTGGCACCTCACTGCCATTATGTTTTAAGTCTGTGCCTATTTTTTCCCACAGATGCCATGTGTGTTAGTGAAAGTATCCTAGATTGATGCAGAAGGGAGCGACAGTTACAGCTATAGTTCTCTCCATGTTACCTCAGGTGCGTTCTAAGGGTCTGCTCTTCAGCTCAATTCTCAAATGCCAGGGCTAGCTCTCTCTTGGATATAGAGATGGCTTCCCTTTCTGCAGCCAGAAGTCCCTTTCCTCCTTAAAGATGCTTCCTTCTTAGAATAACTACCTCTCTCTATCTGCATGTCTAGTGTGTATAGAACCACTTCAAAGTGATATGATTAATGGGGGTTATGGAAGGGAGGGGTGAAAGGAAGGCAGAGGAGGAGGTGAAGAGATGTTCCCTCCTCCAGACCTCCTGGACTATGTCTGTCTGTCTCTCATTCTCTTGGAGGGATGGATGTAGGGATGGATGGATGGATGGAGAGAGAGAGAGAGAGAGAGAGAGAGAGAGAGAGAGAGAGAGAGAGAGAGAGAGAGAGAGAGAGAGAGAGGGAGAATCCCTTTACAGAAAGAATGCCTTTAGAAATATTTACACCATATAAATCATCTCCATTTCTTTAGGGTGTTTAATTATGATAAGGAATCAACGGCTCTATCTTGAATGACCTACCTCAATCTCTACATGGCATTTTGTTAACAATATGACTACATCTATGTTGCTATACAATATTACATAATCCATTGCAGGAAAAACAGTGTGGTTATTCATGTCCTATTATCCCAATAAGCATTATGCATCATCTGCTGTCATTATTCAGCACCCTATCGTGATTCACCACAACAAATCCTCCAGACTTTCTAGAGGACACACCTTCCCCAATCATATCAGACACACTTTTGACCCACATAATATGAGCCACAATTTTACGCTCCCCTCCAAGTTGGAACTTGCATAGATGTTGCTACAGAGAACTTGTCATGTGAAGCACAGGTTTCATACTGATTTGAGCTCTACATCCCTAATTTTTATTGGCACAAAACCATGCATAATTTTAAAGAGAGATTAATACAGGTTATAGCCTGACTTCTTAAAGGAAAAATTATTTAGTTTAATTTCAGGTACTCAATAAATATTGGCTGAATTGAAGGGACCAGTGGAATATGAACCAGCATAATGGCCTGGAGTAGCTTACTGTAGGGCTCTTGTCCTGTCTAATGTTATCAAACAGGAAGCATGCTCAATCCTCATTCTCCTTGACATCTCTGCAGCATTTGATACTGTTGACCGTCACCTGGCTAGCTCTCCTCTCCAGGTTTTCAGGACAATTTCTTGCTTCTCTTCCTAACTGACTGCTCCTTCTCAGTATCCTTTATTGGATATTAGCCACAACACAGCCTCCAACTGTAAGTACACCACAAAGCTCTATCCAATATTCTTTTCTCTTCTCTCATTTCATCACCGTTTCCAAAGATAGTAGACAGAAAAGTTCTGTCCCAGAATCACAGACTTCCACGCTCCCCAGGACATGCCTCTAGCTACAGTATGCTGCCTGCTCTTCCCCTGACATGGTCTGACCTGAGCAAAGTACAGCATGACCATACACCTCCTTATTATTCTTAGAAACTATATTGCTCTTAATGCAGTCCAAGATCATACTAGATTTTCTAGCTGTCACATTACATTATTACTGATATTTAGTCTATGGTCCACCAAAACCTCCACAACACAGATATTTTAACAGAGAGCAAACAGATCTATATGAGAAACCAAACTTCTGTTAGTTCAGTTTCTTTTTAAGATATACACAAGTATACATATAATATATAATTTAATAAGATAGCAAAACTCCTGTTTATGGCCCCTTCTGCCTTTTTTCCTTCTTCAAACTACTTCCTAAATATGCTTTCACAATCTTATATTTGTGAATTTGATTTTTTTAATTCTAGTGCAATACTTTATTTCTAGTAAATTTCATTTTGTGAAATTTGACCCCAAATTCTAGCCTTCTAAGATCTTTTTAGATTCTTTCTCTGTTATTCATTGTGTTAAGAATTCTTTCCAGTTCTATGATATGTGTAAATTCAATAAGCATGTCATCTATAGTTAATCTGAGTTAATGACAAAAAATGTTAAACAGTACAAAGCTAAGCTCAGATCCCTTGGTACTCCACAGGAGACTTCCTTCCAAATTAACAATAAACCTTTAATGACAGGCCATTTAACCAGCTATAAATCCATAGAATTATACTGTTGTCTATCTCATTATCTTGCCGTCTTTTCTACAAGAATAATATGAGTCAAGCTAAATGAAAGCTAAGAACACTAACACAAAATTAGATAACATTAAAAGAGGCATTACTTCTAGCCCAAGGAGGTAGAACTCTGATCTGGTAAGACCATATTGGGAGTATTGTGATCATTTGGGGGCACATTTTAAGAAGAATATGGATAAATTAAGAATATTCAAAAGAGGAAACCAGTATGGTAAAGGGCTTTAATTTTCTGACATATGAAAATCAGTTGAGAGACCTGAGATGTTTAATTTAGAGAAGAAAAGACGCAGGAGGGTCATGACAGGTGTCAAGAACTTGAAAGGTTATCAAGAAAGATTTTTTAAAAATTATTTTTCAGTGATACAGGGTAGAAAGGAAATAGATTTTTGTTCATTGAAAAAATAAAATTTAATAAAAAAGAAAAAAGACTTTCACGTAGAAAAGGAATTCAATGTGTTTTATTTGATCACAAAGAGCAGAACTAGTAGTAAGGGTTGGAATTTTCAAAGAGGCAAATTAAGGCATGACTTCAAGAAGAAACTTCCTTACTATTGGATCAATTTAAAAGATTAATGGAGAAGTAGATAGAGCTCCAGGTGGGAAATCTGGATGATTCATGTTCAAATCTGACCTCAGATACTTATGACCTGTGTGACCCCAGGAAAGTCACTTCACCTCTGTTTACCTCAGTTTCCTCATCTGTAAAATGGGGATAATAATAACACCTACCTCCCAGAGTTGTTGTGAGGATTAAATAAGACAAAAATTGCAAAGCACTTACTAAGGTGCCTGGCACATAGTAACTCCTATATAAATGTTAGCTCTCATTTTTTTTTTAATTTTAAAAGTGAAACAGATTGACTTGAAAAGTAATGGATTTTCTCCTCACAGGTAGTTCTTAGACAAAAGCTGAGTAGCCATTTATTGGGCAAAACGTAGGAGGCATTCTTTTAAAGGTTTGGACTGGACTAGATGTTTGGTGAAATTCCTTCAAACTCTGAGATTCTATATTAAATTTTATTAGATCTACAGTGAGAATTTTAGCAGCATATTAGATGATTAGTAGTCAAATCCTTCAGCAATCAGCAGAACACAATATACAAATATTTTGTCTTTGTTTTTGTCTTAACTCATGAGTTCATCAATGTAGAGAACTCTCAGCATGCAAAATCCATCTGTAAATACAAATCATGTATATATTTTAATCTTTGAGAATTTCCCGGGGCATCAAAGGTTAGTTTAAGTTACTTGTCTATAGTTACATAACAGATATGTGTCAGAGACAAGATTTAAATCCAAATCTTCTTAACTTCAAGGTCTCTATCCTTCCTGAGGCCATTAAGGACTAGACCATCACATTCTGCCTCTACCCTTAAGATTTCAAAAATAATACAGTAAACACTGAGCGACATCATGACCAATTAGAATTTAGGCTCGTTGAAGGCAAGAACTATATTTCTTTCTTTCATTCTTTGTATCCCCAGGACTTAGCACAGTGCCTAGAACATAACAAGATGAACAAATGCTTGATGCTAGACTTGTTGACATGGCCAAAGTACTGGAGCTAATTAATTAGATGTCTGAACTTCAAGGTAGTCTGAAGCATGTTCCTAAGAGCTCAAGAAGACCATCCTGGATTTCTCTATTCCTGTGGTCTATAAGCTTTCTGTGCATAGAGGCTCCCTGGCCACATGCCACCCTGTGTCCCCCTCCAAGCCTGTCTGCCTTTGTAGGACATGGAGATATTAATTCTGTAAGATGAAGGCTGTGTCCTGGATCTGGTGTAAAGTGAGGCACCTTAGATTTTCCTTTAGGGGCCTTCTCTTAAATATTTCAAATAAATAGGCTATTGTTTAGAGTTTTGCAAAAATAAAGATGAATTTGGGTAGACCTGAAAAGGTTTAGAAGTCCAATTACAGCTCATTTCCATAAATCCTACCTACTCGAGGAGTACATGGTGATCTAGGAAAATTAAATTACAGGCTGGGGTCATAAGTAGAATTCTTTTAGATCACCATCAGCAGTGGGATATCAAGTGTGTGATAAAGCACCATCTATCAAACTATTTCTCTAAAGCAAAGCTATCAGACTGGAAGTCTATAGGCCACAAGAGGCCTAGCTGAATGCCCATTTAAGCAAATCAAAATGCAATTGAGAAATGTTTTACAAAATTAAAAAAAAAAAATACAATCCAACACAGGTAATGTTAATTTGCCTTTTTCTAAGTCAATATATGATCCTCTCTTTTTTGAGTTTGGCACGGCTGCTCTAAAGGAAAACATTTTAAAGTAGAAGAGAAGTTTAAGATTTTTGTTATAATTTTATACTTGATGAAACCAATAATGGCTACTCAACCTTCAAGTAACAGTAGTAATATGAGGATGCCTACAGCAGACAGATATTCCACATCTACAAGTCTATTGTTTAGATGATTACCTCTGCTGTTGCTGCCACATTCATCCCACAGTGGGCTCAATAGCACCTGACGATTTTGTGCATGTCATTTTACTTCTCTGGACTATGGTTTCCCCATCAGCAAAACTGGAAATCTCACATAAAGCCTCTCTCTTCTCCCTAACTACCCCAATTCCTTCCATAAAAGAGGGACAAGTAACTCATTGCCAAAGCTTGGTTTGATAGAAATACAAGATTTGAGATCTGAGTTTCCTTCTAAAGAGACAAAGTTACAAAATCCTCATCAAAGGAATGTGGGCAAATGAGAAAAAAAACAAAACAATGAGAAATTTAGTCCATCTTTTCTGTAAAAAAAAAAAAAAAATTAACTGGTCAGATTTTTTTTTTTTCCCTCAAAGGGAGGTTGCCTGGTGTAATGATTCAGGTACCCAATTTTTTCAAAGCCAAAAGACCAGAATTCAAATCCCTGACATTTATTGACACTCTGTGACCTTGGATAAGTCACTTTAACTCTCTGGGACTCAGTTTCCTCACCTCCAAGTGAAGTTGGATTATACAACCTCAGAAATCCTTTCCAGTTCTAAATCTAGACACCTACAAAAGCTGGAGCCCTGAGCAAATTCAGAGAAATGTCTTCCTTCCTTCCTTCTTTTCCATTTATCCTACTTTTATATGCTGATAGGGGAATAAAGATGAAGAGAAGGAAGAAAAGATTCGAGGGGAAGAATTAAAAGAGTAAAATGTCTTTATAATATATTATGATAGGTTTCTTTCCCTGCAGCTCCTATATCGATGGAGCAATGGGAAAGACAGTGTAGGACAAGCAATACCTGATTTCTGGGACTGGGACTTTATTATTCTCCAACACGTGGCGCCCTCCAAAAAGGTCAGAATTTATTATTTTATAAACCCTTCCAAAAACAACGTTTTCCAGTGTTTCTCACCAAGGTCTTCCATCCAGTTCAGCTGGCACTTTCTCCCCTAGCCGCCCCACCAATTCCCCCACCTCAGACTTGGCTCTCCAGTTTGGCAATTTCCGAGTTGTACGTGCAGTCTGGAATGAGAATGGAAGATCCCGCTGACCAAGCGGAAAAGAACCGGCCGGGCACACTTAGGGGTTTTCCCAAAAAGAAAGTGTGGCTTTTCCTGAAGCCAAGGGAGAGTAGAAGGAAAAAACAAAAAAAACAAAAGAGGAGTTTCCTGATCGATCGCCTCGCTTCTTTAAAACTCTAGAGCGAAACTTTTCCCCCACAGCCCATACAACGTGCGCAGCATCCCCACAGTCCTTTCAGAGGAGGAGGCGTCTTCCCAGGGTGGAGACCTGGAGGCTGGCTTCTTACGCTGAGAGGGCTGGCACGGAGCCTGAGATCTCGGAGGCACAGGGGGTGAGGGACTGAATCGGGTGATCCCGGCGCGGGAGGAGCCGGGAGGGGAAGGAAGAGGAGTGTGCGCTGAGCGGCCAGTGCCAGGATCCAAGGCTGGAGACGCTTTTAAGCTGCTGACGTAGCCTGGCAAGCTTGGGAAGGGAGGAGCAGCCGGAGCCGGACCCACACAGAGTTCGGGAGAATTCTTCAGTTTCCTCCAAGGCTGGGGGAGTAGGTCTCGGGTGGAGAGAAGCAGCACCCATTGAGACCGGAGCAGCTTCGGCGGGACTTTGCCCTCGCTTTCTGGGGAGCACCTTCGGGGCTGTGGGCGGCTCGAAGCACTGCAGAGGCTGTTTGGATTGCAGCCGGGGAGGGTTAGCGGAGTCGGGGAAAAGGGACTTTACTTTCTCAGGGTGCTAAAGGGGAGGGAGCCAGTCTCAGACCGCTGCCCTCCGGGGGGAGGGGAGAAGCACCAATGCCCGCGCTCCCGCAGCGGGAGGTGGGAGCGTAGTAGCGCTGCCAAAGCGGAACCGTCCCTCCAGAAACACCGGACTTTCGCTGGAAGAGTTGGGGCTGTCTCCTCCCGGTCTGGCTAGGAGGATGAACGGGGACAGCCTAGCCATCTCCAGCTCCTTGCCCACCATCCCTTACTACAAGCTCGCCGATCTGCACTTCCTGAGCCGGGGGGCATCAGGCACCGTGTACTCGGCTCGCCACTCCGACTGGCGCGTCCAGGTGGCAGTGAAGCAACTGCATTTCCAGTCCCCATTGCAGGAAAGGTAATGACCCTCACCATCGCGGCCCTTCCTCGGGGGCCACAGGTCTCCGCCACCTAAAGGTGCACTCCCACCACTCCGATCCTTCCCTATACCCTCTGTGGCTCGTGGATGTGGTCAGGTAACAGGCGCGCGCGCACATGCTCTCCTATGCAGGTGAGCGCCTCCCTGCTCCGCCGGGCACCTCCTCCTGAATCGGGCTGCCGTGTGATTTACAGGAGAAGCAGGTGGGAGAGGGGAGTGGGGAAAATCCAGCTCTTTTGTCCCTTTTCTTAGACCAGAATCAGATTTCAGCCCGTCTCCTAAATCCCAAACCCCACATCATTGCCACGCCATCCCTAAATGCACCTCCCTTTGCTTTGCTTTGGTTTTGTGTTTGGCCTTTATGGATATGCCATTTAAAATATATATAATTGTAAAGGTACAGTAAGGTTTTTGTTTTGTTTTTGATGGTTGTGCCTCTTGTTGATTGACTTTAAGAAATTTTAAATACCATAGCACATTAGACTTGAGTTATTCCTCCTAGTCCACTCTGGAATTGAAGTCACTGGAGGCTGGAGAACCTACCTCTCATTCTTATTGTATGTGGTAACTGGTGGGAGACTGTCTCTAATGGCCACTGGTCGATTTAAGGGAAATGGTTAAAGTTTGAGGAAACTCTCCTTTCGATTTCAGTTCCAGAAATATTAGCAACACAAGCCTTCAATTCTGTTTGTGCCAACTCTAGACATAGATGCTAGTCTGTGTGTACACTGTTCTTTCCTTTGTAACTTCACTGTACCCTACAGTCACTTTGCAGTGGTCTCACTTTCATGACCTAAACACTTTCTTCTCCCACAGAATCATAGAAGCCTAAACTTATAAGAGACATAAGCAAGTCAGCCTCTTAATTTTACAAGAGTAAAAAGGAGGATCCAGGGAAGTTAAGTGATTTGCCCAAGGTCTGATGGTGGCAGAAAACTCAGGGTTTTTATTTGTTTGTTTTACCTTCAAGGTTAAGGGACCTTTCTGCTACAAATGTATGTAGATTTGTAATATTAAACTACAGCCTAGTGAAAGACGTAGTATGTGTTTTCTTTCTAAATCCTCTTTTAAAATATTGCTCAGTCTCCGCCAGGTTCTACCTCTCAGGGCTGTCAAGATCCCCTCCCCTTGTTGCACTCCCCAACCCCCATTCCCACCTTATCTTCAACTATTAACATCTAAAAATGGGAAGTAGCCAGCTATTAAGGCTTCAGTAGCCCTCTTAGGCAGCATTAGATGCTCGGGCATCTATGAAGTTTGCTTCCTCTCACTTTTACGCTAGAGTCAAATCTGATGATGTGTAGGATTTGATGTTTGTTAACTCTGGCCCCCTTTGTTTTGGAGGAACTGATGTTAGGAATTTATCGGTAGCTGACTCCAAGTAGTTGTTGATAAGAGTGGATATATTTTAGGTTTTCCTTTGCAAATGTTACATATAATTATCACTGATGAGCCCATTAGATATTTGATACCTGATTCTGCCTGAGTAGGAGTAATGGGAGTTTGAATATCACTTTATAGCTATAAGGTAACTTACACTCATCAATTCCGAGGCAACACGGGGTAGTGTATAGAGTGAAATTGAGACCTGGGTTTGCATCCTGCTTTGGACATGACCTACCTACATGATCATAAGGGAGTCTGAACCTTAATTTCTTCATCTGTAAAGTGAGGATATTTGTACCCCTTACTTCACTAAATTGTAAATTGAGAGTTTTGCACAACTTACCATGTTACATAAGTGTGAATTGTGGCTCAGAAGACAAGCCTGTGAAGTAGGGTGTGCAAGTAATTTTATCCTGTGTGATAAATGGAGTCCCAGAGAGTCTCTACAAGGTTTGGCCAAGATCATACAGCTAATATGTGATGGCACAGGGCACTCTGATGGAGTCCTCATAATTTTGGACTTAGTACTTTCTCCTGAACAACACTCCATCTGAAAGAATTTTTAAACAACAGTGAATCAAATTCCTCTCAAGCCTGTGCAACTTTTCACAGTGCATCCTGTTCTCCCACTTGTTGCTAAGGTCTGACTGTAATGCTTTCATTCTGGTCGTTAAGAAAGCAGCATTTACTTAGGCTAAATGCAGGGCTGGGCAGGCCTTGACTCACAGTTTCTTTCCTCATCTATAAACTGAGGATAATAATATTCTTGCTTCTTGGCCAGTGACCATTTTTTGGAACCAAAAATAAGAAAACATGGTCTGAGAGGAATCAGTTTTCAGTAGAAAGAATACTGGTTGTGGAATCAGAGGACCTGGCTTCAATCTCACCTTAGATAAGATCTACACGACTTTTGAAAAAGTCACTTAACTTCTCTGAGCCTCAGGTCCCTCATCTGTAAAATGAAGGAGCTGAACTAAATAGCCTCTGACATCCCATTCACCTCTCGAACTGAAATCCTTTTGCAAAACCTCACTTTTATTTTATTGACTGTCTTAGTACTGGTTCTGGAAATTTGAGACATCTAGGAATAGTGACTGTGAGAACTCATGTACCATTTTGTCTTTTGTGATCATAGAGAGGGATAGGGAGAAGTGTAGAGGGGGAAAATATTTATACTGCCATAAAATTTCTTCATTCTTATTTCAGAAGCAAGGTGGCAATGTGCAACTTCTACCTTCTATCCAATCAGCATTGTGGTTGAAATGATAGATCCTCCTTCTCCTCTAGAAAAGACAAAAGGAAAAAGAAAAATGGAGAAGGCAGAAAACCAGGCTAGATATTTGGTGGCCTGTGGACAGAACAATTGATTTTTCTTTTTCCAAGTGCATGTTTTAATATTAGATAGATTAAATCTGACAGGCTTATTTCCTCCACTCTGAAATCCTGAAGTGTATTAAAATCATTAAAAAAAATTAGCTCTGTTCTTCTTCATAAAACTTGACAAAGTACATTGCTACCATATGCTATCCTCCCCCGACCCATTTATCTGCCTAGCAGGAATCCTCATCTCACTTTTGGTAAAAGTAAAGGGTCAGGGTAGAAGAGGGATGCTTCCATTCAGTTCAGTAAACATTAGTTGAGACCTGTTTGCTGGTCACTATGCTAGGTATCGTTTGAAGCTGAACTGAAACTTTAGCCCCAGGACCACTATCTAACATTATGTCTCCTTGCCCAGGAGTCTTCAGTTCTACCTTCTTTCTTGCTTTTGGGCCGTGAGATTATCTCATAAATGTTATCTTCCCTGCCTCTACTTCTTGAAATAGTTCAGGGCAAGTCTGAGTGTCTGATCTGGAATCGCTCTCATTCTCCTTAGTCCAGGAAATGCCAAAGTGGCTGAAGAGTCAACTCATCTTTACCCTGAAACCAGCTCCTCCTCCTGACTTTCCTGTTGTTTTTCAATTAATGACACTGCCATTCTCGCCTCTTAGACTAGAAACCTTGGAGTCCTCTGACTCCTGACCGCTTGCTGTCGCTGGTCTCCGATTAATCACCCTATCCTGTGTGATTCTTCACATTGTGACACATTGTGTGTCAATTCAACCCATCCTCTCCTTTCCTTTGCTACTGCTCCAACCCCAAATCAGTCCCTCACTATATCTTCCCTAAAATATTCCCTCCAATCTCTCTCTAAGGTTCTAATTTTATCTTGTAACCTTCTCTATATTAATCTTCCAAAAGCATATCTCTACTTATGTCATTCCCCTTCTCAGACACTCTTGTCATTTCCTCATTGTTTACCAGATAAAGTCCATAGTCTTTAGCCTGACATTTAAGACTCTCCAATATTATGCCCCAGCTAGCCTTTGGCTCCTTATCTCCTATTTTTTCTCTGATACATACTCAACGGGGCTACTTGTCAAAAAAAAAAAAAAAGACCCAACAATTTCCTTTAACTGTTCTTTTGTTCTATCAAGAGGAAACATTACATAGTATTTCTAAGAGTCAGGAAGACCCAGGTTTGAATCCTACCTCAGTCAGATACTTGAATGTCTGACCCTGAGCCAAAGCTAAGCTTCTCAATCTTCTAGGCAACCCTTTGACACACAAGAAGAGGCCCTCCTGAAATGTTTGAAGGAGTTTACTCACTCACGAGGTCCATATGGCAATGAATTCACAGGTCTCAACCCTACTAACCTTTTGTTTGTATCTTTCTCTCCATCTGCCCTCTCCCAGCAACATCTCCACCTGTCCATATCCTAACACTTTTTCCAGGACAAACAAAAAGAACACTGAATCTGAAGTTATTGGACCTGAGCTGAAATCCCAGGTCTGCCACTTACTTCTTATATGACCTTGGTCAAATCACTGAATTTCTCTGAGACTCAATTCCCTCATCTGTAAAACGAAAGGGGTGGATTATATGGCCTCTGTGGCCCTTTCTTGGACAAGGAATCAGGAGACTTGAGTTCAAATTCCATTGTATCACTGGGTGACCATAAGCAAATCACTCACTCTCCAGACCTCAGTTTCCTTATTTGTAAAATGAGGGATTTACACTTGATGATCTCCAAGGTCCCTTCTTGGCTAATAATCTATGAGTCTATAGAGCTTTTTACTTTGTACTATAGGTTTTTTTTTCTTTCTTCCTCCCTTACTAGATTATAAACTCCTTAAAAGCACACTGTATCATTTTTTAAAAAATCACTCATATCTAGCTAGCATGGCAGTACCCATTTGATAAATTCCTATGGGAAAATTTTGTTCATTCCAAAAGGGGAACTTGAGGTATGGAACCAACTGGGTGGAGTTCTAGACCAATATTCTTTTCTTAACAAAATGTGGTTTGGGGGCCTTTGAGCCTTGTGCAGCTAATCCCTTCAGATTTTCAAAATTCACAGCATTCTAATAGGATAATGAGAATTTTGTTTTGTGGGGTAAGTTAGTATACAGAGAGCAAAGGTACTGGACTTGGGATTTTTTTTTTTATATAGGGAACTTTAGGATGAGGAAATTTCCTCTACCAGTGCAGGCAGGTAGATAACTTCTTCACAATCTGTTAAATCTTAGAGAGTTGGTAATGGTGACTTGCTCAATGTCAGACATTCAAGTAGCTGTTAGACATAGAACTGGAAGTCAGGTCTCCCCGGCTTTAAGGCCAACTCTCTAACCTGCTGTCTTCATGTTATAGATAAATGCAATGTTTTCTTCAGTCATTTGTTCAATTTACAGTATTTACTAATTATGGTTCACTCACTAAACTGATGATAATTTAGGTGTTTTCCAAACACATCTTTTCTCTTGTTCTAACTAAAGCTTAATACTCATAGTAGTCCCATACATTAGTCTAGCACTTCTTACCATTCAGATGCTTTCCCTGATGTTATTTTATGCCCATGATAATCTGTGCAGTGGGAAGGATAGCTGTTTTAGTACATTCAAGATGAGGAAGTTAAAACACAGAGCATTTTAAAAAAAAATGTGCCAAAGTTCACACGGCTAATTAGTGATGAATCAGGACTAGCTACTGGAATTGCTGTAAGTATTTGTTTTTCATTACTTAAAATAAATCATGCGTTTTCTTCTTCTAGTGAAATAAGCGATATCTTAAAAGAAGCCAAGATTTTACACAAAGCAAGATTTAGTTATATCCTTCCAATTTTGGGAATTTGTTACGAGCCTGAGTTCTTGGGAATAATCACTGAATACATGAGCAATGGATCACTCAACGAGCTCCTGCACAGGGTAAGGGAAGGCTTTCTTTACTTTCTCTTTGTTTTGCACCAAGTTGATGTGGTGCTTAGAGTGACTCCTGTTTGTTCAGCTTGGTTGGGGAAGGGAAACCTCGCTGAATGAAAACAAGAGTCATCAAAGCCCTCAGTGGTAAAGCCTTCATCATTGCCAGTATATATGCGGTTGATGTTGCTCTATACATAAGTGAAAATACTGTGGAGGTCGCCTCTGCATTGGGTGAGAGAGGGATCAAAATATTTTTTAGGAAGGCTTTCTAGTGCTTTACCTTTAGAACACCTGCCCCTCATGCTCGTCTGTATTCACCCTTGCAGAGATCTGATAGGGAAAGGGCAGAAATGAGGGAAAGTGCAAGCTAATACCCAGCTAAGGATTTGCCAGAGGATTCCTGAGACAATCATTACATTTTAATGGTAAGTATTTACACCTCAAAAATCAGCAAATACTACCTGTTGGGCTTGATTTATTGCCTTGATTGTCCAGACTTAAGAAAATGATAAATTTAAAAACTTAGAAGTATTAAAATGTAGTTGTAATATTTTAAAATAAATTATATATTACTGTGTTAATATATTAAGATATAAAATACTTAAAAGTATTAAAATGTAATGTAATATATTAAGGTATTCATTATATTTCTTTATGTTAACATATTTAAATATAAAATAATTCATAGTATTAAATTTAAAAGTATGTCATGCATTTTTGGAGAGTGGTGGTTAATCATTTACCAGCAGCCTGCTGGTAATAGCTTTCATCCACAAGCTTTGCAGCTCACTGCTCATTGCCAAAGTCAATTTTATCATAAGAGAAATTCGGGTTAAAAGTGTAGCTCTGACTAAACCAATTGAGTGAGTATATATGAGATAAAATGAAGGGATAGTACCTTTTCAATATATCTAGAATCTTTTTTTTAAATTTAATTACCCTTTTGCTGGCTTTTATGTTTTTACTAAAGACAGGGATCCTTAGCCTAAAGACCTTGAATTTGTTTGTTTTGATAGTTTGGTAGCTAGCTTTCAATACTGGTTTCATTTGCAATTATTTGTATTTTATGTTATGCTTTCAAAAGCAATCTGAGGACTCCACAACACCAAAAAGATTAAGAACCTCTGCTCTAAGACAAAATATACATATGTGCATTATTAACATTTTCATAATTAACATTATTAACATACATATGTGCATTATTAACATATTATCATATTCTTAAGTCTAGACAATCAACCAAACAAAAAAATTAAGCCCTGATTTGCAGCCCTTGTTGATATCTAAATTATAAATGCTCACACTGAAAATTTAATAATTAGCTCTGGCTCCTCGGTAGGATTCAAATCCAGCACCCTCCCCCTCTTCGGCCATTTTTCTCCTAAAGGTTCAGGAGCTCAGGTGCGTGTGTTTGTCCTTCCTTGCCGAAGAAGACCATGCCATCAGAGAAATAATGACATGACTTGCACTTGACTTTGTTTTGAGTGAGGGAGGGTGTGCAGGTCAGGTACTAAGAAATTAAATGACTGAATCACAGAAATTGTGGATTTTTTTATATAAACGCAGGACTGGAAAATTAAGCCTTTTTTTTTTTCAGCTCCCGGAGTGGGGAGGCTAGGAATCAGGATTTAAGTTACTTGCCCAAGGAGACACAGCTAATAGGGGTCAAGTGTTTGAGTCTAGATTCGAACCCAGGTCCTCCTGACTTCAGGGCTGGTAGTCTATTCACTGTGCCATCTAGCTGCCCTGAATTAAGTCTTCTTATCCAACATTTTTAAAGGTTTCAAGTGTAAAATATTAGCTATTTGGTCACCATATGCTTATTTTGTTGTTTTAATAAAGAAAAATGACTATCCCAACCTTGCATGGGCACTGAGATTCCGAATTCTCCACGAAATTGCACTGGGAGTAAATTATCTTCACAATATGAATCCACCACTGCTACATCATGACTTGAAGACTCAGAACATCTTATTGGACAATGAATTTCATGTTAAGGTAAATATAGAATTTTATTCCCCTTCTATCTCCATTCTAGAGCACCCTACACCAAGTGTTCCATAGTTTATAATTAAGCTAATAACCTTGATATAAACTCAAGGGTGGTGCAATATATTCCTGAACTCACAGGAAATATAACTGCTACTAAATTCTGTTTTAGAAAATTATTAATGAATAGCATTGAGTGTACATTTAACATCTGAGGGGTTTTTGCCGTACTTGAAGCTTGAGAGTTGGAAGGGAGATCAACTGGCATAACCCCAAACTCCAACCTGAATTCTGTCTGCGGTGGCTCTATCAAGCGATCATCTAGCCTACATTTTGGGACCTCCAGTGAACAGAAAATCCCTGCACTACATCAGCCTTTTTCCCTACCATCCTTAAAACAGCTCATTCTAATTTTGAACTGCCTTGGTTGTCAAGCTTTTCATTATGCTATCTGAAATCTACCTCCCTGTAAATTGAACAGATTCAAGATAAACAAACTTAACAAATATGTAGCAAGCACTTACTGTGTGCAGAGCACTATGCTGTGTACCAATAAAAATACATAGTTTACATAAGATGAGATCTCTGTTCTCAGGAGGCTGACGATCTAGTAACCTTCATTGAATCAGTGATCTATGCATGTAGATTACGCTTCCAGCAAGTGCCGATTATAGCCCATCCACACACTAATTTATACTAGTGTTGTCTATATCCATCCAAAAATCCTCCATAGGAGATCTGCCTATCATGTCTGAAGCCTTCCTCTAATTATCTTGACACTGCATACATTTCAGTAGATTATATATGCTGTGGATGAATATCTATGACCAGCATGCCTTCTTTTCTGGTCATATATCTATCTGTCTTCCCATAGCCTCTAACAGTTTGTCTTTGGTAATGTATTGAAGGTCACTTGGACCTCTCCATGACCCTTTGAGTGATCTTCAACTTAATTTCTTCAGAAATTTTAGCATTATATATTTTGCCTCCACACCATTACCACAAAAATATTGGTACTTAATGATGAACATCTGTGTCAAGAAGGCTGGAAATCAATAAAAGCTTTTTCTAGTTTTCCAAAGATAAGCTACCAGACAACTATTTTCCTCTTATTAATTTGAGACCAAATTCCCTATCCACCTACAGGGTTAGGTGGACAATATACATTTCCATCTAAGTGCATTTTATAGCTTAAACAGTAGGTAGTCTTTATCCACTTAGTTTTTCTTGAGTGGATAGTTACACTAACTCTTGAGTGATTATGAATCTAGCTTAGGATACTGGACAGTATTCAAGGATCGTGCAAATGCTCATCACTGAGTATGCAAATAGCTCTAATACAAAATAGCACCCTGGGAAGGTGCCAAGTTCTACAAAAATAGCTGACACAGAGTATTTTACAATTTACAGAGTACTTCACATCTGTATAAGTAGTATTACCCCCATTTTACAGAGGAGAACTATGAGGCACAGTGGAGTTAAGTGATTCAGTGGAGAAGAAAAAGCTTTTAATGAAGATTTCCTAATGTCATACCCATTTTGTTATATCACAGCTACCTCTAGCAATAAGGTATATGGGAAAAGATATTGTTATCAACTTAGAGAATCAGAGAAGACTTCAATGAGGAGATGGTATTTAATTGGACTTTATAGGATAAGCAGGTTTTCAATTAGGCAAAAAGGTTAGAGAATATACCAACCACAGGGACAATTGTGAGCAATGGCATGCAGGTAGAAAAGCCCCAGGTATGGAAATGGGACACAATGGTATATAATTCAGTTAGAGGGTGGAGTGGATAAGAGGAAATAGTATTACAGAAGGCCATAAAGAAAAAAATGGTGATGCTGGATTAAGAATAAGTGAAAGCAAGAGTTTCAGTTTTTGTTGTTGAGTCATTTTGGTTGTGGCTGACTCTTTGTCATCCCATTTGGGGTTTTCCTGTCAAAGATACCGAAGTGGTTTGCCATTTCTGTAGATCATTTACAAATGATATAGATTTTACAGATAAAGGAAGCTGAAGCAAACAGGGTTAAGTGACTTGGTCAGAATCACATAGCCAATAAATGCCTGAGACTGGACTTGAACTCAGGTCCTCCTGGCTCCAGTCCGAAGTCTCTATCCACTGTGCCATCTAGCTGCCTCATCGTTAAGATATTCATAAGTAATACAATATTCTCTGATGAATTAAAATAAAAAATCACCTGAAGGCCCATGCTAGGCATAGCTGAGCTGCAATATATTCCCAGTGACAAATTATGAAGGAAAGAAATAAGCTTTTATTAAGCAATGTTACTACCATGTTGCCATGCCTTGTGCTAAGCACTTTACAAATACTATCTCATTTGGTCCTCACAACAACCCTGAGAGGTAGGTGCTGTTATTATACCTATTGCAGGCCGAGGAAACTGAGGGAAAAAGATGCTAAGTGACTTACCTACAGTCACACAGCTGGTATGTATGTGAAGCTACACTTGAACTCAGGCCTTCCTTATTCCAGGCCCAACATGCTAGAAGCTGCATCACCGCCTTACCTATGAGGAGCGATAGTTGTATTGGACCCAAAGTCCACACACCTGAGTTTGAATCCCAGTTTGGTCACTTAGTTGCTATGTGACTTTGGACAGACCACTTAACCACTCTGAGCTACAATTTGGCTTTGTTTTTAAACCTGTAAAAAAATGAAGGAATGGGAATAGATGATGTCTAAGGATCCTTCCAATACTAAATACCATAAGCTCTTCATTTTTTTGAAGAAATATTCTGTAAACCTTAATGTATTAACAGTACTGTGAGGTGTTGTTATATTTTCTAACAAACCCTGTTAAGGATTAGATAAAGTGAAAAATAGAGAGAAATGTATTCAAATATATGGAATAAAAGAACCAGCAGCAAAAGTCTCAGAACCTGATTTTGCCACTAACTGAGGTATGTGTATCACTTTAAAGTCTCTGTGAGAGGAAGGAAGGAGCAAGCATTCATTAAGCACGTGATCTGCACCAGGCACTACTTTAAGCATTTTTCAAATAATATTTTGTTTCTCACAACAATTCTGGGAAATAAGTACTATTACTATTCACATTCTGCAGTTGAGGAAACTGAGGTTAAGTGACCTGCCCAAGGTCATACAACTCTTCGGTATCTGAGACTGGATTTTGAAGTTGGGTCCAGTGTTCTGTCCACCATCCCTCCTCTCATGCACTAAGTTATTACAGTCTTACCAAACCCTAACATTCTGATTCTAAAAACGTATTCAACATTTCCTATCTGCTTGGCATTGTAGACAAAAGAATTATGTTATAATTCCCCAATACGTAGAAAGGTCTGTCTGTGGTTTCATTAGTGTGAGTATTTGCTCCAAAGTAAAAAAAATCCCTTCCACCCTCTTAGTTCAGGGGTTCTTAACTGCTTTTGTGTGTCTTGGTCAGAATGCTGATTTTAAGTGTACAAAATGAAATACGTAGGATTACAAAGGAAACCAGTTGTACTGAAATACACTTTATAAACACATTTACAGACCTCAGATTAACTACCTCCTTGCCCAGGGAGGTGTACTTAATGAACTCCTGTGACCAGAAGTGTTCATTCCCTGGTGCCCACTCTTCTTGGCCATTCTTGGTTCAGCTCAGTTCAGCTGTTAATTGTACAACAGACACAGTTCATCGCCTGGTCATACTCAGAGCCTTTGCAACTTGTCAGGTACTTGCTAAAACTTGTTCTCCACTAAGAACCCAAGGTCATTTCTTTGCCATGATGAGAAATCTAAGTTGGGCTTTAGTGAAAGCCTCTTAGATTAGCTCTGTGAACATTAATATGAGGAAGTAAACATTAGTCAGCGTCAAAAGGGTTATAAAAATCCAGATTCCAAAGCTTGTAAAGTTAATAAGCTTTATTATGTACCACGATTTTCATTTTGGTTTCTGTCTGTAACTGTCAGTGATTTTCAGTTAGCAATTATTCTATTGGATAATTACAACAATATCTTAGATATAATTAAGATACCTGACAAATTAAACTTGATTACCAGTCATAATTTTAAATGATTTGCTAGCTATAGAACTAGCAGTATAACCTATAAAAGTTAAACAACATATATTCAAAATATATTTTTTAAAAGCTGCCTTAGCCTTGTTTATAGTATGAGTACTCAGTGTGTTTTCTAGTTCATAAAGAGAGTAGAACATATATGTGTGTATGTATGTATGCACACATACACGTATTCACAAATCTATGTATATGTGTATATATGTGTGTACATGTACATGTATGCATGTTTTTCAGTGTGTGAATCAATGATAATTCCTTATTCTGTTTCATTCTTATACTTTGAAACTTGGATTCCCCTCTTTTTGTTTTGTTGAAGGTTTATAGAAATCACAGATAACACAGCAATGAAAAAATATTTTACTTGCCATAAAGATAGAAAATAACTTTTTACCTGCGTCTGTAAATAGTGACCCAACATTTTAAAAAGTGCCATATCGAGTTTTCATTGACTTTCTCATGAGGAATGCTGAGGAAGGAAAGAGAGGGAGAGAGTCACAGACAGACAGACAAATAAGTGCCATGGAAACTCAATAATTATCATTCATCTAAACCAGAAGTTTTTAGCCTGGGTTCTGCAGACCCCTAAGAGATCCATAGGGATAGATGGATAAATTCCAGGGAGTACATGAACTTGTTTTAAAAAAGTATTTTGATAACTCCATTACAATAAAACTAATTTATTTTGTAATCCTAATTTATTTTATTCATTAAAATATTATTCTGAGAAAGAGGCCATATGCTTCATCAGACAGTCAATGGGTCCATGACACAAAATAATTAGAACCCCTGATAATCATTGAAAAAACATCCAATCAAAAACTAGGCATTGAGACTATGGTATTAGAAGGTATGCCTTCCTTTGATGCTATTTCACTACATTTTCTGTAGTAATCTTATGATTGTAAATATCAACTAAGCAATAATTTAAAATGAAAATGACAACAATAAATTCATAAAATAGAAATAACAGTAGAAGAAATAAAGAAATGGTTTTTAATGAACTTAAATGAAGAACTAGGTTCTTAAAGTCTATTATTCTTCATGGTGATAGGTTCAGTTAACTCTGGGTGCTGAGTACTTGCAGCACTTAATATACTAATTTCAAAAGTAATTAATTGTTGTTTAAAAAGTAATTTGAAGGTACAGGTTTTGGTATTAAACATGTTCATGAAAATTCCACAGAAGCAACTTGACTAAGTGGAAAGTGTTTAACCATAAATCATGGTATTTGAATTTAACTCCTACCTCTCTGCTGACCTTGGACAATTAATTTAACCTCTCAGTGCCTCAGTTTTCTCACTTATAAAGAGAGAGGAGTTAGGTGAAATTATTCCTAAGATCCATTCTAGCTCTCAGTTTTTGAGCCTATGGACTAAAACCTTGATGGAAACTTTTGCTAGTTACTAGTTTAAACCAGGGGGAAATCAATTGCTGAATAGTTAGCTTTCTAAAAGTTTGTATAGAATATGCTTCAGTTTCATCCAGGCATTTGCCAAAGCTCATGATATCCTTTTGGGCTATATGGAAAGATGGGTGCTGGATGACAGAATAACTAGACAGTTCAGGGTGATTGGAAACAATGTGTCATGGGCAAAAGAGAATTGGATTTAGAATCAGGAGAAGACTGTAACATATCCTAACTCAGATGCTTACTAGCATAGGCAAATTCTTAAACTTCGCTGAGCCTCATTTTCCTCATCTGTACAAAAGGGGTGATAGTATTTGTCACTATATAGAGTTGTTTGTAGACTCTAGCTTTTACAGTGTTTAGGTGCCAAAAGAGAAATTCGCTCATTGTGGAGATTTTTTGAACTGAATCTCCTAGGAAGCTTTGCATCCCCTCCTCAGCTATCAAAATTCCACCTTTCACTCCTATCTTCAGGAAGACAAATCTCTTTTTAAATTGCACCTGCTGAAAACATTCTTTTGTGCAGAGTGCACGCTAAGTAACATTGCCACACAGCCTTCTAGGAGGTATTCTTCAAAGAATTTCCTTGCAATTAATGAGGCTTTCTCTTAGTCGAAGGCATTGTAAGAATATAGAGTCCACAAGTACACCACTTTACATTCTTTATAGGATTTTTCTGGTAGAAAAATCTTTATAAGATTTAAAACATTATATAAATGTGAATTGTTAGTGTTACTGAACAAATGGACCCAAAGAGTCCATACATACATACATACGTACATATATATATATATATATATATATATATATATATATATATATATATATATATACATATACATAGATATATATAGAGAGATATAATTGATAGAAGGCACAGATAGCATGTTTGACAAAATTATAGAAGAGATAAAGGTGAATGGGACAGTTAACCCACTGAATGACAGAATTAAGATTCTAAAAAGATACATTTCTACAGGATAGAACAGTGGCCTAAAACTAACACATGGAGAATTAATAGGGATAAATGGAAAAGTCTGTATTGATTTTTTAAAACCCAGTACATGAAGGGGAAGCCACAATAAACAGAAATTTATTTGAAAGAGACCTCAATGTTTTAGTTAATGGCATGCTTAGCATGAGCCTGCACTCTAATATGACTGTCAGCAAAACTGTTATCAGTGTCATTGGATACTTAAAAGTTCTGTGATTTTTGTCCTTGTGGGTATTCTTATTGATCACACAGATCACAAATCAATGTAACTTAGCAAATGGTTTTTAAGAGTTGCTGTGGTCAGAAAATTTCTCACCCTAGAGTTAACATGGTGATGAACCTCTCTAGACTTAGGCTGGTACTTGGATAACAGTCATAACTAGGATCATATTCAAATACTTCTTGTCCCTGCAGAACCTACCAGAATTTGTATTCCATTGGCATGCCTTCATAGAACCCAAGTCTACCTTTATGTGTCACCATGAGGTACCAAAATAGGAGAGTGGGACTTTAGTGGAGGTGCTCTGTTAGGCCTCGTTAATATAAAAGTCATGCCTGGTATGAGATTAAGGATAATTCCATTGTAGCAATGTAGTGGTGCCATAGTGCATAGACTGGTGAGCCAGTCAAGAAGACTCTTGCTGAGTTCAAATCTGGCCTCAGACACTTATTAGATACATGACCCTGGGCAAGTCACTTAACCCTTCTAGCCTCAGTTCCTCATCTATAAAATGAACTGGAGAAGGAAATGACAAACCACTCCAGTATCTTTACCTAGAGACCCCAAATGGTGTCATCAAGAGACAACCACAACTAAACAACAACATTGCATTTTAAGAGGATCAACCAGGATGGAAGCCATGTATTAGGGTTGCAATAACTGAGTAGTGTTAGTCTGTAAAAGAAAATATTGAGATGAGCTGTGGTCACTTTCTTAAAATGTTTAAATGGCATAATGAAAGAAGAAAGGCAATAATACAGAAAGACTCCGTAACACTGGTTGCTGTAAAAAAAAATGGAATAAGCTGGCTCATCAGGCAGCTAGTACTGGACAGTGTTCAAGGCCAGCCTTGACTCAACAAACATTTGTTAAATGTTTACTGTATACAAATGACTTTGTGTATGAGGAGGAAAGAGTAGACTTGTCCCATTTGGCTCTGGAGAGAAGAACCAGGAGCAATGGAGAGAGATGTAATAAAAAGCAAATTTAGGCTTGACATCAGAAAAAATTCCTAAATATCAGAGCTGTCTAAAAATAAAATGGAATATCCGAAGAGGTCATGGAGTCCTCCTCCTTGAAGGTCTTCAAGCAGAGGCATATTCCTTTTGAGTATGAATTGAACAAAGTAGCTATCAGATTTCTTTATCCTTTCTATAACTTCATAGTTTCATCTGATAAATGTGCAACTAGAAAAGGGGGTTAGCTGATTAAGTAATGAATAAGGGATAACCAATAGGCATCTCATGTGCTCCAGGAGTACCCATGTAATATCAAGAGATCCAGAGCAAGGATTCTTTTTTTATAGTATTTTTTTTTTTTTACAAATATATATATAGACAATTTTAAACATTCATTTTTACAAAATTTTGAGTTCTAAATTTTTCTCTCCACCCTTCCTCCTTCTCAAAACAGCAAGCAATTTGATTTAGGTTATATATTTGCAGTCATGTAAAATATTTCCATATTAGTAATAATTGTGAAAGAAGAAATGGACCAAAAGTGGGAAAAACATGAAGAAAATAAAGTGAAAATAGCATGCTTCAGTCTGCCTTCAAAGTCCCTCAGTTCTTTCTCTGGACGTGGATAGCATTTTCCATCATGAGTCCTTTGTAATTGTCTTGGATCATTGAATTGCTGAGAAGAACTAAGTCATTCATAGTTGATCATCATACAGTGTTGTTACTATGTATAATATTGTCCTGGTTTTTCTCATTTCACTTTGCATCAGTTCATATAAGTCATTCCCAGTTTTTCTGAAATCTGTCTGTAGAGAAAGGGTTGTTAAAGTAGTCTGTGGAGAAATTTCAGGTATCTGGTGAACTTGAGTGGAGAAAAAAAAATTTCAGCTTTATTTTCACTAACCTGTGGTTTCCTTTGTAATCCTAAGCATTTTATTTTATGCCTTTAAAAACATTATTCTGAGAAGGTATTCAGAGGCTTCACCAGATTGTCACAGGAGTCTGTGACATGAAAAAAAGGTTGCAAATGCCTACTTTAGTAGAAAGTATGTAGAGTGGACTCCTTAGAGATAATTTAGAGGGATAAAAACAAGAATGGTATGGATAATTTGCAATTTATTATGTTGAAGAGCATGCCCCTCTCCACCTAATGAGACCAAAGATCCATCTGGGTTATTAAAGTAGCTACTATTCACTAACCACTTATTTGGGATGTTGTCGAGGGATGATTCTTCAGTCAGAGACTCCGAGCAGATGACTTCACTGTTCCCTTCTAACTCTAGATTGTATCCCCTAAAAGGAAAAGACCTAGAGGGATGAAATTTCAATTGATCAGGTCCATCCTAATAGGAACCTCAAGTAGGAGAAGCAGGATCATACAGGAAAATAAGAATTTTGACCAGATCAGTCAATGACAACTGATAATTAAGTTTTTATCTCATTATAGAATGGTTTAAGTTTCGTTAGTAGAATGAAACTATACTAATTATAGTCAGTCCTTTTTTTCCTATACTAAAGATGAATTCAACTGAATTCTCTCTTTGTGCTATCATAGCTTATAAATTGAACTATTACAAGTTTTGTAGCTGGTCTTCCTCTCTCCAACCTCTTCTTCTCTCCAACCCATCCTTCATACATACAACTTACAGAATTATCTTCCTAATGCACATGTCCTTCCCATGCTCAAAAATCTTCAGTAGATTATAAATTACAAAATTCTTAGCTAGTACTTAAGGACCTCTGTAATCTAGTTACACCTGCTTTTGCCAGCCTTAGTTCCCTTATTCCCCTTCATGGGCTACAAGATATTGCCTAATGTTGCCTCTTCTAATTCAGGTCATTCAAACATCCATCTCACCTATTTTCTGGAATATACTCTACCTAATCAAAATCCTTTTCTTCTTCAAGGCTCAGCTCAGATGTCCCCACCTCCATGAAGTCCATAGTTTATATTTCTTTGTGCACCTTTCATGAACTTGCATATAAATAGAAGAATGTATAAAATGATTTTACATATATGTGCATATACACATATTTGGGGATGGGAAGAAAAAAAGAAATTTACATGAAATTTTACTATATAGTCATATATTTAATTTATTTTATCATATATTTAAAAGGAATTGCAAGTTGTATATACTAGATTTGTAGTTTCATGTGCAATCATTTTTAATTATATTATGTTATAGAAATGCCTGTTTTATTCCATAAATTGAAAATAATATATATTTTAAAAATGGAATTCTGAAGATCAAAGAGAAATAATTCTAATGGGGAACAAGAAAAGTTGTCTAAAGAGAATAATAAAAAAAGCACAGGGAACCAGCTAACCAACTTGAGTATTTAAAAGATATACTGAAAATGGAAGCAAGGGCAAGTAATAAAGGATGAATTCAAGTCAGCAAGAAATTCTGAGTGCTTCCTCTGCCCTAAGCAATGTTTAAATATAAAAATGGAAGACATCCTTCCAACACGCCACTTTCATTCTATGGAGAAAAATAGCGTATATGCAAATAAATGTTTTCAAAATATATAGAGTAGATAAAAATAATTTCAGATGGTAGAGGGAGTCCTGACAACTAGGGGGATCAGGAAAGGTGTCCTGCAGGAGGTAACATCTGAGTTTGCCTTGAAGGAAGCTGCTCTAGGAGGTAGGTAGGAGAAGACAGCCTTCCAGGACTGAAGGACAGCTGAGGCATAGTCAGGGATACAAAATATGCAATGTCATGTACAGGGAGCAACAAGGAGGCTGGTTTGACTGGAATGTAGAGTATATGTGTGTGGGGGGAGGGAGTAATGAGTAGTCAGTCTGTTAAGATAAATTAGAACCAGATTGTGAAATATTTTAATGTACTGAAGTTTGCATTTTATCCTGGTGACAGTTGGGGTAGTCTGAATCATCTTAAGTGGAAGGAATTGGAGGGAAGGGAAGTGTGATATGGTCAGACCTGCACTTTAATAACATTGTTTGAATATCTATTGAAGACCAAGAAAAGAATATTCTTGTCCCAAGGCCCTTGGAACTTTCAGATGGTTTAAAGAGAAACTGATATGATTTTATCAGTGGAAATGATGTTAAAGGAGAGGCCTTACCATCTGCTTTGCTGCTAATACCTAAGGAGTATGGGAGCTTTCCATCTGTTTCAGTTGAAACCTTCCTTATCCTCCCCATTAGAATCAAACTCCTTGAGAGCAGGGACTGACAAATTCCCAGGGCTTTGCCCATTTTTATTGTTCAGTCTTGTCTAATTCTTTGTGACTCCATGTGGAATTTTCTTGGCCAAGATACTGGAGTGGTTTGCCATTTCCTTCTCCAGCTCATTTGACAGAGGAGGAAACTGAGGCAAACAGGATTAAGTGACTTCCCCAGGGACACAGAGCTAGCAAGTGTCTGCGGCCAGATTTGAACCTGGAAAAATGAATCTTCCTGACTCCAGTTCCAGCACTCTGTCCACTATGCCACCTAGCTGCCCTTTTGCACATAGTAAGTGTTTAATGCATATTTTATTCATTCATTCAATTTGGTATCTGTGAGGAAGATGGATATGAGAGGGGAAAGAATAAAGACATACTACAAAAGAAAAATTTGGAGATTGTGGCAACAGTCCACAAGAAAGATGATAAGTACCTGAAATAAAGATGTGACTGTATAAGTGAAAAGGAGGTCATGAATGAGAAGGTGTTGTAGACAGCTGGGTAGCTAAGTGTAGAGAGTGCTGAACTTGAACATAGGAAGATCTGAGTTTGAATCCTGTCCTAGACACTTGCTAACTGTGTGATCCTGAAAAAGTCACTTAATCTTGAAGCTTCAGTTTCCTCATTTGCAAAATGGAGATGATAATTACACTTTTCTCCCAGATTTATTGTGAGGATCAAAAAAGATAATGTGTAAAGTGTTTTGCAAACTTAAAAGAACTACATAAATGCTAGCAATGATGATAATAATGGTGGTGATGATGATGATGATGAAGATAGAACTAACAAAACTTGACAGCTGATTAACAAAGAAAAGAGAGGAAGAGAGTAGTGATGAATAATTCTCAAGTTGCTAACCCTTGTGGTTAAAAGGATAGTAGTGTCTGATGCAAATAGAGAAGTTAGGACTAGGGGTTTTATTTTTTATTGTTTGGATTGTTTTTTGTTTTGGTTTTTTGCTCGGAGATGGGGAAAGGTTGAAAGACAATGGGTTCCGTTGTAGACATATTTAATTTTGAGGTGCCTATGAGACATCCAGTTTAAGCTATCCAATAGG